>NW_020897720.1:5016696-5508774 GCF_003984885.1 Neopelma chrysocephalum
GCAGCTCCACTGGGGCCCACAGGGCAACCAGAACCCCTCGGAGCCAGCTCAGATTGCCAGAGGGACCTGGTGTGTCACTGCCCATGGGGATGCTACGGGCCAGCAGCATGGCCCCGGCACTGCGGGAGCTGCAGGAGTGACCCCCTGAGCTCCATGCACTACACAAAATGTACATTGTGGAACTCAAGTATAATTATTCAGAGTGGAAGCTGCCACAGGACGTGTTAGTGAAACATAGGGAGTCAGAAAATTGATGTAAACCCATGTTGACAAACACTGCCGCCTCAGCAGCAACACACCAGGGCCAGCGCTCAGAAACCAGCACTGTATGAGCCATGCTGACCAAGCCTTGGTCCTACCTATCCCTGTCCCACCACCACATCACAGGGCCAATGTATGCCCGTGCAGGCAGGGAAGAGGCAGCGACTGCTGCATCACAGCTGAGCCAAACACAAGATGTTGGCCAACTCTTCCAAAAGTGCCGTCAGCTCTTCCATATCCACATGAAGCAGATGGTGTTGCAGCTCAGAAATTTCTTTCCAAAAGGAGCACGTGTAGGAAACCACGCAGCGAGAGAGGTTGGTTTATTCAGGGAGTTTTTGCGTTGTTACATTGGCTAAGAGACTTTCCAGCTTGTGTAACCTTTATTTTCTATATGCATAGTTCAGCTGTAGTCAGGCTTGCACAAAATTACCCACATCAATCCCTAAGGTTGATGAGATTTAAATATATCAGCTTTAGGATGAGGAAGGCTGAATCAGCCCCTCTGGGATTCCAAGCTGCAGATTCAGAGTTACAAGCGTTTAAGCCCGAGGACATGGTTTTGAACTGCAACTCAGTCATAAATACATGCCTCAGTGCTCATTATTCCGTACCATAATCAGGTTGGATTCTTTTTTCCCTGTATTTTGCCTTTGAGGCATAGGTAGTTCATCGATGTCTTAGTGAGATGAATGAACATCCCAGTTCTCATGCTGAAGGAGAGGCAGGGACCGTGAGGGATTTTAGCCAGGAATAACCTCAAAGAGTGACTCCTCTTTGAGGAGTCATGCCGGAGATACAAGGAGAAGGCAAGTTTCCTGCAACACAGGTGCCTTTGAAGGAGGTAGAACAGGAGCTGCAGGCACTGACAGACTCTGGTTTCACCTTTCCACCAGATTCACAATTTGCACTGAGAATTTCGCTGGAGTAAGGAGCTGTCCTGATGACATGCATGGATTTACTTGCCGCTGAGGTGGGATTACATCCCTAAGTAAGGCTGTAGCCACAGTGGTAATTAGCTGCACAGTGGTTGACTTGGACAATGCAGAGACTAAAATAAGATGCAACCTGTACACATCCCCAGAGAAGATGCTGGAATGTATCGTGGAGAACTGGTGAAATTGTTTGTGTCAAAGCCATTTTGGGGCCAGTGGAGGCAAATCACGGCCTAATTAGTCCATCTAGTCTCAGCACGACTGATTCCGGAGGGGTAATGGCAATTTCTTCCAGCTGCTTTCCCTGTTATATTTTATTTTCTTAGGTGGGGAAGCTCTGTAGAAAGATAATGCTGTGGTTACAGCACATGACTGGTTCTGCTTTCATTTCCCTCATGGTTTTAGGCAAATCACTTCATGCCTCTGTGTTTTTTGACTTTTCCTCCAGTGCAAAATGTCTTTTCTCCCAAGAGACACTTGAAGCTCAAAGTCGTTGCTTTTAGTGACTTCCTCATGGGATGTGCTGTGAAAGCATTTGAAAGCAATTGAAAATATGACAGAATTGCAGTGGAGCGAGTCCTCTGAAATCCTGGCATTGTACGTGTGTTCCTTTAATTATTGTGTAGGACTGAGCAATAAAGGAAAACTTTTAATCTCACTTCGTAATAAATATTGAACATTAAAAGCTAAATAATTAAACTCAAAGGCAGGGTGTGTTAAAGCTAGATTAGTAAGACATAAGCAGGACATTAAAACTAGATCTTTCTTTTAATCTTTTAGTGCTAAATTACCCAATTAAGAAAAAAGCGAAGACGAAATATTCACATGACAAAAACTTTTTTGTCATCACTATAAAGTACTTCTGTGTCCCTGAAGGCAGAAGCACTTCATGTGCAAGAAATGGAATCACAGGCATTGAATATACATAGATGCCATGTCTTGTTTTCCCATTGTGGAATAATATCCTGAATTAGAGCTGTATAATTAGGCCGAAGAGATTTGTTAAGGATTAATAAATGCTGTATAATAGATGTTCCTCCCCAAAACATCACAGAAGACTTCTGGAACAGTGAAAAGATAAAAGCAGGACAGGGAACAGGAGGTGGGTTTAGATGAGATACACGGAATAAATTCTTCCCTGTGAGGGTGGTGAGGCCCTGGCACAGGTTGCACAGAGAAGCTGTGGCTGCTCAATCCTTGGAAGTGTTCAAGGTCAGGTTGGATGGGGCTTGGAGCAACCTGGTCTAGTGGAAGGCATTCCTGCCCAGAGCAGGGCAGTTGGAATTGGATGATCTTTAAGGTCCCTTCTAGCCCAAACCATGCTGGGATTTTGTGACAGCCCCTGCCCAAGGAAGCTGCCCCACACTCGACCAGCCTCAGCAGTGGCAGGTTCCTGGCATGGCAGACACAGGTGTGGGTTCCATACACAGCTTTAGACACACACAGAGCTGCAATTTTCAGTGAGTGCTTGTTAAAACAACAAAAGCCACTCGGTCACATCGGGTCTGCTGGAACGAGGAGAGCCCCAGCGAGCACAGCCACACGTCCTCCAGCCCGGGCAGAGTCAGGCGTAAGCAGAGCCTGGTTTACTGGTGCAGAAAAATTATGCCCCAATAAGCCCCGAGTATTGTAAGGAGGAGGAATGAAAACAACAGCGGCACTGAGGTGGAAGACTTTCCCAATGGGACTTTTCTCCTGAGATCCAGCAGCAGAACCGAGGGGCAGATACGGAGTGATCCAGCTGAGTTGTGCCAACATGACGGATGGTGCACAGGGCAAGGCAGAGCTGAGCTCCAAATTGCCTCTACCTGGCACAGCCAGCTCAGTCCAGCCTGGTTTTTGGAGCCCCAGCTCACTGATTTCACCAGCGTCCTTTGTCGCTCCATTATTTCTTCAGCCTACTGGAGAAATCACAATTAACCACTGGTTAATTTAATCTTGCTGTCCAGATTAAATCCCTTACTGCTTGGGCTGGCAGTTTTTAACCTGGTGAGAAGTGAAGCCCTGCCAGATTTCCCATGGGAGCCTTGTCTGCAAAATGGGAAGGCACTGGCATGTGTGCTCTCTGGAGCTGCCTGCTCATGCACTGCCCTACACACTGGCTTGTTGTGACCCCCCCAAAAACCTCCTAACTGGGATTTGAGTTGCTGCTGGGAGAGCTAAGCTGTGAGCAGGGCTTGCAGAAGAGAGCAGCTCCCCTCCAGATCTATCCAATACGGGATGTTGTTTCTCCTTTTCTTATAAAGTGGGTTGAGAAGGTAAGTGGAACATGCTGGAGCAGGAAGAGGTGACTGATGGTGGATATGAAAAAGATTCTTTAATTACAGGATCTGAAGAATGAGTCCTTCATGGAGATATTTTTAAATGTTTCTTTTTTTTGGAAAAAAATCCCAGTGCTCCCAAGGAGTTCCCAGCAGCAAAAGCCCTGGTCTTCTGAGCATTGTTGACTCTGATCCCTTCAAGATGGGGCAAAAGAAAATGCTGTGCTTGTTAGAACTCTCCTGTTCAACTTCTCCTGCAGAGAAGTGTTTGTTTCCTTCCATCTGCTGCTTTTGCAAGGAAGGAAAATCAGCCTGTTCAGACACCAGGAAGTTCTTCAGCATTGGAACAGCAAACTGGAAATGCAGAAACAATAATGGGCTGAAATTATCATACCTAAAAATACTCTGCATGCGAGTCACAAGCATGACCCAGCCCCAGAGCAACTCAGATAATGCAGACGGCAGGGAGTGGATCCGTGGAATGTGGGCAGCACAGGGGCACGTGCCTGGCTCTCCTGCACCGTTGCAGCTTTTTCTCTCACCAAAGCGTGTTTTGCTTTTACTGGGAGCTGCCGGCTGCTTCCTGTGTCTTTGTACCCTGTATCTGCCCAAGCCGCTCACACGGGAGATGAAAGCCAGATCCTCTACAGGCAGGGCCCCACAGCTCTTGGATTTAAACCGAGCCCATCCCTACACTGGGATTATTTCAGGCCAATCCTCAAAGGCAGCAGCTCTCCACACCTCCGAGGGGGCGCAGGGCAGGTGAGGTGGGAGGCAGAGGATAGGGTGGCACTGCCCACAGGCTGCTCTGATGGCAGACAAACCACACAACCCGCAAGTCACCCCAGGGGGGGACACGGTTCTTGCCCTACAGCCACCGCTGTGGGAAGTCTATGGTGTCTCCTGCAATCAATTCCTACGCGGGCTGTGCCTCCAGTATTTGCTTTTCCTAAATTCCCAAGCTCTCGCTGCGTTTCCATGGTAACGCTGAGGGATCCGATGTGGGTTATTTGGAGACCTGAGGTTCTGGTAGAGAGAGCATCTCCCTCTGCTGAGCCCTGCAGCAGTTTTGGCTTAGTACACCAGAAGCTGCTGTTGTGCTGCAGTAGTGGTGATGTGGAAACTCCCACGTGTGTGTGCAGGTCAGGAGTGCACTCACCTTTGGGCCAGCAGCACCTGGAGAATGGACTGAAGCAGCCCCAGGATGGGAATTGTTCAGACCTCAGCCAGGTCCCCCCTCCTCTCCATCCCAGCAGAGGCACAGCCCCTGCTTAGCCCAGCACCTTGATCCTGTGCCTCTGAACCCACTGATAACGTGATTCCTGCCAGTGTCCACGGGACCAATGGGTCTGTCACACTGATACGATCCCAATGGGACAAGTGGAAGAGCTGTTTCACACAGAGCCAAAGCCCAGGCTGCCCTGCACTGCAGGACAGCCGGGAATGCTGCTGCTGTGAGCTCCTCACCCAGCACCAGCCACCAAGAGACCTGCCTGCCTGCTGGCTGACCACTGCTCATGGAAACACATGGGGCTTGGAATTTATTTAGTCTCTGTGGCTTAAAACCCTTCTCGTGTCTGACCACAGCCATCTGGCTACAGCCTGTCACACCCATCATTCCCTATCCAAATGCAAACCAAGGTCTCTCCACGATGAGAACCAGGAGCACTGGTTCTAGCCAGGTCATTTAAATTATTAAAATGAGAAAGAACTGCTCGGGCTGGATCCCAGCAAAGCAATTTGTATCTTATTCTTTCTTCTAATGAAAGTTAAAAGCTTTCTAACTTTGAAGTAAGGGCTTTGCATCCCAACAACGATCCAAACCTGTGCAAGGAGAGGTCGGGCACGTTTCTGTCAGAGCTTAAGGGCAGCCAGAGCAACAGCAGGAGGGTGTTTTGGGAATACCATGTGCCAGGAGCAGCGTGGACACCCGCAGGTCATGGTCTCTCCATCCCACAGAACGACCCCAACACGCCCTGAAGCGTGTCCCTACAGGATAGTTCAAGTGTGAGAGCGGCTTGTTATGATGTGACAAGGCTTTGATTTAGGGATGAAAGGCTGAAGGACGGAGTCGGGTGGATCCCTGCTGTGAGGGGGGCACCCCAGCAGAACCACATTGAAATATTTGCTGCCTTTTTAATAATGTTTTAATGATGTATTTGGCTCCCAAAGCTTTATCTGGACAACAGGCCCTCTTGCAGTGCTGGTGACTGCTTCATCCGAACAGCCGGCTGGCAGCGGCGGCGCGTCATTCCTGGCGGCTTTAACCGCTTCCCCCAATTCTACCGCCAGACCTCGGCCCTGCCACCTCCCGGCTTCCCGGGGCCGGGCCGGGCTCTCACCGCCCACCGACGGGGCGGTGCGGGGGGCGGCCCGCGGAAGCGATCCGGGGAGGAGGCGGCGGCCCCGGGCGGCGGGCGGGCGATCCCGGGCGGAAGCGATCCCCGGGCCAAGGCGGCGATCCCCGGGCAGAGGCGACCCCGGGCGGGTGATCCCGGGCGGAGGAAGCGATTCCGGGCGGCCCCACCATGAAGCTCATCATCCTGGACACGTACTCGCAGGCCAGCGAGTGGGCGGCCAAGTACATCCGCAACCGCATCGTCCAGTTCGGGCCGGGCCCCGGGCGGTTCTTCACGCTGGGGCTGCCCACAGGTGGGTGCCGGGGGGTGGGAGCGGGGCCAGGGTCCGGCCCGGCCCCTGCCCCGGCTGAGGCGGCGGCTCCCCGCAGGCAGCACCCCGCTGGGATGCTACAAGAAACTGGTGGAGTATTACCGGAACGGGGACCTCTCCTTCAAGTACGTGAAGACCTTCAACATGGACGAGTACGTGGGTGAGTGCCCGCAGCCAGCGCTCCTGGCTCTCCTTCCCTGCCCTGCCGGGTGTGTTTGTCTCTGCCCTTGCGCCTGGTGCCGCAGCCGGACACCACATCAGTGCGCGGTGGGGCAAGAAATTCCACCTTCAAAGGGCTCCAGGTAAGATGGAACAACATTTCATAGAAAGACGGGATCACAGAATCAGTTAGGATGGAAAAGACTTCTGAGATCATTGAGTTCAACCTATGAGCAAACACCATCTTATCAACCAGACTGTAGCACTGAAGTGACACATCCAGTCTTTTCTTAAACATCTCCAGGTAATTAGCCAAGGGAATGATGGGGACAATTAAAAAACCTGTGGAAGAAATTTGAAATTTTTTCCATAGGTTTGAAAACCTATGGAAAAAAACCCAGATACTGAAGAGTAACAGATGTTGGCTGTATTACACACACTATTACAGATACTGCTGTATTTTACCTGCACTGACGTGCTGACCAGGTAAGGAACCAGCTTATCATTGCAAGCTCAGATAGTGTGCAGCGTTAACTACCACCTTTGCTCTGGGATTATAAAGGTCGCTGTAGCTCAGGTCCCTTACTCAGTGTGTTCCCTGAATGCCCTTCAGTAACTCCTGCTAAGATAGCAGGGGACTGTTTCTTTTCTGAAGCTGTGGTGAAAGAGCCTCTTTGGAAGAAAGAGAGATCCAAAGGTGAAAAACATACAGGGTAAATATTTGCTAATGCTAATTTTACCCTGGTCAAGATTTTTTTCCGTGAACAATCCTAATCAAGCAGCATTAGGGAATAAGCAGTCCAGTGTGGGTTTATAGCATTTGAGGGGGAAAAATATGCAATAATGATATAATTATTATTTCTCAGGCTTTTGTACTTTTTTTTAATCACTCTTGCTAATATGAACTGGGAGAAAAGCTGAAAAGGTACTGACAGATGAGGCACGGTACACACCTGCTTTTCTGAAAATCTGCTGCATGTTAATATGGGCACATGTCTTATAGGAGCTGTTGTGATTGACCTTAATTCTGCTATTTAGGAAAATAAAAACAACTCGTGAAAGTTGAGGGAGTGACAAAGGACAGACAGAGCAGTGCTCTGCTACCAAAGCCACTCCAAGGGTATGGAAGTGCTTTATGTTATGATATTTTTCCAGTTGGTCTTAGTCCTGTGCATGCTCTGTTACCAGGTCTCCCGAGGGATCACCCAGAAAGTTACCATTCCTTCATGTGGAATAACTTCTTTAAGCACATTGACATCTCACCAGAGAATGTCCACATTTTGGATGGAAATGCACCTGATCTCCAGGCAGAGTGTGATGCGTTTGAGGAGAAAATCAAAGCAGCTGGAGGAATTGAACTCTTTGTTGGAGGTGAGAATTGTCAGGATTGTTCACTTCCAGTGTCTTTCAGTGGATGTGCAGTGAAAGGCACCCCACAGTCCACCACCGTGGGCACTGATGTGTGCTGGCAGCCTTGTCTCCCAATGTACTGCTCCCACAGTTTTCTGCGTTCAATCCAGTCAGTGAATTGTTCAGGAAATGATTAGCAGAAGAAATGGGAAGAGCTAGAATTATACAAATACAAAATGTATTATGGTTGTCAGCGCTGACAGGAAACTCCTGGGAGTAGAGTCCTCTGAGCCAACAGGAGCCCAGCACAAACTTCTCCCATCAGTTTGCCTTGAGATTCTGCCACCTACTTTGCTTTGTTGTTGTCCCAGCACAGTTAGGGAAGAGTCCGTTGACTTCAGAGGGGCCTTTTGCTGTCATTCTACCAGACACAAATTTGAGCTTGACCAGAAGAATTGCAGGTGTTTTTCTCAGATCTGTGTTTCTGGAAGCACTGACTGTCCTTCTTGTGGGAGAGCTGTTGGCTCTGCTCCTACAACTGACCCTCTTCTCCCACTATCTCTGTCCCAGGTATTGGCCCGGATGGTCACATTGCTTTCAACGAGCCGGGATCAAGTTTGGTGTCCAGGACACGAGTGAAGACCTTGGCCATGGACACCATATTGGCTAATGCCAGGTTCTTTGATGGTGACCTCTCCAAAGTCCCCACAATGGCCTTGACAGTCGGAGTAGGCACTGTCATGGATGCCAGAGAGGTGAGGAGAAAAGCAGTGGCTTCCTACAGTAGCTCTGGAGCAGCTAAAAGTTATTCTGTTTTGAAGCAACAACCCTGACTGCCCTTCTCTGTGTCTTGGGGTGCAGGTGATGATTCTGATCACAGGAGCCCACAAAGCCTTTGCTTTGTACAAAGCCATCGAGGAAGGTATCAATCACATGTGGACAGTGTCTGCCTTCCAGCAGCACCCCAACACCGTGTTCGTGTGTGACGAGGATGCCACGCTGGAGCTCAAAGTCAAGACAGTGAAATACTTTAAAGGTGAGTGTTTGACCAGGCCAGGCAGCTCTTTTGGTAGTTTTTTAAGTGGCACAAGCCATGCTTTGCATTAGATGTTTTTGTGTAATCACCTCCCAAAGGAGTATATTCCTTAAATATACCACAGTAATCAGTGTGAAGGTAAATGCTTAGGTGCTCAGGTGTAAGGGCAAAAGAACAGGGACACCAGTAATGTCTAATTTCATCAGCATCCAATGAATAAGAATTTTGCTTTATTATATCTACTTAAATCATCTTTTTACTTTCTCCATCAGGTTTAATGCTGGTTCACAACAAGCTCGTGGAGCCCTTGTACAGCATGAAGGAGACCGGAGCAGAGAGGAGCCAGTCTAAGAAGCCGTACAGTGACTGATCTGCTCGGGGCAGTGCTGAACCAGCTGTTGAAAACAGCTGGGAAAAAAAGGGAATTTTTCCAAAAACTGTTCTCATATTTGTTCTTAAATTAGCAGAATGGTCATATGGTTGCTTCTCGCCATTAAAGAGACAGATGCCAAACACCTGCCTTAATTAACCAAATGGATGGATCCAGTGCACTGTGTTCCACAAACTTCTGTCACTAACTCATTCTCTGAAGGTGAAGTCAGTGAAGGATGAGTTGTTTGATCTATGAACTGACTGAATCTTTGTCTGAAGGCTGCAAAACTGAAATGTGAGGATAAGTGAAAGTCCAACACAAACCGAGTGGGTAATCGCTTTGAGGTGTATTCCTTGTAATTAGGACAAGTACCTCTTGTGTCATTCCTTCTCCATGAAACACTCCTGCATTAGAATAATGGAAAATGGGAAGCGAACTTGTCCAGGTGGAGAAGGGAAAGCTTCACATGAGCAGCCCCAGAGCCAGGAGGGGGTCAGCGAGAAGATGGAGCCGGGAGGAAGATGAGAAGAGACAGTGGGACCTGAGCGGAGACACAATGCTCAGACTGGATAGAAAGATACAATCTCCTCATGGGGACAGCCAAGCAATGGGGCAGATTCCCCAGAAGCTGTGCAGGCTCTGTCCTTAGGAGGTTTCCAAAATCTGACTGGATAAAGCCCTGGCTGAGCCCTGCTTTGAGCCAGATGTTGGACTTGTGATCACCTCAGCACAGGAGGCTACAGCAGCATTCACCCACACAGGGTTAATTGTGCAGTTTGGGCATCTGAGGATGTTATTGATGTCACACAAGAAGCCCTTCATGTTCAGTCCCAGGGTATAACTTTCTATGCCCTGGTGCTTTATGAAGTACTCAAAAGGGTAGATTAGTTCAGATGAAGCAGAAGTGACCTCTCTGTGCTCAGCACTGTTCATTGTAACAGGGCAGAGCCTGAAGCAATATGTTCTCTCTCCTCACTGCAGAACTTTCCATTGCTCTGAGTAAATGCCAAACCAGCCTCCAAGGAAATGCTCTGTTCCCACTGGCTTCAGCCTCTCTTTAATAACAGAAGTCCCACATGGGTGGACAACAGCCTGTACTAGCAAGACCCCACTAATTCTGATATGTGATTCCTGGGATTCTCATCCAATGCTACCACAGGAGGGGCAAGAAAACTGAGCGACGTTTATTTTCTTTATGCAGAAATTTTGTAAGCTGTTGATCTGTAATGCAACTTTCTAGACTAAACATCTTTAATTTTTTCTAAATGGTGGCATTGACTGTATCTGTGCTTGTGAAACCAAAGCTGTCCTGGAAGCAGTTTGGTAGCAGTAGCTCCCTGCTTCCTTGCCCAGTGTTTGCTGGCAGGTTTCCACCAGACACCTGCTATGGTTCTGTCCTGCCAGGCAGCAGGCATGCCACATGAAAATGTGGGGGCCTTTAAAGGAGAAAGGAGGAGGCCACAGCTCTACCTGGTACCACGAAGTGTTTGTAAATAATTTAATTGCATGCACAGAAATGGTGAAAGTGAGGTTTTCAAGAGGGGAAAAGACTGAGGGAGAAAATCTGCACTCTGTTGCCAGAGCTGCTGGTTTGCTCTCTCTACAGGCAGATGCTGGTTTTAGCTGTCCTGCCTTTGCAACACCAGCTAATTGTCCTACATGTGCAGTCATCTGCTTGTCCCTTCCCCAGAGGGTCTGTCCTCCTCTGCCTCGCTGCAGAATCTGGAAACTCCAGCCCAGGGGTCCCTGAATTTATAGACAGGGTGGTGGCTACATCGCTTCTCCTCCTCCCTCCACACAAAGTCCTTGAAAGCTGAGGTGGTTCATTGCTACATCTTCCAGTACTTCAGTATTTGTGCTCTGGTACATCCCCAGCCATGGATCTTCATCCCCATGTACCCTTTGGCATCCCAGCCCTGCCCTCAGCCCACCTCTGTCCTGGTTTAGGGGATACAATGCCACCTCCTCCATCCGGGCAGGATAAGGGGGTTTATGCATATGTTTCTCCTTGTCACAAACATTCCCCATGCCCACATACACAGCTCAGCAGGAAGAAAGTCCCCTCCAAAGGCAGGCAGCTTTGTGATTCAGCCTGGAGAGTTAAAAACTGGCCAGAGGGGAAACAGCTCAGAGCTGCATCCAACATGGTGATTCCAGAGCAGTGTCCCAACAGCCACCCTGTCTCAGTCAGGGGCTTGTACCTCCAAGGGAAAACCAGGGCCCTTTGGGTGGAAGGGCACTTTGCATACATAAATGTCCAAAATTCCACGAGCAGAACATGTGCTGTGCCAGCTTCACTTGGGAGCTCTGAGCCCAGCTCTGGGTTGTCCCATTCCACAGCCCCATGGCACACGAGCACCGGAGCCGATGGCAACCTCAACACTGACCTGTGCTGCCAAATCCATACCAGAATGAAGACAAACAGAGAGACAACTGTGTTTACCATCTTAAAGTGAATTTAGTGCATGTGAAAGGTGCAGGAAATGCAATTCAAATCATACACAATGTAAACTTTTCCTACACGCTGACCAATAGCCTAAACTGAGGTGAGATTCACTCTTACCATCTCATCTTTTTAATCTCTGCCTCTTCTGACAGTATAGACTCTCATCCTCTGGGAAAGGAACTGAAGCAGCACTCATTTTGGCCACATATCCCAGTATAAATTTATGAACTATCAGTCAAAACTGAGTGAGAGGTGATCACTTTGAGTTTCTGAAGAGTCTTCCATCTCCTGACCTATCCCTCCATGCCCTACTACTTTTGAACACAGCACACGTAGCTTTAATTTCCAAATAAACTTTTAGACTGTTCTGCAAGTGGAAAAACTTGTAAAAAGTTAGTGGTTCCCTCTGGTAATTACCTTCATGTTTATAAAACTACTTGCTGAGATTTTAGGGAAAACAATTTGCTTTCTGAATAATTTGAAGTCCAAAAGTAGTGGAAATAAGGGATCTAGTCCAGAAGCAAAAGTATCAACTAATCAAGTTTCTTATGTGAAGAGTTAGTAAAAAATAAATTACTTCATCATCTGAGAATACAAGGTAATTGTCAGTATCTTGAAGAATCATCTTTGCCTGGTACTTTTCACCCTCTCACATCCTCAGCTCACTGCCCTAGCACTCATCACTGGAAAAACAAGGAGAGGCAATGGGAGTGAATCCAACAGGAACACTGGGTTGAGTCACCAACCTGACAGAAATTTATGGAAAAGGCTGTTGGTCATTTTCTGCCCAAGCACTCAGGGATGCAAAGGCCCAGGCACAACAGCCAGCGAGAAGGAGGTTGGGGATAATCAGCTTTAATGTCATTAGAAAGTACCAGTGACAGAGCCATGAGCTGCTTTTCAGAGAAACACGTCAGGAAATTCATAAAAGCAACAAAATTTGTTGCTAAACTTCCCCAGTCCAAGCAGCACCACTGAACAGCTCCAGAAAGAGCTCTACAGCTCTAACAAACTGCCCAAAACCCCACAATATTCACGATCCAAGAGTCTCCAAATGTTGGTCTCCCTAAAGAAACCCCCAAATCTTTCCATGATTTGAGGCTTCTGTTTGCTTTTAAAAAAGGGGCATCTCTTGGTATATATTTTTCCAGTAATTTTCCAACTTCTGACTGGTTGTATTTAATATGGTATGTCTTTAATAATCGATGTGATTGTTAGGGCATTCCATGATGATCCTGACCCCAGGATGGGTAAAGCGTCTCCTTTGGCTTTGGCAACAGGCTCTGAGGTGTGAGTATCCTGCAGTGCAGGGTAGTTACCACTCTTCTATCACACAATGGAAGTGAAAAGCAAACAAAGGACACAAAAAAAAAAAGCATCTGTCTCTGGTTTGTTCACCTTTTGTTGCTGGAGAAAGCTACTGGTCATCATCTTCAACTTCCCAGTACTCCCCATCATCAATGTGCATGGCTTGAAACAATCTGCAAGACAGAAAATTAGTGGTAATAATGCTGAATATGTTTAATACAATCTAAATGCAACAAAACGTACAAAAGCAGTAAGTTTCACTGTTTTTTTCAGTATCACAAACCACTCATGCTGTCAATGTCAATTAAAGTAAAAGACTCTGCACTTCTACAGCTCGTTACACCAGAAGGTTTGATGGTACCTTACACACATCATATCCCAAGAAATCCCTGAAATTATTAATCATCCAAACCATATTAAAGTTACCCAGCAGGCTGCTGTTCCTGGGTGGTCTTTAGGCAGGATATAATCAGCAGCCAAACCTGCCTGCTCCAGACAACTCACAATCTCATTGGACACATGGAATTGGGCAAACAAAACCTATGAGCATCAGTGGGGCACAGGGGGGACAAAAAGGCACTTGGCAGTGCTGGGGTAATGGCTGGACTGGATGGTTTTAGGTCTTTTCCAACCTAAATGGTTCTATGATTCCCTGATTCTAAATTATTCTTTATAAACCACAGGAGCCTAGTCAAGACAAGGGGAGGTTAAGCTACACGAAAATAAAAAAGGACAACAGGAGAAAAAGGAAAACAGAGTAGGAAGTGAAAAAATACTGTTGGGAGAAGAGACAATGCTGAAAAAGGTCCAAGAACAAGAAAAATCCTGTCAGCCACATCTGTTACAGCAGAATGGATGGTGGACTGAGAAATTTATTGGGATTTTGACTTTGGATCCAGGCACTACTATCCCAGTGATAGGCACATATCCCTGTGGAATACACAAAGCCGAGAGGCTGCCATTGTCACATCCCTCTGAGCTGCCTTTCACCTGTCCTGACAGCAGTAGCATCCTCTTTCCCTTGATCCTTCCCCAGCAGTGATGATGTGAGGCAAGTCTGCAGCTGTTTAAAAGCAGCTTTCTGACCCAAAACCTTATGCTGCACCTGGGCATCTCCATGGTAACATTTCCCTGCAGGCTGTGTGTCAGGCAGAGGCAGCACAGAAAGGATGGGGTCATGACCCTGACCAAAAAAAAACAGGAATAGGCCCACAAGTCTCCTCCAGAATTCTGAAACAAAAAAAATCTTAAAAAAAAAAGCACATCCTGAATCACTCCTGATTTTTACTGTTAGTGTTGGGTCCTTGTAAGGGTAAATATTGAGAGAAAAAACTATGTCTTAAACTATAGCTACAAATTTCAAGGTAAGGATCTGGGACTGTTAGAAAAAGTAGAAAATAAGTGTTCCAGCACTAGAGGAAATACCTGTAAGCACAAACCTGTTAAAGCAGGGGGAAGAAGGGTCATTGAAGTGCCGGTAGGGGTTGGCCCTGGACAGAGAGCCCATGCAGAGCCAGCAGAAGTACTGCATGCACCCTGTGCACGTCATTTTGTTACAGCCATCGAGCTTCTGGGGGGAAAAACCAAGAAACAGCAACATCAGAATCTTACTGTGTCAGGCTTCAGTCTCTCTATGACAACAGCCCTCAAAACTACACCAGCCAATTAATACATTCAACCCCGACTCCATCACACACTGATTTTTTTTTCACTGTTCATCAGAACTGGGAGCTGGAATCCCAGTATTGTAAATTGGCTATACTACTAAAAATACTGGAAATTAATATTTTTCTGAAGCTGGTTTTAATTCCTGGCTATAGTGTGAAGCAGCAGTAACCTGAACCACACAGGAAATGAAAGGATTCATACAGATCCATAGTCAACCTGGATCTGTTTAGTACTGGAGCCTGAACACCACCAATTGCTGGATGATCTCAAATCCCTGAGCTCCACAAACATCACCTCACCTCCTTTTCCATGTAACACAGACAGAAATGGAAAGTTCTCCTAGTATTTCCTAGAAATTCCCCTTCTCTGGTGAAGCTGGAGGCTACAATCACACCTCTGTTCCAGCCTAAACACAGAACTGCCTTAATTTCTGTTAATTTCTGTTCCCATGATTTTCCAGCCTTTCCCTCCATTCTCACCTCTATATGAGTCCCGCAGCAAGGACAAGACTTGGAGTTCTTTTCCAGCCATTCCTTACTCTCCATCTCCTCGAGGGCTTTCTGAATCACTCGCTTGCCATAACGTTGTTCCAAAAATCTTTTAGTTGCCTCATCTGCTTCCAAATAGCTGTTTCGTAAATCCATTAATTTCTCTGGGGAACAAAACCAAAGCAAACCAAACAGCTTTTGTAATACATCATATAAAGAAGCCCAGCTAATTGCAGCATAAAGATTTTCAAAGGAAACTAACATAATTCATTAAAAATCAAGAAAAATATTAGAAAACATAAATTCAAGAGTTTTACACTGTTTCATTATAACAGAGACTTGTCAATGGCATCAGGACAAGTCTACAATGTAAAGTAAACTTTTGAAAATGGAATTTTCTCTGAACATACATTTAATGAAACTTGGTCACAGGATTTTGAGGCCAAACAGAGAGAGAAGCTTCCACCTGATTTCAGTATTAATTCTGACTACACAAAGTAGTTGAATCATATGAAAGGGTAAAAAAAAACAACATATAAAATTATTCTTCCCCTGCTATGGCCTCTCAGCATTTGACAATCAGCAGTCTGGGGACCTCCCAAGCTGTGGAGTGTCATCAAAGGAATAATATTTAACTGCCAGCAACAGACCTACTCCAAATAAATGTGTCTGGTCCTTTAGAAAGCTCAGGGGGAGGAGTTTGCTTGCTCAATTTCTGACTATTTCACACAAGATTTAACTGCACCTCGATGCATCTCTGGAACACAGGGTGGAGGTGCCTCACCTGCGGTGACCTTGCACGGAGACACCCCGTGGTAGGTCATCTTGCAGAGGGTGCAGAAGGCGTAGTTGCAGCAGGAGCAGATGCCCATGGTGCAGCCGGGCTCCTGCATCACGGGGGTCTGGCAGCCCGGGCGGGGGCAATACACCACATCGGCCATCAGGTCCAGGCTGGACTGCAGGAGCAGCCGGTCATAGCGGGCAAAGAGCTCCTCTCCAACCAGCTCCTTCACCTAAAGGCCACAGGGAGATGTTAGGAAAAAATTCTTCCCCGTGAGGGTGGTGAGGCCCTGGCACAGGTTGCCCAGAGAAGCTGTGCCTGTCCCATCCTTGGAAATGTTCAAGGCCAGGTTGGATGGGGCTTGGAGCACCTTGGTCTAGTGGGAAGTGTTCCTGCTCATGGTAGGGGGGTGGAACGAGATGAGCTTTAAGGTCCCTTCCAACCCAAACTATCCTGGGATTTTATGATTATCTGCATCTGAAATTCTGAGCCTGCTACCATCAGCAAAACACAGTAAGGCAATGAAAAAATCCCTACAGTTGGAATGAATCCAACTTTATTCTCCAACAGGTCAAGAAAATATTCCTAGAAATGCTATTCTAATAATAATTAGGAAAAGGAAAAGCATGTAGTGTTAAATGGAATGCACATGCAGTGTCAAATGGAATGGGAGGTTGCTGATCAATGCCAGTACTAATAAACTGGGCAAAATAGGTGCCAAGGCATCCAGTTTTAACTCCAATGACTCAGGGTCTGTGTGGCTCAGAGCATGAAGAAAATGTCCCCAGGTATATTCCCTGGAAAATGTCCCCAGGAATCCTCCCTCTGTGCTGGGCACTACTGAAGCACCTCCAGTCCTGGGGTCAGTTCTGGGCCCCTCACAACAAGAAAGACATTGAGGGGCTGGAGTGTGTCCAAGGAAGGGCAACAGAGCTGGGGAAGAGGCTGGAGCACAAGGAGCAGCTGAGGGAGCTGGAGGGGCTCAGCCTGGAGAAAAGGAGGCTCAGGGGGGACCTTCTCACTCTCCCCAAATCCCTGACAGGAGCGTGGAGCCAGGTGGGAGTCGGGCTCTGCCCCCAGGGAACAAGGGACAGGACAAGAGGAAATGGCCACAAGTTGTGCCGGGGGAGGTTCAGGTTGGACACCAGGAGGAGTTTCATCTTGGAAAGGGTTGTCAGGCATTGGAAGGGGTTGCCCAAGGAGGTCGTGGAGTCCCCATCCCTGGAGGTGTTCAGGGAATGACTGGACGTGGCATAAGATGCTCTGGTCCGGTTGACAAGGTGGGGATCGGTCACAGGTTGGACTCTGTGATCTCAGAGGTCTTTTCCAGCCTCAGTGACTCTGAGAATCCCAATGCTCACCATGCAGAGCCACATTCTGTCCCTGTAATTGGGGATGAGTTAGCAGGACTCTCCAGCCCTGTGTGCACACGTGTATTACCTGGCCAGGAGTGGCGACAGAAGAACACTTGGGCTCGGGGCAGTTGAGGCAGTGGACCTGCCCGTCCCTGATCTGAATCTCAAAGTAGTCCTTCAGGCAGGCTTTGCAGTACACGTGGCTGCAGTCGGTGAAGTGCATGCACTCACTGCCCAGCTTCTCACAGAAGCAGATATTGCACAAATACATCTTACTGTTAAAGCACTTCCTCCTCTGGGCCTGGTCAAAGTCCAAGATTTCCCTGATCAGACTTGACAACGACTCCACGTCCTGCACAGCTCTGGCATCCATGATTTCCTCCTCAGCTGTGGCAGAGCCTGCTGCACCCCCACAGTCCTTCCCAGCGTCGAGAGGCCCCAACGGCGTCCGACTCTGTGCTTTCCCTTGAGGGCACATTTTTAACTCATACGGGGATGAAATATTCAGGTAACTCAGTGTTTCTTCCTTCAGAAACTGCATCCAGGCAAATAGGACCACACAGCCTCGATTCTCTTCCCACACATTGTCCAAGTGTTTGCAAAGAGCACTGAGCTGGAAAAGAACAAACAATTCCTGATTTTGTTTAAGTTCTGACAACTCCTTACTGGGTTCCTCTCCTCCCACGGTCCATAGTGCACACTTTGATTACAGATTCACCAGTTTTTAATCTAGCCATAAAATACATATGAAATAGTTCAACTCGATGCAAACTCTTCTTCCTCGGAAGAGTGACCAAGTGAAAACAAGGGGACAAAAGAAGAGCCAATTGAACAGCAATGTCATTATTTTTATCTACTTTCATTAACATTCCCCAGAACACTGTTAATTATTAACTTGCTCAGCTCTGTCAAAATGTTAAAAATCTTCTGCAAACCTGGGCCTGGGAGAGCCATTTCCCACTGAGGGTGAACACAGGTGGTGATGTCGATGGGTAGTCGGGTGGGAGCTCAAAATTCAGCACGAGGGGAGGTAGGAAGCACA
This sequence comes from Neopelma chrysocephalum, assembly GCF_003984885.1. Classification (NCBI taxonomy): domain Eukaryota; kingdom Metazoa; phylum Chordata; class Aves; order Passeriformes; family Pipridae; genus Neopelma; species Neopelma chrysocephalum. Next base: position 5,034,830 of record NW_020897720.1, read on the forward strand.
CGGAGTACTCGAACCCACTGCTCTGGAGGCTTTCTGTGGAACTGCCTGAACCTGAGACAACCGAGGCAGGTTGAGAAATAACAGGAAAATGAAAATTAATGAACCGTCACTGTTTATGACAGCACCCAGTCTCTTTTAATTTGATACATTTCTGGGGTTAAAATTATCTGTTCAACCCTAAATAACTAAACTCAGTGCGGTAAAATATCATGGGGTTGTAGCTCTGTGATTAAAGCAGAACACCACAACTGTGAAATGTCAGATCTTGCTCAAACCAGGAATGTGGAAAGACATATCCTCAAGGCAATAAAAAAATAATAAATGAACTTAATTATTCTGCAGAAATACTATTACTCACCTGTAAAGTTTACTAAAGGGTTAAACTACTCAAATAAAAACCCCAACACTACCACAAGCACAGCAAAGGCTGAGCCATGGTTTGTCCAGTCACTGCTCCTGCAGGACACTCCACAACCAGCAACCGAGCTTGGTAAAACCTCCCTGGGGATAACACAAAACATCTCAACTCACCACTCACAAAAATTTTGAAGTCTTGAGGCAACTCCAGACAAATTCTTGTTTCTCCTCCTTGGGCAGACTCGGCTCTTTTAAACTCATCTTCATCATAGATGCTGGCCAGAGCCAAGAGCTCGTCCTCCTGAGCTTCCTTGTCCTCTGAAGACATTTAACTTTCCTGAGGAGTTACCACCACTCTGCAACATGAACTGAGTTAACACGTCCCATTCCAATGATTAATTTGGGATATCTGTGTTACACTACTATAAGAGTTAGAAACCTATGTAACTGATCTTAATCAATGTGAAATATAATTAAAGGTTTTTTACAGGCTGAAAAAAAATGGTAGCTTTATAAAATAAAAAACTCCCCCACACAAGAGAATATTGAAAAGGCAGAAAGCAAACTGTGTGTTAGTAGCTAAAGACAGATGTAAGGGGGGAAATAATGGAATAGAGAGATAGCACAAGTGACACAGGGACGTTTCATTGATGTTTGAAGGAGAAAACAGACCCCAAAAAACACATGAAAAAGGAATTAGTAAAAGTAGCTCTTGCCCAATGTTCTAAAGCAAACAAGGAAACAGCCCTATTTGTGATTAGTTATTGAAGATGTCAGTAAAAAGGTTCAAATCCTGCACAGGTGCCTTGTAGATGTGCCCCTAGAGTATCTCTCAGTTCTAGATTTGGGAAAATAAAGCCACATTTGATGGATTACCTTCAGACTCACAGCAGCGCGGTGGGAGGGCCGAGGTGCTGGTCCGTGACCATTCCTGTTTGGGGCCGGGGTCGGGCACTTCTCATGTAAGGCACGAACACGTCGGTGGTGTCTGTGGGAGGAACCAGCGGTTCTGGCAGCGGCTCTGGGGCTGCGGGCGGACAAACAACACACGCTCAGGGGTTAAAGGCCCCTCCGCGCTCCCCTCCCCAACACCCACAGCACCGCATCCGAGCGGGGGATGTTTATTCCCAGCTGGATGTTTATTCCCAGCTGGAGGAGCAGTGGCCGCGTTGCGCGTCCCGGGCAGACCCGGGGGCCCCAGCACGAGGCGGGCACGACCCCACGGGGATGGGGGGACGGGAGGACTTCAGGAATAACCCCCAAATTCCAGGCGAAGCCTGGCGCCGGCGGCCCCGCCGCTGTTATGGCGTTTACCGCCGTTCCCCCCGCTCCGCCTGAAGCCGGGAGCCCCGCGGGAGCACCAGGATCACCCGCGGCCCCCGGGGCGGAGGGAGGCCCGGCCCGGCCCCGCTGCCCCGGCCCGGCCCCGCCCCACCCGGTCCCTCACCCAGGGCAGCCGCGGCCGTGCGGGCCCGGGGACGGCGAGGGGGGCCCGGCTCAGCCCCTGGCGGAGCGGCGGCGGGGAGGGAAGGGGAGGGAAGGGACGGGAAAAGACGGGAAGCGCTGCCGGGCGGAGGAGGCGCCGGCCCGGCCCGGCCCAGCCCAGCCCCGCAGCTCCCCCGGCGGCCGGGAGGGCCGGGCCGGCCCAGCCCGGAGGTGCTCAGGGAACGGCCGCCCCCTCCCCGCCCCAGACAGGCACCGAACGGGTACCGAGTCCCCCGATCCATCAGCGATACTTCTTTACATTCATACATTCAAGTTCAACATGAAGAAGAACTACTTCCCGTGGAGGGTGACAGAGCACTGGAACAGCTACCCAGGAGGGGGGCGTTGAGTCTCCTTCTCGGGAGACATTCCAAACCCACCTGGATTCGTTCCTGTGGCTCCTCTTCCAGGTGACCCTGCCTGGGCAGGGGGGGTTGGACTCCAGAAGTCCCTCCCAACCCCAGCCATTCCGTGGTTCTGTGATTACAATGGGCTTGAACCGACACCCCTCACACCCCGCCCAATCCCCGGGGGCATAGAAGCCTTAAAGCCCCGGTGCAGCCCCGCAGAGCTCCCTGCACACTCCAGTAAGGAGGGACACAGCCCTTTCATCCACCCCGACACCATCCTCTCTCTATATTGGAATCAACAGCTGGAGAAGGTGATCCAGTAGAATCCAGTGCATTTATTTCTTGCAATAACTGAATGAGTGTTTTTTCAGCTTTGGATTTTAACACATACAAATTAATGTTTGCAAGTTTAATAACAATCGGTACTAGAAGCAAATCATTGTATAAAGCTCATAGAAAAAAAAAAAGCCAAATCCATCAGTTCTTGGTTTTCCTGGAAAAAAAAAACCCCAAACCAAAAAACCAAGCATTCCAAATGAAGGCCTCGTGGAAGCAAGCATACCCCTGCCAGAAAAAATTAGGAACAAGTCAGAATCAACTATGAGCGTAGGCAGCTGAAATACAAGAATTCACTCTTTCTACAAGCAGCTAATTTAACTAGAGACAAAGAGTTTACAGGGCCTAATTAGCTGGGGAGTTTGCCAGAAACCCAATTCCATGTCCAGGAGCACATACAGAGTCTGATGCAAAGTCTGGGCTAAGGAATAAAGGTGCTGATGAACCACCCACTGCTCTGCAAACCTCCTGTAACCATCAACTGTTCCAGTGCAAATCAGAGTGAGTCCAGAGCAGGCATGAACACTAAAACACAGGCAATGGAAGACTCCACTTCAGGCTCTCCCTTTCCCTCCCTGCAAGTCCCAGCTCCTGCAATCCCCAGGGAAAGGAAAGAGCAATGTGAACATCAGACTCCAGGTGTTGCTGTCGCTGTCCTTCAAAGGAAGGTTGACTCACCCTGGACATCAAAAATGGAGAAGCAGGTTATGGCTGTTCCTAGGGCTAGTTAAACTACCAAAACTTCTAAATACAATCAATAACGGCAAACACTGCTGAGCTGAGCGAGTCCTTTGCTACCTCTGTTCTGACCTGCTGCCCTGCCCAAACCTCTCCAGGAGTTACCAAGAGCGCTGCGGGATTCGCTTGCTTCAGTTTGGATTCAGAACATACAAAGTTGACAACTTAAAGCTTTATTGTAGTTTGCAATAATATAAACAAGTGCTGAAATTCAGTCAATGTCCATTTCTGGAAGCTTCTTCTCGGTGGCTGTGGGGGCGGTGCCCTGCTCGGGGGCCTGGGCCCCACTCCTGGCATCTCCCTGCCCGTCCACTGGTCCGTTGGGTTCTGTCGGCTTCTGCTCCTCCTTCGGCAGCTCCACCTTGGGTTTGGGTTTGTTGACTATGGGATTACAAATACTTGCCAATTCCTACAAAACACAGAAATAAAACATTGTTAGAAATGTCTTCACCTTCCCACAGTTGTACTTTAACTTTTGACAGCACCAGTGGGATATTCAAATTGAGGTTTGATGTTCCCCAATACATTTGAGATTTCTTACCTCAGTGTTTTCTGAGCACAAAAACCTAGACCAGTAAGCAGAAAAATTCATGGAAATACAGCGATTTATGTAGAAAAACTTACTTTAGTTTTAGCCTGGATGTCTTTCGCTTTTATAACTGGGTCCAAAGTAAGACTTCTCTTGTTCTGCAGATTGAGGTTATTGTTCATCCACTCCATGGCTTCATTCGCATTCTTCTCCACCTTTGCCATGTCGGCTTCATCGAGGTGCTCGTACTGTTCATCCTGAAACAGCCAAAGCAGGAGCAGCTCTGTGAATGTTTGAGCACAAACTGCACCCTTATTTCTTCAGACTTTTAGCTTCAAAATATTAAAGACCATTGAGCCAGGAGGCTGGTTAGCAGAGGAACTGAGCTGATCACCCACAGCTCTGTAACCAGAGACCTGAAGTTCTACTGCTGCTGGCATTCTCCCTCCAAGAGGAAATCAACACCTAATTAAAAAAAAAGAGACTCAGGCTTGCAAGCCAACATCCACTTATGAAAAAACTATTAAACACTCATAAGCTCGCCAGGAAGTTGCACCAGCTTTTTGTCTGAAGCAGCTTACCTAAAATTCAGGCAAGATCTGTACCATTTCCCTACATTTTCCAGAAATTAAGTGTGGAAATACCTTTGCTTTGAATGCATGAACAGCTTTCATGTACTGTTGGATTTGCTTCCCCAGCTCCTCAAATGCTTTTGGTCTTTCCTCTGATTCTTGGAATCTTGCCTGAATAGGCTGACCCAGAGTCTGAAACAAAGCACAAAAGGTATCAAAATCCATGGAGCATTACTATGGGATCCTGCAAGGTTTGACAGGATACACCAATGTTTCTAAACTCCTTGGAACTCTTGACTCTTCTCTACACTTACAGGGAAGACTGAGCCTCCCTCAACCCTGTGTTGTTACAGGTCTGTTGAGAGCTGCTCCTTGCATAATTAAAAAGCAAACCAAGCAGTTTGTCACCAGTGCTCACCTCCAAACCAGTAGATCCCAGACAGCTCCTCACTGCAACAAAGTTCTCCAGCTTCAGTAAATTCCCATGGGAATGTAAGAACCACTTACCTTCAGTTCTGTCAATTTATCAATGTATATTTGTTTGGGCTGGTCTTCACCATCTTCATAAAGCCAATTTTCTGTATCTTCCAGCTTCAGTGTGAAGCTATTCCGATCCTGAAGCAACCCATACAAAATAGATGGTGAGATAATTTATTAGATGACAGATGGCACTAAACAATACTTGGAACCTTTCTGGAAGAGTTATATTTTTAGAACCCAAAGAACTCTGTCTGAAACTCTTTATCCTAAAGAAACAAAATATTCTTCTGTATGGCTCTGTGGTGGAGACCAGGCTCAAGGAAGAACCATCTGGGACACCGATGGTTTAGATCAATACTGTCACATAGAAGGCTTTTTTTTTCCCATTCCCATTTTCATCATCACATATGAGCAAGTCTGAGAACAGAGTGAAACTTATCTTTAGCTAAGATGCCATAAATGTCACCTGACACGTCCCAGTTTAGACTCTGATGTGGGTATTGGGCTCTGCAGACACCTGGCTGGCAAGGCTCCACTGTAATCAATGGAGGTCCAGTCAGGAGTCCAGAGTGATTCATCCTGCTGGAATTATATCAATTACACACCCAGCTCCTTCAGTACAACAGGGAAAGCTGATTAACAATGCCAAGAGGTTTTTAGGCAACCAGTCCAGATACAAATGCCCACATTTAGTCAGACTAATCCCACCTATTATGTTCCTGGGTAGGGCTGCTCTGTCTTAATTTTTTTAAACTATCCTAAATACTGACAAAGAGCCAAAATAGAACAGGTTGTCCTAAAATGATTGTGCAAGGGCTCCTAGTCTGGAAACACACCCTGATACCATCTTAATTGCTGCAACTGTTTTGGAAGAGAACCAGCGGTTTGTGTCTGAGCCCCATTTAGCAGATTATCTTCAGAGCCAGAAAGGTTACAAGTTATTTCTTCAAATTTAAAAGTCTGAATAGATAAGTAAGCACAGTGTGTGATACAGGTCAAAAGTTATTAACTACAACTGCTCATTGTAACACAACATATCAAAGGACAATCCAGCAGCAGTACTCACATCTTCACCAACGAATTTTTCATAAACACTGCAGAGTTTGTCTCTCATTTCATACACATACTCTTCCACTGCATTCTTGGCATCATTCCTCTCCTTCTCCAGCTTGTCCTGCATTATCATCTTACCCTGTGAACAAGTTGTCAAATTAGTTGGCTAAAAAGCTAATTATTTTATATTTATTGTCAGGACATCTTGTGAGAAAAGGCTTAAGTTTGAAAAATATTTTGCAATATTGTAATTTACAGAACTGTTCTAACATGAATAAAAATCAATTTGAGTTTTGGTGTGATATCCAAAACAGTACTGAACAATCTTGCTCCAGCTGAGAAACCTTCACCTGATGGGCCATCTGCACCTTGTATCTGCAGGTGATTTTGGAGGTTTCCTGCAGAACAGCTCTTCAGTGAGAGTTACACCATTCTGCCTCCATGGGGCAGTGTTGTTCACATCAGAATTTTAACTACATGTTTTATTCCTTTTCCTTTTCTTGATCAGCCTTAACCTTGTTTAATGAACACCAACATTTCCGGAGACCAACCAGTAACATTTTTAGCTTGGTCAAGTAAGAGTTTACCTCATTCTCAATGAATAAGTTGAGCATATCCTTCCCTATCTGCCACACCAACTGGTTCTCAATGGGAAGGTCCACTGTGGTCGTCTTCACTTTGGCCTTCTTGGCTTGAGGTGGTTGATCCACCTTCTTGTCTTTTGAGTCAGCCTGACAAGTCTGCAATGAAAAAAATATATTCACAGTAAAAACAACATCATCAGTCAGTTCAAGGCGACCAGTCAAGACTTATATTCAAAAAACTATGACTTAGTGCACCTCAGCATCAGAACTAAACACTCCCTGTCATTCTGACACCTCAGCTGCTGAAGTCTGAGATAATTAATGCAACCACTGACCTTTTCTGGGCACACTGTCTACATTCATGGGTCATGGTGCCCATAGTATAACACTTTTCTAAATTATTGAAAACTAGATGATTAGTTCTTCTATGAACAGGAGAGTTCCCTCATTTTATCAGTACCAGGTCACCTGACAGATCTGCAGTTATCAGTGCCATTTATGTCCTTTCTAAAGCTCTAATCACAATAGACTACCAGTGCACTGAAATAAAAGTTCAGCTTCCAGAACTATGACAAAGGCAGCAGATATGCTCACACTCTGCATATTCTCAGGAATCTCATGAAAATAAAGTCTCAAATGCTCACGTTACCTCCATTTCTTCAGACTCTGCCTTATTTTCAGGTTGGGTCTGCTGTTGTTCTTCAGCTTTTTGTTGCTCCTCATCTACTTGCATCTTCTGAAATTCAGAGAGATCCAACTTCAGACATTAAACAAATGCACATCACTGTTTCAGTTCCTAGGGTGATCACTTCACTTACACCTCTAATGCTCTTTTGGGCAAAAGAAACAGATTGAAAACTGAAGTAGAATCTTAAGGCATAAATTATAAGCTCCCAGTCTTTGCTTAGGCAAGCAACATCTCCATGATTAACAATTTCATCCACGCCTCACAGTCCTGATTTAAAGAGATTTGTCACTGGTGTAACATGCTACAATTAGTACTTAATCTCATACTTTAGTTGCTGGACATGTCTACTAAATCATTACACAAGTCTCAGACCCTTCCCAGAACTTGGTCAGTTGTGTTTCACCAGGATTTTAAGAAGCTAAGAGCAATAAAGTCTGTTACCTCTTCCTCCTTTGCGTGCTGATCTGTCTCCATAGGCTCTTCGTTCTCATCAGATTTATGAACCTCCACTAAAGATGCACTCGAAACGCTGAAGATGCCATGGATATTTACTCTGACTTTCACTTTCACTTTGGAACTGGATCCATCTGTTTGAGGAGTGACCTTCTGAACCAAGAAGTGAGCTAAACAATCCCAGAGAGAAAAAAGCCAAACAGATTTGATAAACATAAGTGCTGAAGGCAAAGTAAAACCTGCCTGTTGCTGACGCAGCTCACTGCGATGCGCTCAGGGGATATCAAATGCTACTCAAGTCAGACAATCCAGTTTTTACTCAGCAATGCTGGGACACAAAGCTTTTAGGAATTCTCTAAAGTGTGCTGTAAAAGCTGGTGTTACTTGTAACACAGCAAAAGACTGCACAACTCTGTGCTCCCCTCTCAGGTTTGCTCCAATATTAGGATGCTCTTCTTGTCCATAAACTTCACGTTACTCCAGATCCATTTGGAAACCTGTCCCTACAGAATTTGTAGTAGGATGCACTTCCAGATTATATAATTAAACAGAAAAGTCCTGAAACATGGACAAGATTATGAATAAAGCTGAAAGCCACAGAATGGTCCTAACCTATAGCACTATCTGGGTAAGGCAGGTCCTTGGGGGAACTGTAGTACGCCTCCAGAGTAAAGGGCTCCTTTCTGTAGAACGTGAGGACCTTGGAAAACGGAGCAGGATGGTTCTTGGGAAAGACCTCACAATCACTGCAAGAGAAAACAGAGCATCTTTTCAATATGTGGGACAGTGCAGCTGGTAAGTCAACAACACATTTCTAGATACTCATATCTTAAGGAAAAGCTTCCTTATGAAGGAACTAAAGACTGTCCTGACCTTCCAGGTCAAGTAAGACCAACAGCCACATAGGAAGTGCCAAACTGCCACTTGACCTTGATTTTGTTTTCTACTGTCATTAACATCATAAGTATCAAAATTTGAAGTGTTAAATGGTCACTGTCCTAAGGGTATTTACTCCTACTGTGTTATTTAATCTAGTCATTACCATTCAGTTTTAAGCTGTAAATGCAAGAAGATTGAACTATTCTTACCTTAACCCTTCCTCTGCTGGGGAATTCCATCGCAAAGAAATAGGATACGGTATCAAATCTGTGATAGAAAACTCTCTCACTTTGAAAGCCGGGGATAGAATAGCACACTGCAAGAGCACAAGAGCCACATTACAAACACTCAGACTTCAGGTGAACAGTAATTTAATTCAGCAAGGAGCTATTTATGCTGCTTAATATGTAGATTTACTCTGTTAAGGGAGACTAATACTGATGGACTTAGGACCTGCATAACAAGCACTGGAAGCACTAAGAACCTTTCCTTCTCAGGCAGCTGTTACAATCTGCTCACTCTGAAAATGGAAATACACAAGTTTTACTTTAGAGTCATTGTGTTTGGTTTGCTATCATCGGGCTACTGAATTTTCAGTGTCAACATCAGAAATCAGAAATTAAATTTAATACAGTCACTTTTCTAGAGTGACATAGGACGAGGACTTCTGCATACTAGAACACAAAGTTCTCTTCTTAAGCAGATTCCAACAGCTAGTTCATATTCCTGATGGAACAGAACTGTGAGCACATATTAGAGATGTCAGCAAAATTCAGGTACATTCAAGAGATGGAGCATTTACTACTGCTTAAGCCATTCAACAGTGACCAAGTCCAGCTTAGGACACAGATTTCCATTAGCAAGAACCTGAACTTTGATTCCCACCCATGTCATTAAGCAACTGCCATATCTCAAGTTTATCAGTAGTGCTGTAAAAAACTAATTTGCCCTCTAACCCAGGCCCCTGAAAAGGACTCTGGAAGAGGGAACCCTGGATGAGCTTTATCAGACTTCTGGTTCCCAGACATAGCAGAAGAAAAAGACATTTCAACAAGCATTACTGATCCACTGATTTGGCTCAGACAAACAGCACAGAGGAATCACTTTACGTTGCTGTTCTCATTCTCCCCGCTGCCCTCCTAAAGCTTATTTGCATCTCTTCTACATCACACATGAAGTATATTTCATGTTACTTGTAGACTCTGGCTCAAATATTTACGGATTTCAATAAAAATACAACTAAAACAAAGCACTTTTTACCTGTAGTGCACAACCTCGTGCCACAGCCTCATCTGCATTCAAAGTCGTACTGACTTCTTTGCCAAAAAATTTACTGATCTTCTCTTTTACAGCAGGGATTCTTGTGGTACCACCAACTATCTCTACGGCATAAATATCCTCCTTCTTTAACTCTAGAAAGGAGTCAGACAATGGTTTTAATAGATTAAATGTTTCTGTTCACATGAACAAACTACAAGTTTTATTAGACCAACCATTACTTTAAGTATGTTCTCTAAGTTTCTAAGCAGTAAGAATATCAGATCTTAGCTTGCGTGAAAGTTTTTTAAAACTTTTAACTACTAAGCAAGAAACTGTTGTTTGTGCTAAATCCATCTGTCCCACACCCAAAGGAAGTCTGTGCTCTGGCTGTCTCTGTTCTGCATGCAGAACACAAGGCACACACACTTACTGGCCTGCTCCAGGACACTGCGAAGGGGCGGCTCGACTCTTGCAAGGAGTCCTTCACACATCTCTAAAAATTTGCTTCTGTTGGAAGAAGCCATAAAACAAAGCTGTAACACACCATAAGCAATGCTGCAAACATGACAGGATGTAAAATTGAAGGAATGCCACTTGAACTGTGTACTGCAGATTTTTCTCTCCCCCAACCCTAGTTTTATACTTTAGTATATTCTCCCACACCAAGTTGGTTCCAATAATCCAGGCACCTTTGCAACATTTGCAGCTCTCCCTCCTAACTCAAGGCCACTGAGCAGTCTCTAAACACTTCCACTTTGAGCAGCATTCCTGCACATCCTGTTCGTTGATTTCCCACCTCTCTTCAGTTCGAAGAGCTACTTAGTACCAAGTTTCTTTCTTGACTGAAGGGCACTCTAAAGCTTGGCCTTGTAAAGGTTCAAACGTTACCTGTTCATCATTCCAGAGACATCTATGTCGTTCATGAAGCACTCGATGTTCATGGGCAGATCAGAGGCATTGGCACTCATCAGTTTTTTCAGCTTCTCACACTCCTGGTACAGCCTCAGCAGCGCCCGGATCTTGGACTTTATGTCTAGTTTATATTTCTTTCCAAATTCTTCGCAAAAGTATTCAACTAACACCTGATCAAACTTCCTGCCTCCAAGTGTTGTATCAAACGCTGTAGCAAGAACCTTAAAGAAATAGAACCCTTCAGTAATAGTATAATGAGCCATTACTCAGTGAAACCAATTAGCAGCTAACATCAAAGCATTGCTTTGTTTCAAATATAGTTCAACTCTAAACCAAAGCAAGGATCACAACATTGCTATCTCAAATGCTAAACAGCAGCCCTGGCCCCCTGGGCCTCCCTCTACTCTTGGAATGAGGTGACAATTGCTTCTAAAAGAAATTTAGGAACACAGCGCAAGGCTTAACAACACAATCTGTTCGGTAACTATTGCTGTGAGCAGACCATCCGTTTCCAAATTCTGCTTAGCCACTGTCAGTTTGAATCATATCCCAGTTTAATATTTGATGCCTCATAAGGGTGGAACATGCTTACACCAAGCTAAAAATAAAACAAGAGGAAAATAAATGATATTAACTCTTGCAAACAGGTGCTTGTTTTTGACGGAAGAGTTATTTGCAAAAAACACCTGTAGCCCATCCACCTGACCTGATTCTGATCTGGGAACATACTTGGAACTTATATTTTAAGGAACAGAAATCAGTGAAGTATCACATTACCCTCAATACACCCTCAGACTGGGTTTGGTCTCTACACTGTCTGATTGCCCTGCTGCCCAGCTCTCCAATCTAGACCCAAAAGCATCCCTTTCATATGTTTAAAAAACAAATCTGAGAGAAACACAAAGTAGGTTATGTTTTCTCACTAAACAGAACTACTACAAAACTAATGTTCTCAGAACATTTCTCTACATTTCACTACCACATGCTTTAAAATTTGCATCTGTTTCTCTAGCCAATCAAGAGGATGTTACTGGAACTGCAAAGTTTAGAAAAGCCATTAGGAAATGTCAGTATTCACTGGAAAACACCAATCCTTTGGCAATGTACACTCAGGAGTACACTGTCACTTCCTTAGCTTCCATGGGCAGCCTAAAGTAATTAAGAATGTTTTTACTCTTCTACATGAGGTTAAAAAATGTCTCTCACACCTTATTCTAAGAATTCCTGCTTTAATGCTCGATCTTATGACTGAAATAGAGTATTTTTTTGAAAGCAGCATGCAGTTAGATATGGTAATTTCTGAATAAACCATTTAATCCAGTTTTTTTATTCTTTGCCAAAGTCTGCTGATTAAGGCATGTTTGCTTCCTCCCTACACTGCTCAAAAGCTTTCTAGTTCCCTGCCCTACTTTTGCTCCAGACAAAGTGCATTTTTAAGAACATGAATTGAGCTGTCTGGACACTCTTCTGTGAAGCCAGGCAGGCTTGCCTGCCACAGACCCCGGATGTGCTGATGACTGTGCTACAGGTAATTAAAATGCATGTGTAACAGATTGTTTACTTTCAGTTTGCCTTTGTTGAATGCACAAACAGAAACTTGATATGCAGAATGCCCCATATCCACAAAAACAACGTTCCGTGGCTTCTCTTCCAAGGCAGGCAGGTCTTGCTTATAGATCCCATATGCAAGGGCAACTACAGAAACAAAAGTATAGTTAGGACATTCAGTTTTGTAATTGCTCAAGAAGTAAGTGGTACAAGGAGATACTAATGCTGTTTACTGATGTTTACTAATGCTGTAATTCTCAAGCTACAGACATTGATCTTATTAAACAAAATTCCCAGTGCTAAAGAAACATGGAAGAACATTAAACAGAATCAGCCCTTCCTTCAGCTGCATTAAAACAGATATTCAAGAAATATCTTTAAGCCTCTGTAAAACAATGAAAAAAACAGACCAGAGGTTAAGAAAATTTATGATCAACTCATCTATTTTAAGCTTATAAAATGAACCGTAATTCCAGAGAGCAAGGATCACAGGTAGAGAAAAAGCCCTTTTATCTAATAAAACTACAACACTGAGTGAGGGAAACAAAAGAATTACCTGCAGTTGTTTCATTTATTAGTCTCAGACAGTTGAGACCAGCAATCTGTGTAGCATCCATCACAGACCTCCTTTCTGCATCTGTGTAGAAACCAGGAACCTGCAAGGTGATCAGAGTGTCATTACTAACATTTACCAGGGCCAACTTCAGTAAACAGTTACAAGTGTGGACACTGAGCTGGTAGAGCAGAGCTGAAGCATCGTTCAAATTCAGTGTTCATTTCACTTGCAATAGAGAAAAAAGAAAAAGAACTATTACATGAAGACAAAGTTACTTTTTATGAATCTTCTTCCATTCTATCTCACAAGCTGCTCGCTTTTGGAGCAAAGAACCAGAAACAGGTAACAAATATTATTTATGCTGCTAACTAGCAGCATAAATAAGACCATTAATGAAGTAAGTCTAGTTTTCAAGAAGAAGAGATGTAAGATTCAGTTAAAATAGAAAAGGCAGATACCCAGATATTCAAGTTTAATGGGCAATTTAATCACATTTGATTTAATGCTGCAATCATTTCAGTTTATGATAGTAAATAAGTCTTACATATTTTGTTGTATCACATACTTACAGAAACAACACAGTCAACCACAGGCTTCTTAAGCGCATTCTCAGCAGTCTCCTTTAATTTGGTAAGAAGCATTCCTGTCACCTGCTCAATAGTAAAGTTTCTTTCTTCTTCCATATACATGGCCTTCAAATAAAAATTGTGCACACACATTACACTGCAGTAAAACCCATGCACCATCCCCATTATTAGCCTTTCATTCCCTATTAAGACTTTTCATTCAAAAGAGAACAGAAACTACATTGAGCAGATTTAAAATAAAGAGATAAAAGGAAACTTTATCACTTTCTTCCTCTGGCTCTTTCTCAAACATGCCAGACTTACCTTGATGCCAGTTGAGCCTGTTGGCAGCTGGACAAGTTCATAGGCAAGGCTTGCTTTTTCAGCTTGAACAAAGGGATCTGAGAATGCACGACCATGAAATCTTTTAAAACTTTGTACTGTATTCTTTGCATTTGAAATAACCTAGAGGAAAAGAAATCTTTAATACAACGTGGCAGAGGAACATCTGAATTTCAAACAGAAGACAAGAGTTTTGTTGTCATGCTTCTCTCGCCAGAATATTTTTGTCATTTGTATCTTAATAGTGTCAGGGCAGGTGCTGGGAGGCAACTTCCCTCTGGTTGCTCAGGGAACCTACAGGAATTTGAGATGTAAAATAAATGTATGCTAAAAACTGAGCCAAGAGTCTATGAAATATTGATTACAGTAGTGCTCAATTTTCACAGTGTATGTGTAGTTCACTCTGTAGAACTGTTAGCAAAGCCTCTTTCCCATTTACCTGTTTCCTACCCCTACCTTTCTAGTGCGCTGCAGTCAGTTATTTCCCAAACATAACAAGCACATGGGTGTAAACTCCAGCTCAGGTTCATCACGTGCACACGACAATCAACACAGATACTCTCACAAAACAGCTCAAGGACCTTGGCATGAAGCTTTAAAAGTCAGGAGAGCCCCAAGATGGTACCATCAACTTGATTTAACTGACAAAAGGTAGATTGTCTTTTATGAACACCAGAGATAAGCACAAATGGAGAACTGAAAAATCATCACAGCTTGTTTCATGTAGAGCAAATAAACCGAATTCTTTCACTGACATCAGAGCAAAGCACGTACTGAAAACCACAGTAACTGAGAGAGCAGACAAGCACCGTTCCATACAGCATTTACCTGGGATTCGGTTCCAGTCAGGTGTCTATTTCCTAAGTAACCTGGGCTGGATGTTCTCTAGGTTTAGTTTCTGCAGGACATACCTCATCTCTACTGTGCTCTGTGCCAATGGATTTCGTTAAGCTAAGCAGACACTCAATTCCAGAAAAAACAGCTGTGTTTGGTTCTAGTACAGTTGTGCTGTTCTTGAATAACATGGCTGTGTCCAGTGATTTTTGTATTCTAGATAATGAATCTTCATGTATCTCTAGGCTTTTAGCTAAGAAAACCCAATTGTTTAACTAGTCACTTCCTGTAGGAGACTTAAAAAAAATATATCATTTTTAAAGGGGTTTCACAGCAACGTAAAATATGGTACAGCAGGACCTAAATATCACAAGCAAATCCGATCAGCTTAACTTCTTCTCAGCCCTTAAATCATGTTTACCTACCTACAGCAACAGAAACTCAAGCTATGGGCAAGAACACCCAAGAGGTGTAATTTAGGTTGTAATTCAACCACAAAGAGTCAAGAAAGCTGTATTTATTTACACTCAAGTATGTTCCTTTTCTGCCAAAATCATGCACTTAAGGGAATTCTACAGAATGCAGTCACATAATTAAAAGCCAGCGTAATGCACAGGAACTGGAAGAAGCTAAGGCAGGGTGAAACATTACTGCTTAGCTTTAGAATTTACATTTGCAACTTAAAAAAAATTAATTAGTATTTATCAGAATTTCTTAAGAGGCGCAGATTTATTTTGTACATTTCATTATGTGCCAGGATCAACCCTGAGATTTCTATCCCAGATGACAAAGCAGCAGTACATGCTGAACAGCTGAAGGAAGGTCAGCTGTTCATTAGCATGGAGACACCAGGACACCGGCTCAGAGACATCTGTTATCTGCAGTGATAAAACCCACACTCTGCTGAGCTGATTCTTGGCCACTGACGCTGCTTTTACCCAAACCATACGCTCACCTGGCTTTTAGCTGCAGCACCAATCGAGCGATTCTTGGGGCCAAAGGATATACAGGATCTACAAGGAGAAGAAAGAGTTCAGTCAGTGATTGGTACAGCTGCACTGCACATCTTTTCGGTAAAAAGTGTTAATACTGTTTAGAATATCACTGGTCCAATTAGAAAGTTGGTCCCTCACTGCAATACACGCATGGAGTATTCTGTGGATTCTGGAAAAATCAGGCACTCTAATTCCAGTCACAAGAGCAATGCTCCTCACTGCAGAACAGCACTAAACCCAAATTATTCATGCTCATTCAAGTTTTCCATCTAAGTACTGACTGGGCAGACAGCCTTTATCTCAGTAATTACCTGTGTATCTGAGCCACCCAAAGATAAGTTGGTTGCTAATAACACAGGAAACATTCAACTGTTCAGAAGACAAACAGGAGGAAAATCAGATATTAAGGAAATCATCCCTACATGTCTGTTCCAGATGCTAACTAAGCTTTCCAGTTTTAAGGCAAACCCTTCAAGGGCAGGAAGGAAAAACCTGCAGAGAACGACTGGTGTTTGAGAGTTTGATCTGTACCCGCTGAAATAATGTGGATTACAGAAAGGAAAATCATGCTTTATTCCCAGTGCTTTGTGGCAGCTGCAGTTCTGAATAAAGAAATCTTCCTTTTTGGAGAAATTCCTAGGCCGATTTACATATTTAACAAACTGTAGGAGCCCTAACAAAGTGAAATCCAGCCCTCTAATCCAAGTTCCTCATACCACTGAGGTAAACTTAGTGAGGGGAAACCTGCCATTAAGCAAGCAGATCTTTCCTATTCACACAACATCCTAACAGTGTAATTAAGCTGCTCTCCATGCAGCAGGTCAAGAATCTGCTTTACAGCAGAGTGATGCCATAGGGCTGCCACAAGAAACACATTCCAGCTCAGCCTGAGGTTTGGAATTGGGTGTTCTAAGCAGAAACTGTCAAAACCAGAACTGAAGGCTGGGGTGATATAATTGCATTGGATTTATATCTTCTTCCAATTTATTAATAACATAATAAATGAAGCAAGGCCTACCCTAAAGCATATATTGCAACAGAATTAACACTTCTGAATAAATCTGTTGTTTGAAACAACTATTCAAGTCAATAAAAAGTGGGAAGTTCATGCTCTGCAGACCCACAACAAGGGAACAGGAGCTGAAAACCTAAGGAGCCCTGGAGCAGGAAGCTGATTATTAATTTACTCTGGTCTCCTGAAAGGAATTAAGACATGAACATAAAGTATTGCCTTTCTCTTGGACAAAAAAAAAGCTCCACACAGCTACTTCCCTGCTAAATTCACAAACCAAAGGCGTTTCACCAACACAAATCCATCACTTTAGATGAGCCTTGGGGAGCCGTGCAGGGACCCAGCACAGAGGTGAGTGAAACTGGGAGGGAGGGAAGAATTTACAGACAGTCTTATTCCTCAAATCAGTTCACAGGAACGAGAGTTAACTCATTAAATACAAATTACACTATTACACAACTTCTGGAAGCTGAATAACTAACCACTGCATTACAAGTAGAAACAATCACAGTGAAGATCGTCAGAGGTCTAACGAAACAACTTTAGAAAGCTAAAAATCTCTGCTTAAACAGACCTGCAGGCACTACCTCACCCTCCCACCCACTGTCACTTCCCGAGAAGATCCCCTGTCCCCTGACAGCTCATTTCCTCTGCACTGACAATCAGCACCAGCTCCATAAGGGTCAGTCACAATGATTTCATTTAATCCAAGTCCCTTCATCCTTATGGAAATAATTAAACTATCTTATTTTCTCCTCTCTGTTTTCACTAGCTTTCTCTCTGCCGCTTCTCCATACTCAAAGACAAACACGTTTTGCTCAGCTTTGGGATGTACAAGTTGAAATTTTGCAGGATTCTGGAAGAATCCAAGTACCAGGAGCTGAGAGCGGATTCCGTGAGTGTCATCTGTGCCACTGAACTCAGTACAATGCACTCAGTGAGGTTTATTTTAATAATACAGATTATTACAGTAACACATATCTGCTAAGCCTTCCCAAAATTTGGATGTCACCACAGAAAACACAGTGTTTAACCCTGACCATGAGCCAATTCCTGGGGAAACCTGTCACAACACCTTGCATGATTTTCCCTACTCTAAAAACTGCTCAGCATTGACTTTTTGAATCAGGTTTCTGTTTCCACAGCACTTAAAATATCATTCAGAATTTCTTTTAATAGAAAGGTCTGCTTGCAGGATGGTTCTCTGTCTTCCTCAGAACATTACCTGGAGATTAAGTCCTGACAAAAATCCTCTCATTTTCATTATGCTCATTTCTTCCAGTTTCACTTCAGCCTCCCATAACTGCATTATTTCCCAAGAGACACATTATGTCAGATATTTTATTTCGCTTATCTCCTTCAATGAGGGAGATTTGTGCTCGTATCTCAAATATATATATATTTATCAGCAGAACTCCCTGAGAGCCAAATACCTGGAGCTATTAGAGGACAGCTTTGACATTCTCTACATTAAAGTTTTCCCAGCACATCCAACTTTAAGCTTCCACATTACTGAGAACACTTAAGAGATTTCCAGATACTCGAGCACACCTGCTGAATTCAAAATTTCCTTCTCCATTTATTCATTGCTTAGAGACAAGAGCAAGCAAACAGAGTGAGGTATTGTCTAATGAGAAGCAAGGTCACACTCTGCCTCTGGGCTTTTTGAAGTGATGTGAGGGATCTAAAAAAAACCCCAAACATCCAAGATGATGCTGTTGTCTCACCAAGACAGCAATTTACTTCAGTGCTTAAACAAAGCCATACTACAACACAGGGGAAGCTGCAGGAACACTCCTAAGACAGCTTTCCTGTTTCCCTCCAGGTTTGAGGCACTGGAAGCTGTTTTCCCACCTTTATTTTGCAATTCATTTGTAGAAGAGTTCCATTCCACTTCACTCCTTCTTAGGAAGTTTTATTAAACAGAGGCAATGCACACTCTTCTTGAGAAATCTGTGGGGAGGGCTCATTACATGAGCAGGGTTTGAAAATAGTGATCACATTGAATCGTGAAATCCAAGAATGGTTTGGGTTGGAAGGGACCTGAAAGCTCATTCAGTTCCAACCCCCTGCCATGGGCAGGGACACCTTCCACTATCCAAGGTTGCTCCAAGCCCCGTCCAACCTGGCCCTGAACTTTCCTAGGGATGGGGCAGCCACAGCTTCTCCGGGCAACCTGTGCCAGGGCCTCACCACCCTCATGGGGGAGAATTTCTTCGTTTATCTAACCTAAATTTCCCTTCTGTCAGTTTGAACCCATTAGTCCTTATCCTGCCACCAGAGTTCCCGATGCAGAGTACCCCCCTCGGCTTCCCTGCAGGTCCCTTCAGACACTGGAAGGGGCTCTGAGGTCTCCACACAACCCTCTCTTCTCCAGGCTGAACAACCCCAACTCTCTCAGCCTTTCCTCTAGTGGAAGGTGTTTCTGCCCATGGCAGGGAGTGGAACTGCATGAGCTTTAAGGTCCATTCCAATCCCATAATCTTCTACGATTCTGTGATTCTACAAAAGGCAGGGAGCAGAGCGGGTTCCCTGCGTCCGCCGCGCTTTACCGCTTGTCTCCAAGCACTTTATCCCTCCGCTCCTCACGGCCCCGCCGCTTCCCTCCCTCCCCGGCCCCGCCACGCCGGGCCCCGCGGGCGCCTTCCCGCCGCCTCAGCGCGGCTCCCCGGCTTCACTCACGGCGTGCTGCGGTCGCTGTACTCGTTGGCGACGGTCTCGATGCCGCCGGCGCGGGCCACGGCCACATAGCAGCTCTGGAAGCCCAGGTCGATGCCCACCACGGACATGGCGGCGGCGCTGAGGGGGGAGCGCGGGGCCGGCAATTCTCGAAAGATCCCGTCGGGCCGCGGCCGCGCCGGCGCTGAGGGAGGCGCAGATCTCGCGAGACCGCGGGAAGCGCGCCGGGGGCTGAGAGGGCGGGAGGGGCTCTGAGGGGGCGGGGCGGGAATGTCTGAGGGGGCTGAGGGAGGCACGCCTTTTTTCTTTGCAGGAAGTTGTTTTCTCGCAAAATATTCCAGGAATGGGAGAAAAAAGGCGATTAAGTCACAACTTGGCAGCACTGCAAAGGTTGCTGAGTTATTTCCCTCTGGGTTAGAGGTTGTTGGTGCTACAGAAAAGCCGTTTAATGAAACTTTTTTGCCCATATAATGTAACGACCTGAGGGGCGAGGGATGGGAATGAATGGAAACAGCTCGCCATGAGATTTTATAATAGTTAAATTACAATTTGTAGAAACAGTTTTTGCAGGAAAGCACTTAAACTCCTCCTGAGCAATTATGTTTTGTGGTTCAGATAAGTGTTCAAGGCCAGGTTGGATGGGCTTGGAGCAACCTGGTTTAGTGGAAGGTGTCTGTGCCCATCGCAGGGGATTGGAATGAGATGAGCTTTCAGGTCCTTCCAACCCAAACCATTCTGGGATTCCGTGTTCTGATTTTTCCTGAATTACAGAAGAAAATCCAAGGCTGGGTTTATAGTTTTATACTTGAGAATGTGGTTAAAAGACATTGTGGTTCCACCTATGTGGTTCCAGCTATGCTCCCAATAAAGTTTAGCGCATGATTGCTTTATATCCAGTAGCGTTTACAGTACAGTCGGCCTGTAATCAACACATAAAATTTTAATATTACTTTATCTCATTGGGCCATTCTCACTGTAGTTTGGATGTGTATCGCTACACCATGTTTTTCAAGGCAACGTTTGGCCAACTAGTGCTTTGTGGGTTTGCTGGAGAAAAGTCCTTTCAGGGATCAAGGATTCCTAAAAAACGAAATAAAATTAAAAAAAAAAAAAAGAATCCCTCAAAGTTCCATCACATTCCATGGTTCCAATGGTGGTGGGAGTGGGACGAGGGGGAAATGGACATCCAGCAGTGGTGCTGCTTCCCCCGGCAGAGCAGAGGTCGAGGTTCTGCCGAGGGGAACACTTTGGGATGAAAACACAAGGGATTGTTTCAAACTTAATTCTGATACTTATATCCATGGATTTGGTGACTGAATGCTTGGGAATGCTTTCAGTTCTGAGATAAAACATGCCAAAAATACGTCAGTGTAATGTGTTATAAACAGTACGTTCGTTACCAAGTTCCCAGCACTGTATTTACATCCCTGTTCCTTGTTTTAGTGACACAGAAAACACGTGGCGGAGAAATTCAATATTCCAGGCAGGAAGGACTCTTGCCCCAGAGCCACTCTGGCAGCTGCCAGTGGGCTGGAAATTGCATCACGGTGCTAATGACAGAATATTAATGAAGTGTTTGACCTTCGACATCCTTGAGTGCAGAGCGAGGTGCCAAGGAACGGAACCAGTCGTTGGTCCGTGTGGGAATATTGTACAACCCACAGCACCGGGAAAACAGTTTCCTCTTGTATTTGTCACTTTCCCTTTGAAAAGGAGAGACAGGGAGCAGAGTCTGGTGTCAGAGGGGATCTGTGTCGGAGTGCCCTGATGTGACCGCTGACCCTGGGCCAGGACACGGCCCTGGGACTTTGCCAGGGCTGCTGCCTGTGCGGACTGAAGGGAGGTGGAGGAGAGGGGCCCTGCCAGCCCAAACAGACAGTTCTGGTCACTACATACAGCCCCCAGCCAGGCAAAAAATAAATAAATCAACCCAAAACCTAAGGTGTCGCGATGCAAGTCGTCTAAGTGGAACAGATTCCACAATTCTCCCTGCTCTCCTCTATTTTCTGAATGTTTTTTCTTGTAAGAAGTGAGACTTCTAATATACAAAACATGAACAGATTGTTGTACCTATTTCTAAGCAATAATTAGGATTTGATGACAGCTGAAAGACACGCAGCTTATCTTGAACTCCTGTAATATATATTCTTTAATAAGGCTTTATCTTTTCTTCCCTGGTGAAGAGTGATTTGCAGAGAGAGAGCAGCTTTGAATGGAACAGTGAAGTACCTGGTGGGGTAACTCAGCTAAGAGAAAGTATTCAAAATGTGATGATAACATGGCCCAAAACTCATGGCTATTTTTAACAGAATGAATAAGTTGCTGGTGATGTACCTGACACCATCCCTCTGCTTGGAGCTGCAAAGGGGTGTCCTGTGGCCTGGCAGGTGTTACAGATGTGTGACCCTCAAAAACCAGGGCAATAAAAAAATGGGGAAAAGACTGATGTTAATTTGTGTGCTAGGAGTGATTTTGTCTGTTTTTCAGAGTATCCATATTGTGCTTCATTCAGTGCTTTACTCAACCTGTGCCTTGGTCAGTCCTGATCTCAGTCTGCAGTCCCAAGACTTTCTCAAAACTTACTCCTCTGGGGACCTTCACAGATAAATCCTTGCCTGGCACATTTCACATGATCCTGTATGATCTATAAGCAAAACAGATACATGATTTCAGTGCCTGCATACTGCAAATCCACCACCACGGTGTATCCCAGTGTTCTCCCAGAACCTCCAGCCTCAGTTTACAGTTCATTGCACCTCCAAGTCAGTCTTGCAATTCATTAACACCGGCCAAACACGACCACGAATGTGGGCTTAAAATAATCCCTGGCTGGTATCTGTCACAGGCTATTCTTTGGGCTGCTGGAAATAGCTGTGCACGTCACCCAATGTATGGGTCATCAGCCTATTCTGGGATATTCAAATAGAAATGGGCTTTGTGATCCCCTCAGCTGAGGGATCTGGGATATCAGGTTGCCCAGAACTCTGTTCTGACTCATACCACATATAACCCAGTTCTCCGAAATCCTGCCTTTCTGTGCTTCCAAAGGTTACATGGGAGCCGGGTTCTACCAGTTCTGTTATCTCAAGAATTTTCGGAGAAATAAATGTGAAAAAGACAAATTTCCCTTTTATTCTGGTTTCCATAGTTTTCCATCAAACTTGGAAGATAATTAGATTTCCTGTGTTTACAAATTAAGCCAAGCCAAACAAACCCCACACCAGCCAATTGAACATTCCCAAAGAAACATAATAAAAGCAAGAAAGGAGGAAAGCGGCTACAAAACCAATATTGGAAAGTGATGGGCATTATAGCAACAAAGGCATAAGTCTAAGGAATATATAAATTATTTGAAACAATTATTTGCTCCTGGATGCTGTGTATCGCACATACATCATCGTTGGATAATTAAGGCTAGTTCATAATTTTGCATGTATTTCTTAACACTGGAAATTAGTGCCCTGGGCAGTCTGTCCGAATGGGTTTTAAGCATGTAAGACACTTCTCAGCCTGTTGGACCACAGAATGTGGCAGAAAAATGCAAGAGGCTTCATTTGGACACCGTGCAATTAGTGTGTCAGCCTCCCTATGGAATTCTGGGGCACTGAACAGAGCTGCGAGTCCAGCAGCAGAATTTGTAACTTATTGATAAAGTAAGGGTGGGGTCATCTGATTTCAAAATATGAAACAGTGGGTATGTTAAAGAAAATAAAATTATAAATGCTCCATATGAGTGTACATTCCTTCACAGAATGCAAGAGTTTAGGAGAGAAATTTTTAAATTGTGATTAAATTTTTTGATGTGATAAAAAAATATTAGTTAAAGACCGCATGATCCCAGTGACTGGAGTAGTCAGACTGAAGTTCAATGGTACAAAGATTAAGGTCATGGACACATGAACTAAGAGCAAAAAACCTGGAAGCACTTCAGTAGGAAATAATAGCAAAGGAGAGTGACCTGCATCTAACCTGGCTGGTCAGGGGGTGGAAAGTAAACACATGGGGATGAGAATAAGTAATTAAACCGAGGAATAGCTAACAACAAATGGATAAACCAACTGATCACCCATAAATTAAACTAGAAAGCAAGGGGATCCTGGAGCAATTGTAGCAATCCAGCTCTGGAGAGTGTGCTAAGGAGAGCTGGGGGAAGAAAACTGTTAAATACGGCTCAGCCCAAGTATAGAGATGGGATTCTGTGAAACAGTTCCCACATAACTGGAAGCAGCAGGAATACCTGCTGGGTTACTTTGAGCTCTGTCATCCCAAAACATACAGATCCTAATAGAGGGAGGATTGAGGCCACAGTCTGTCCTTGCCATGCCCTTTTCCATGGGGCCAGTGCTTGTGCTGCTCATGGACTGGGAGCTGGGGCCATGAGCCCATCCCGGGTGGGTGAAATCCTGTGGACAGGAGCTCAGCCCAGATTTTCTCCACCCAGACTATCCAAAAACCTCCTAAAAGTTCCGCAATTTTGTGTGCTGTGCACACACATGATGTGGGTGAAGCCTTCCCCTCTCACCCTGTGTGGGTTGGGAGCGCTGCCCCATCCCGCACCCTCCGCCTGCCGCTGAGGCTCCTTTGAGTGCACCAGGCTGCTGGCGCTCTGCCCAGGAGAGGAAAACATCGGGATTTGTTCTGGATCCACGTCATCCATTCCACTGGCACAGCTAATGATGTGAGCTCCCACAAACCGCACACGCGGGTGACGTCCCCGCTTCGTCGACGCGCTTCACGCTCCACCGGGAGACATCTGGGATCTGGTGACACAGGGATGTGCTCAGCGTTTGCCAAAATGTGAGCTGAGAATCCAAAAATAGGGTAGAGATTTCTAGGCTGGTGCAGGCAACAGTCCCCAGCAGGCACTGGCTAAGGGCACAGTCAGGATAACAGTCCCATAGCAACACTCCCCCCTCTTGGACAGAGGAGTTCATCCCGACCTCACAGCTCAGCAATTTAATTCATTTTCATGCATTCTGATAACAAAGTCTGTTTTTTACTTTTTATTTTGAAGGGAACCGTGGTTGAGTGTCTGTATAGATTATAGATTTTTGGGATGCATTATCCCTTTCAATGTACTTTGACAACAGCTGACCTAATGAAGACTATTCTGGTTTGAGGCTCCAGAAGGTTCCTTCATGTGAACACCAAATAACAGTTCAAACCCGTTCTATCTTTTTTCTTTCAGCTGTACCATCCTCTAACTGACTGTTTATATGGTGGTTACCAATGGAGTCTGGAATTATGCAAGCCTGGAATTCTAAAACATAGAGCTGGGTCTGCTCTTAGTTACTGATACAAACATTGGGTGTCTGCATTGATTTTACTAGAACAGACTGACATCCATACTGGCATTAAGTTTAGATATATTATAAATGCTTTTTTTTTTTTTTGCCAGATCTTTCCTTATCTGTTAAGTAGTTGAAACAAATCCTTTTTGTGACTCTGCTGGAAGAGGAGACCCTTTTTACCACACAAATATCATGCCAGCAATGAACACATGAAAACTGTGTTCAGCAATTTTTGCTGCAAGGAAAACGTGCAGAAGAGGGAATGAGGGAACCCATCTTGCTTGGGAAGTTAAGAGACAGAGAAACATAAAGATTTTGAGCTTGTGTTACTTTATTTTTTGCCTAGGAAGGGATTCCCATATTTCTGATTCTCATAAGCAAGTAATCTGAAATATTCCAACAGAAGGGATGTCACCTGGGGTTCCCTCCTCTGATGTGCTAAAACATGCTGTGATGAGGCTGGTCCCTGAAATCACCATCACAATAATGGTGTCCAGGCCATGTTCTGGCAGGAAATGGGAGTTTTCCTCTTCATGGCACTTGTCAGGGCCCAGCAGGGACTGTGTCCATGCCCAGGTTCACTGCAGCGAGTGCTTGTTTCACTTGGCTTTTCTAGGTTTGCTTTGTGATGAAGAGAAGCATTTGGATTTTAATCTTTTTAAGCTGGCTGGTTTTAAGGAAAGCTCTGTAGGTGAGATAGCAACTTCCATTAGGAAATACAGTTCAGATGAATCTGGGAACTGAAAGGCAAATCTTTCGTCCATCCATCAGCCAGGGCCGCAGCCCCCAGCTATTCCAGCAGCAGTATTTCTGGCTCCCACATCATCCCCTCATGTCTCTGTCAGGGCAGGAGAGATTTTGGCACGACAAAGAAGAGGAGGAGCAGCGGGAGCTTTCTGACACCTGGCAGGCAGCTCCTTGGGAATCTGTGCCAGCTGGAACGAGCAGGGCAGCCAAGGAAGAGCCACAAGGAATGTGCTTCGTGTATTGGCTTTATCAAAACTCATTGTTCTCTCACAGGATCAGTTTTAAAAGGATATCTGAAATTTTGTGACAGAAGTCATCAAGAAAGCATTTTTTAATGTTGAATTGTGATTACTCCTCCTATATGTATCCTGGAAGTACTTAATATCCTATTGCTATCCTGGAAACACTTTATATCCCACCATTTTCAGTATTAATATGGAACTATCCTGCCACAGGCACAAGTGAGAGGCAATAAATGGGCATTTAGTGAAATAAATGAACCGTTGCCCCTTTGTGAAGTTGAACACAGATGCAATGACAGCGCGAGCTCGGCAGGGGGCGCCAGGGAGCGCAGCGCCGCGGGCGCAGCCGCTCTGGCCGCCGGAGGACCCGCTCTCTATGGCGGCCGCTGCCTCCCCAGCAGGCTGTGGCCAGTGGCCTATCCCGGCATGCACCGCGCCCGCCACACTTCCCGGCACACCCCGCGGCGCGCTCACTTCCGGCCCGAGCGCTAAGATGGCGACGCCCATGCACCGGCTGATCGCCCGCAGACAGGCGTGAGTGGGGCCGGGGGATGGGTCTGGGGGGGTCGTGCCGGGCGAGGACGGGGCTGCGGAGCGGCGGGGCAGCGGGGCCGAGCGCTTCCCCGACGCTCAGGTCCGTCCTCGCCGACGGGCTGTGTCCCGGGAGGGCGCTGCTCGGCGGAGGGGAACCCCCCCCCCAAAATGCTGGGGTGAGCCGCGGTGACTGCGAGACGATGGCATTGGGGTGTCCCGTGCACGGCCTGGCGCTGGGCTTGAGAATCCCTGTTCGTCCTGCCCGGCTCGGCGTGTTCCATAAACGGTGGGAGCGAGAGCGGCTGGTGGGGAAGGAGAGAAAGTTGTTGGATTTTGGCGCTCGGAGCCGGCGCTGGGAAACGGCGCCCTAGGAACGGGAGCCGTGCGCTCGGGGCAGCGGGGAGCGTCTCGTGGTGCGGGCGGTTACTGAACCGCGTCGCAGGCGCTCGACAGCCCCACTAAGAAAAAAGTAATCTCCAGCTTCGTGCTGTGGTACAATTACAGAACGGAAAAAACTGCAAAAAATACCCCCAAAACACAAACGAGCTTTGCTAGATGTAGGTATTGTAATCAAATAATCCCCTCAGCACCAAAAAGATCTGATTGCAAACAGTGAAATGAGGAAAACCATGTTTTTGCTTGTTTGGGAAGTGCAGCAGGTGTGTGTGTCCCACCCCCACGTGCTGCTGACATTGTTTTTGCAGTTGTTTGTAGATTTGGATGTTGGGTTTTTTCCTTAGATTAATTTATTTCTCATATTTCAGTTCTTTGACTGTGTTTTGGGGTTTTTTTTCCCGATCACACTAGTTGGGCAGAACGTGGATGGCTTATGCATTCTCCTGCCTTTTCCATGGTTTAGTAATAATCTCTTTCCTATTTTCTACTGGAAAGTAATTTGGGATTTTAGAAGACTCATGGAACACTTGTTCTTTTCAGTTGCTATTTTATTTGAGTCAGAGACTTATTTCTTAGTTTTGGTATATCTTATGTGCTTGGTGGGTCTGTGCTGAGCTGTCCCTCTGCCGGCCTTTGCTCCAGGGTTGGGATCACTGATCCCTGCTAAAAGTTTGCTTCAGTTTTGTGCTTTTCATTAGTGTTAAAGTCGTTGGTGTTGATGTGGTGTTTGCAGATCTGTGCCTGGTGAGCAGATCTGATGTTCTGGTCATTACTTATATTGGTTTCAGGGCTTAATCCTTGTCTTTTTAGCTTGCATGGAATTGTCTGCTCCACTCGTGTGAGTAGAATTAAAGCCCTGGAAACACTGAGTTATATTGTTGTTGCTTTAAACTTCCACATTATTCCTGTGGACAAAAGTCTGGGCTGGTTTGAGAGAGAAAAACATCAGCTTTGGGGGTTTTATGTCGATGAAGAGGAGGGAGAGTTGTCACTGAGCTTTTGTGTAACTGCTATGGCAGAGCCTGAAGTGCAAGAGAAAGACAAACAAACCTCTCAAAGCCATTGGGATTTGTTCCTTCCCAGACATTCTGATTCCTGCTCCACTCCCAGTCCCTTGTGCTGTGCAGGCTTAAGTTTAATTAGTTTTTTAGTGCTGATTTAGCTGAGTATTTCTAAGGCTTGAATATGAAGCCAAATGGCCTCTGCATTGAATGAGTGATGGATATTCAATACAAGATTCCCTTAAGAACTGCCACAAAAGGTGGCTGAAGCTGAGGGAGAAGCAATTCCTACCTTGCCTGGAAGTGCAATGCTCATTTTGAGGGAAAAGTGCTCACTGCTGGTCTGTCAATTTATTCTCACTAATGAACAGTCTGGAAGCCTCCTAGTTCAGCCAGGCTGGTAATTACAGACAGTTTAGATGGGCTGGCCTTGAAAAATTTGTATTTTGGTGCTTGGAAAAAAACCAGAAGGTGGGAAGAAGTGACAGGAGTCACAGGGCACTGAAAGGAGTGACACAGTCCCGAGTTCAGTCCTGGCTCTGAACTAATTTTGATCCTGACCTTGAGCAGTCCCTTGGCTGTGTGTGAGTTTCCTTATTTGTAAAGGAGAAGGGAAAACAGCTTTGCAAAGCTTCCCAACAGCAGCTTAAGAGCTTGAGTGTGGAAGTAGGAGTGTTTTCCCTTCCCTGATTTCTAAAAACGCTCACAGAATTTTACACAGTGCAAGAATTGAAACATGGATGTGAACTCTCACTGACACTGCAGGTGTTTGGGGGCACAGGGCAATCAGGGGAGTCTGGCTGGATTTACTGTGCACAAAGTGAGCAGGAATCTGATTGTTCCTGTGATAAACCTTCTGCCAGGCTTTCAGGAATCTTAGTAAATTCAAATAAGCTACAACCAGAAGCATCTCTGAGAGTCCTGGGCTGTTTGTGAGAATTGGGCAGTTTGGTACCTGAGTGTTAAATTCTGGGGTTTTGAAATATAGCTGCTGCTTTTTGCTAACTGTGTTCTAAACCATAATTTCAATTATTTACCTGAAGTAATCTACAACCGCCTGCAAATTGTATGCAGTGTAGTTGTTCCCATGTGAAAATGTATTAGTAAATGAAAATCTGTTTGCTTAAATTCTGTATGTACTTGATATTACTGTTTGTGTCCTGATTTAAGAGAAAAGCTGAAGCACCTGTGAATATCTGGTCTAATCATGATTTGATGCAGTTAAAAATCTGCATGATAAAAAAAGAAATAATTTTTCACTAGGTTGAACAGACTTGGAGTGAGTCACTTAAGCAATTCTGCATTTTTCTAGGGAGGCAAACAAGCAGCATGTGAGATGTCAGAAGTGTTTAGAGTTTGGCCATTGGACATATGAATGTACAGGGAAGAGAAAATACCTGCACAGGCCTTCAAGGACAGCTCAACTGGCCAAAATCCTGAAAGAGAAAGAAAAACAACTATTACTGCAACAGAGGTAAGATTGGCAGGATTAAATGCCTGGTTTATTAATGAAATAAAAGCAAAGATGGTGTCCCAGACAATTTTCTGGGATCTTCTCCTCCAGACTGTGTGATGTTTGCCTAATGTTAGAGGTGATTTGCATATTAGGTGGAATATGTACACTCAGGTCCCACAGAATTAAAAATAACATTTTAATTAATTTAATTTAAGTCTCTCATTGACACCTGCTCCTCTGAAATACACTTGAAAAGCATTTTGGCCTGTCTGTAACAAAAAAAAAAATCCACTAAACCAAAGTTAAAATAGTTGGAGCCATTTCTTAATGGAACAGTTTCCTGAATTCCTTGGTTACGTGATTTCATGTTTATGTGCTGGTACAAGCAGGTGGGTGTGAGGACTGTAAATGTGTTTATAACAAAGAGGCAACTCTTGCCCTTCTGTTCAGGTTTGCTGGTACAATGTGGAGTTAAACCTGGTGTTCTGGGCACGACCTGACAGTGTCTGTGCCAGCCCAGCCCCTGCTGCTCCCTGGGAGCTGCACTGGTTAAACAGGGGAATGGGAGTGGAGTTATCAGGTGGTTTTAACTCTCAAGCGTAAAGTAACAACACCTCACTGAGCTGCATAATTATTTCCTGTTTTGACATCTGAGAAAGTGAAAGATGCATCTTAACAGAGAAATCTAAATGAAACTCTGCATGTGGTGTGTGATTTCCTTTCTGCTTTGCTCTCAGTACACTTTGTGTTCTTCCCCCAAGGTTAATAATTGCTTTAACAAGCAGCTCTAGAGCGAAAAACAATGCAATACATCAGTTTTCCATAAAATTCCTGTGTGTGTGAGGGTTATCTCTGCCATTGCAACTGCAGTTTGGTTTTGGCAGCTGGAGAGGTGCTGCCTCAGCCCCAAGGAGGGACAGTGTGAGGTCCCTCACAGCCCTTGCAGCTGGAATTACTGAGGATTTGGACATGTGCCCTCAGTCACTGCCACTTCCAGCTCAGTGTGTTGGCTGTGGGTCATCACACTGCCAGGATGTGAATTATGGAGAGCATTCCCACCTTTTGCTGTTATCCTAGTGGGAGAGAAAAGGGTGGTACCTCTGGCAGACAGGGCTCCTGCAGTTCAGGCAGCAGTTATGAGTCACAGGCCTGAAACACTGACTGGAGGCTCATTAGCTTGTGATAAGAGCCACGTAAAATGTTTGATTTTGAAATTAATTTTGATCCAGTGAGTAATCCTGAAGTAATTAGAGTCACCCAGTATTGTAGATAGACATCAGGAGTGCTTGGGCCTCTGAAACTTGCTCCACTTGGAGGCAGAGTTTGGATGGGTTCTTCAGAAACTCGAGGTTTTTAGGCAAAGTTTGAGACTCAGATTTTTCCCTTGTTTCTTTTCTACCGTATTTCTGGTGAATTGTGCAGGTTCACGTTGGAGGATTGTCAACTGAGAGTGAAATTCCTTGAAGCCTCGTCCTTGTGCTTGAGTCTGAGGATGGGATAATTTTATGTAGGAATTCCAGGACTGTCCAGTCTGTCACAAATGGAGGTTTTTGGGCTGTAACAGTCCTCAGTGTGAGGGGCATGTGCTGTGAAAAGTCATCTTGTGAATGGAAGACTGACTAATCCTTAGGGGGGAGCAGTGTTTAATCCTGGTTAAATTGGGCTGGATTCACAGGGGTTATATAATCATAAGCTCCTTAGCTGTGCCATAAGGGATCCTGTTCCTTAGGTGCCAATGTTACACTTCCAAGGATGAAGCTTTTCCTTTGTGGAAAAACAGCCTCCTAGGGCACACTTTTGCTTTTTATATCACTTGTATTGGAAGATTCTTCCTTGTCACAGAGAAGTTGGGTCTCCCACAGCTCTGCTTTGGAGTGCTTGTATCACCACCTTTAAAGATCCAGGCAGGAATCATTAACCAGAAGGCAAACACAGCCTAATAAGGTCAATATTTACTTTTGACAACCACATCCAAGCTATTTCAGCATGAACTCATGTCACAGTTGTTCCAGGATCTCTCTGTTGGCCCGGTGCTGAGCCCACGATTCTGATGGACACTCTGGAGGTGTCAGTAAACCCCTCACTGCCTGCCTGGCCTGGGGCAGGAGTTGGGAGGGGAGGAAAGGTGAGAGAATGCTCATTCCTGAGTGATGTTACTGCACTGAACCCTACACAGAGTGTGATTTATGGCTCTGAAGGCACCGTGGGGCCACAGGGAGAGCGAGGGAGTGCCCAGAGCAGGTCTGACTGCAGGGCCTGGAGTAACTCCTGTAGTAACCTACACCTTACACACTAGAGGGAGGCACAGCCCTGTGCCCGGGTTCCTCACACACTGAGTGAAGTCCTGTCTTCTCAAAGGTGCTTTGGGGTTTAATTCTGTTTCTCACAGTGACTCATCTTGCCTGTGAACACCTGATGACCCTCGGAGGGTGTAAGGCCTTAGGAATGTAAATCAGAACAGGAGGGATTATAACTTGGGTTGGAATTTGAATATCAGTGAATCTTCCTCTTACCCACAGGAGAGTGTGGGGAGTGTGAAAAAATCCTCTGTATGATGATAATGTTTCCATACTGAATGTGTGAAAATAAAAAATTGGAAAAATCTCATTTTTCTGGCTTATAAAGAACATTGAACTTTTATTGAAATACAACGTAAGTTAGACTTAACACTTTCTTCTTTCTACCCTTTCTGTAGTCTTTATCAACACATACTGTTTTCTAATGCCTGAATGAAATATATTTGCAGTTTTCTCTTCCATTTTTATGTATTCAAAATGGCTTCTAATATTAAGTTTCAGTTGAGCAAAAAAGGTTTCCTGGATCATGAAAACATACAACTTCCTCATAGATCATGGCACGTTGTGTTGTGAGGATATGATGAGGGAATACTTGAATCACACAGGTACATTCCAGGTTGAATTATGTGCTGTGTATCTGCAATGGAAAACAGCATGTGACTGGCATGTTTGACTGAAGGAATTTTGTTTTCTTTTTAAAAAGAGAATCCAGCAGCGAAGACTGCTTTGAAAAAGTACATCTCCCTCAGTGTTTTGTTAAAAGAAACTTTCTTCTGTGTCACTTACCACTAAAACTTTGTGTGACTGGATGATCACATGGGAATCTGAAAGACATACCTGGAAAGCATCACTATAAATAGATTTTTCTGTTTCTTTTTGCATTTGAAAGAAATGTGAAAGCTACAGGCTAATTCAGTGTTTTACCCTTTGTTTCCATCAATTCAGTTATTGCTAAATATAGTTCTATACAATTTTTTGTGTCCTTTTCTCCTGTGCCTTCCCATCTCAAAGTGCTTTGTCCGTGTAAAATGAAGCAAAGACGAGAATAAGGCATCCATAACACAGAAAATTAGAGGTGAATTGCTGTTTGTTTTTTTTTTAATTCTCCTGCCTTGTAGTTGTTGTTGCTCTGGTCTGCACAGGACTGAGAAGAGCTGCCTGGTGCCCTTATGGCTCTGCCAGCAGAACACCGCTGTGTGCTCATATTAAACTCACTGTGCTGCTATTTATTTAATTTTCCTACCACATTAATCAAAGCCATTATTTTTCCTCCCTTAATTAGTGCTGGAGAAAGTGCTGCAGAAAAGAAGACCAAGAAAAAAAGGTATGTGAGACGGGTGGCAAATGGTGCAGCTGATCCTGGCTGGGATCCTGCACTGGGTGTTGCAGGATTTTGAGAGGGGGTGGGAAAAGTCAACATTGCGAATAAGTGTTGGCTTTACTGTTCTGACCTGTTACAGGCTTTTGTCTGACAGATATTTGGAGAATTTCTACTCTTCCTTATCCAAAAACTCTAAATTCCTTGTTCTCTGCTTTTCTCCCTCCTGATTGTCCTACTTCTGCACGATCTTGCTTTAATGATAAAAAAGGTTTGTATTTCTGCCTCAAAGTCCATCAAGTGTCTCTGAAACAGTTGTGCAAGACTGGCACGGTGTTTTCTGGTCTGCCATTGCTCCACCTGCTCATCCTGCTCTGTCTTTTGTTGTTTTCATTCCCTCCTGCCAGCTTGCTCTCTCTCTCTGAAGCCTTGTCTAGAGAATGAAATAAAGCACCTAAAAACCAAAAATCCAACCCCAAAACCAAACAGAACCACCTCAATCCCAAACCAAAATCCAGGAAATTAACCTTTCCCCACTCCAAGTACTAGTTGGAGCCAAGAACTCTTTTGACATTGTTTGTACTTGACTTTGCATTAATGTTTGCTTGGGAATTTGCTTTATTAGCAGAGGAACAGCCAGAACTGAGGCTGTAACACTCCTGGTGATCCTGTTGGGAGTTTTACTCCAGGGGGGAATGTCTCTCCTGTAACAGCCTCAGTATCTCTTCTCATTTAGTTGTCAGTTCTCTAAATCTGATCTAAAACCAGTTTTCAGGAGGTGTTTAAAGACCAGGCCTCTTGCCTTGTGTCGCAGTCAGTGAATAAGGCACAGCAGATCTTTGAAACATGCCTCTGTTTCAGGTTATCTTGTGGAATGTGACTTTATTGGAATGCTTGGCTATCAGAGTGTGTTTTATCAAAGGCTCCTTTCCCAGTAGTGCCCATTTATTGTTGGAGTTACTTGGGAATAGTGAGATCATAAATTAACTAATTTTGAAACAGTGTAAGCCAGGCCCCTTCTTGTCTCAGCTTTCTCAGATGCTGCAACCTTTACTGGCAGAATTATTTTCAGAGTATTTGAGCTCCAAACTAATGCAAAAATGAACAGAGCAAAAGGGTCCTTGGGGGATTAGGTGGTTTGGTCACTTTTTCCTTGAAATTTTAAAACTCTTGTAGATTTGAGTTATTCTCCTGTTTTTATGCAAGCACCAAATCCATCAATATAAACTCCTTTTCAGATAGTTTGCTGTTTATATATTTATTATATGGGAAGAATTAAATGTAGACAATTCAGCAGAGGGTTACCACTGGATATATGAATTCCAGATTTAAAATAAAACTATGCAAAAGTTCAGGTTCTGGCAGTAGGAGCACGAACCTTTTACACAGAGTATGTTTGTTTTGATATAAACAGTAATAAATGATCTCAGGTTCAACCAGAAAAACAGGCTCAGGCAAAGCAGCTGCTGCAGAGTCTTGTGACCTCAGGTGACACAGAGCTGCCTTCCAGGTGCACATGTCCTTCAGCATTCCCACCTGCCATGCTTTGGTTATCCATGGAAAGCCCACTTTATATCGGATCACACCTCTCTAAAGGGTGGAATTGTGTTCTAATTCACTTGTTTCTTCAGGCCTCAGCTGTTACTGTGCCCAGAATTGTAGGTTGGATGTGAGTGGCACCTGTGAGGGTTTAAAACCCCTGGGGAGGTTGGAGCAGAGCAGGGTGACAGCCTGGGTGATACCAGCACTTGTCCCACAGCTGGGGCACAGGATCACACAGGAGATTAACTTTTAGAAACTTGTTTTGAGGAGAAGAAATGTTACCTGCTGGAGAAATTCTGTACTTTGACAGTGGTGTGGTAGACCCAAAATCTTACATCTACCAACCTACAGCATCTGCATTGTCACGTTACCTACTTCACATTACATTTTGTATTTGAATTTTACTTGCTGCCATCTCCATCCTCCTCCTGGAAGTACCAACAGGCTACATGTTGCATCACCTGAAAACAAGTCCCTGCCTGTTTCCTCTCCCAGATGCAGCTATTGCTTTCCTCCAGGAGAAGCAGTACAATATTCTGATGTTTGTGTGAGCTGGGTTTTGGATTATAACCTAAACACTGGACTGCTGCTGTGGATTCTGTGAGAGGTGATCAGGAAAAGGATGTTAAGAGTTACCACTCAGGGAATCCTCTGGCTGATTCCTGCCTATGTCAAGGATTCTGCACATCTAATGGAACTGGTTAGATTGAAACTTGTCCCATTTTTTTTTGTTTTGTTTTCCTCATCTTAAAAGTACTTTTTCCCAGACAATAAGTATTTAACCAGCCCTTATGGATTTATCTGTAATAAAGAGCTGTTGTGTCTGCACACACAGAGATAACAGATTACAGATGTATTATAAAAACTTCTGTGGTTCATAGCTCAACGCACACTCCCACATTTGTAAGCTGACATGGCTGATATGATTAAAAAAATCAGTCTCTCTTTAATAACCTTAACACAGGCATTTCATGAGTTGTATTTAAACAACCCCTCTGATAAAAAATACTGCTTCAATTTTCTAATGGAAAGGAAATTCTGCATTATTATAATTTACAGTTTTGCATGTTCTTTGGTTGACTTTGGGAAGGGAGATGAATCAGTGCCATTACACTTCGTTGGGAGAAAGATCTATGGGAGAATTGAATTGTACTTTCTTGAAATTCATGTTGCCTCACTTAATCAGAGATGTTGATCTTGAGAGCAATGTCCTCAGTAAGGGCTAAACATGAAAAAAATGTGCAGAGCATACAGAAATCCTCTTTGCTGTGTTCATCATTCTGTCTGTATCTTGGATTGTTTCCACCCCTTCTCCACCTGGAAAACATAGGCATCCTGCAGTGGCAGGTAATTTGGGTTCTTTTGCCAGGAGTAATCTAAGAACAATTTTCATTGGGAACAGTTCTGACCTTGGTGAAATCACTGATTAAACCTCCCTCGACTCTTACACTGCCAGAACTTCACTGTGTTGCAGTGGGGAGCAGGGAACTGCTCTTGGCTAATTTTCCCCGAGGCTTTCGTAGTACAGGACATTCAGAATTCTCCTGCAGCCAGGTCAGTAAAGCCCATGGTCATTGCTAGGAACAAGATCCTGGCCAGCTTTCCCACTTACCCTCTCTCTGCAATCCTGCTGGATTATGTGGTGTCCCGCTGCCATTGCTGTATTGGCCAAGATCCATTCGTTCAGGGTTGGAAAAGGGGAGGGGAGGGGAGGGCACAGGAATTTGTCTTAGATTGGAAATGTTTGGGCCAGATAATTGATCTTTGGGTTACAACACAACAGTAAGAACACTGTGTGATGTGGGGGTGCTGACAGGGCTGTTCTCAGCTGGTTGTTCTCTCCCAGATCCAAAAGTGTGACCAGTTCCAGCAGCAGCAGCAGTGACAGCTCAGCCAGTGACTCCTCCTCTGACAGCGAGGACTCTTCTACCTCCTCCTCCTCCGATGACAGTGACAGTGATGAGAGCTCCTCTTCTTCCTCATCTTCCCCATCCTCCAGTAGCACTTCCTCCTCTTCCGAGTTCGACTCAGATTCCAGCTCCTCCAGCAGCAGCAGCAGCAGCAGCGACAGCAGCTCTGATGATGAGCCCCCAAAGAAGAAGAAGAAGAAATAGCCTGGGGTGGGGCAGGACTTGATGTGGAGGGAGTGACACCACTCAGAGGTGTCTGGAGCACACAGTTGCCAAACAGTTCAATGGTCAACATTTCTACTGCTAAAACTTTCTTAAGTGTTTTTTGCATAGTTGTTCATAGGACATGGGAGGTATCAAAGGGCACGTGAGACTTACTGAAAGAGTATTTTTGTGGTTTATCCTTTTACGGAAGACTTTACTTTTTTAGTTCTAAAAAAAAAAAATCTATCATCAGATTTGTTTATATGAGCTAAGGTCCAGTAACCTGGATGTTTACATGCTAGAAAGCAAGAGCTTTTTATTGCAGATTATGCTGTGCATCATGTGCTGTTCCTCTCTTAATGACAGCTTCACTTCCATTGAGAAAATCCTCTAAACTGTTAAAAGCAGAAGTTTTACAGTGCTGCTGTGGAGCTCTGGCATTGTTGAACCTGAATGCACAATGTGTCACACACAGGGCCTTCCATCTCGCTGGTGACAAATGGATTCTGTGCTGCTGAGCTTGTGTTCTGATGGCTTTTCCTGATGCTTCCAGGTCAAGTCTTAACTGCAACATCCAATTTAACTAGTGTTGAGTTGTTACTGATCAATGTAGTGCTTGTCCTGCCCAGAGGCTTTGGGCTTTCCACTCCCTGTGTCCTTGACTCATGTGTTTGTAGTGTTTTCTGAGACACAGAGTCTGTCAGAAAGCAGCAGTGCAGTGAATTAGGACTGATGCTGCTTTGGAGTTTCATCCTTGTGCCTTTTTTTGTAAATTAAACGTATCCCAGTGAGACAAGGGCTTGAGAGTGGGTGTTTTTCAGGACTCCATCAGCTTCTCATACAGAATATGGTCAGTAAACCAGAGAAATGGTAACAAAACTGGGCACTGTTTTCAAGGAGATGGGGGAAAAGGCTGTTTCACTGGATGCTCAGTAAGAAAAGCAGAAAAGAAATTAAGTTCCCAAAGGAAAGTGTTCCCCTTTTGATATTTTTTCCAAGAAATGTGTGTAATGCAGGATCACCAGGCTGTGCTGTTGGGCACATGGTGAATTACAGTCTGCAGTAGAATCAATCACTCTTTGTCTGTAACAGTTTGTACGTGTCTGAGAACTGCCATGGGAGAAGCAAAGTAGTGCAAAAACCCCACAAAACTAACAAAAGCAGAATCCAAACACACTGCAGAACAAGGATTGCTTGCAGATTGGGAGTTACTTGTTTTTTCTGGTGGATTGAAGCAGTTGGTATTAGTATTTTATTTTGTGATGCAGTCTCCTAAATTTGTTATTGTTGGAGTGCTCTTATTGGGGAGGGGGCATCACATGTGGAAGAATTCTTAAATATCTTGGTTTAGGTAAAATATAGTAACTAAACTATTTTTTATATTTTTATGGGGAGAAGTAGTGTGTACAATTACTTTGGAATAAACTGTACTTATTTAAATGTTTGGAAACACGTACGTTGTGTGTCTCTGTGACCACTCCTGTGTTTTACAGAACAAGCTGCAGACTGTAAGTAAAACTACCAGAAAATTGTTTAAGTCTTGTTGAGTGAATGTACCATTTAATGGGAAAAGTTAATAAATTATTAAACAATAGTTGCCAAGTTGATGATTACTGCAAATATATAAAATATTTGTGGTGTTTGTGTGCAGATGGTTTCATCTGAAGGTGCTTTTGCATTGCCTCAGAAGGGTAGCACTGCTCCCCAGTAACTTGTCCAACTATGAATCCCTCTCTACTCAGTCTTTTTAAAGAAATGTTTAATATACAATATTTTTTTTACTTGCCCTTTCTGTTTACTTTCTCTCTACCTGTTCTTATTTTACAGAGTAAACTCCCCCAGCCTGGCCAGAGCCTTACTCTGGTTCATGTGCCACTAGATCGCTTCCTATCTCTTGCTGGATGCTTTGATTCACTTTTTTTTAACCAGGGAAAGGAACTTCTTTCAGGACTGTCTCCCAAAGCTGCAAAAGATAATTAATTTTATTAAAACCCTGCTAACTAGAAATTACTGCATTAACTCAGCAGTTACAGGCCCTGCACAGCTCTGAACAGCCCTTTTAATCCCTGCAATTCCAGGCAAAGCTGCCATTGCTCATTGGAGGGGAGCAATTGATGCAGCCTGGCAGGAAAACAGCCTCGGGAAAAGGCATCACCTTTCAAGGAGAAACACTGGGAACAGAGGGCAGAGCAGGAGAAGGGGAGACAACCCGATCTTCGAATCTGGGACTTTATTAAACCAGACATCTGCCACTCAGAAACAGGTTTTGGGTGCTCACAAGGAAAAGTGCATTATACAGTTTCATGTGGATTAGAAGATCTATTTTCTTAGGAAAGAGTCCTTAATAAATAGGAGTTTCACTATCAAATGGATTTGGTTGATAAAGAAATGATTCAACATGACTTAACCCCTAGGTTTAATTTGCTTTATGAATAGGTATTTGTCCAAGCTGTGCCTTGAACGGACACTGAATTGTGGCTTGTGTGTGAGGTGGATCTTCACAGCCTTCTTTATTCATCCAGATGGGTGTGATACACCAGAATATCACAGAATCCCGGAATGTATTGAGTTGGAAGGGACCTTTTAAGGTCATTAAGACCAACCCCCTGCCGTGGGCAGGGACACCTTCCACTATCCCAGGTTGCTCCAAGTCCCGTCCAACCTGTCCTTTAACACTTCCAGGGATGGAGCAGCCACAGTTTCTCTGGGCAACCTGTGCCAGGGCCTCAGCCGCCTCCCAGGGCAGAACTGATGCCCAATATCCCACCCAGCCCCGGGGGGGTCCCGGGATGGTCACGGGGGTTCCCCGCGGTCCCTCCGGCCGCCGCCAGGGGGCGCCAGCACACGCGGGAGCGCTCCCCCCGCGCGCGCGCTGCGCCACGTGACCCTCCCGCCGCCGGCGCGCGAGGGGGCGTGGCCGTGCAGGAGGCCCCGCCTTCCTACGCGCGCGCTCCACCGGGGTCACGTGGGGTCCCCCGCGTGTCACGTGATCGGGGCGGCGGCGGCGCGCGGGGGCCGCCGGGAAGCGCCAGGCGGGACCGGGATCGGGATCGGGACCGGGACCAGGCCCGACCCAGCAAAGCCCCGCCAGCGCCGCGGCCCTGCCCGACCCCTGCGAGCCGCCAGCCCGGCCCCGGCCCGCCATGGAGCGCCGGGACCCCTGCGGAGCCGCCGCCCGGCTGTGAGCCGCCCCCCCCGCCGGGCCGGGCCCGCCCCAGGCGCTCCGGGATTCGCCGGCGGCTCCTCGGGCCTCTTCGTTCGCCGGTGGCGGCAGCCAGGAGATGGTCCGGGCCTAGCGGAGCGGCCCGCGCAGGTGAGCGCGGCCGGGCCGGGCCTCCCGCGGCCCCGGGGCAGCGCCGCCCCCGCCCCGCGCAGCCCCGGGCGCTCCCGGGATCCCCCTTGGTGGGACCGGCGGGACCGGGGGTGGGAGCAGCCGCTCCGCGGCGCATCTCCCGCCGGGAGCCGCGGGTTTCCCCGCGCTCGAGCCCCCCGGTGACACCCCGGGGAGTCGGGGGGGTTCCGTCGTGCCCTTCCCCGCGGGGCGCAGCCCGGGGTACCCCCGGAACGGGGGCTCGGGGGGTCCCGGTGCGGCGGGGCCGCTGCGCTCCCGGCCCAGTGATGGGTCTGAGCCTGTTCCGGTAATTGACGTCAGGGCTTTGTTCCTTCCCCTTTGCTCTCCGCGGTTCGGGGCCCGTGGATGGAGCGGGTGGGACCGGGAGAGGCTGGAGGGGTTCTGGGGGGTGTCTGGGGGCTGCCGCGGTCACGGGAGGTGCGTCCGGGCAGGTGCTGCCGAAGGTCGGGGCAGGGGAGACTCGGGGTTATGAACACATTCGCATCCCGTGAGCGGAGAGTTGTTATGTAAAGCCTCGTCCCTGGTGGGGGTTGTGTTGTACTTGGTGATCAGAAGAGCAGTCGCTTGACATCCCTTGAGCCTGGGCTGACTCTTTTCCCTTTTCCAGTGAACAAAACAAAGCAAGAAAGTGTTGAGACGTGTAACATAGGTGTTGGTGCTTTCAGTGCTGTGACTTTGTTTCTCTTCTGGAAATGAGCAAGTGAATAACTTAATTTTGGGGGACTACTGAGTGTTTGTACCCATATTTCACGTACAGCCTGGGAAATTAATGTACAGTGGAAAGGGAGCTTGGAAAGGGACAAGTGTGGGAAACCTTGTACGACCATCCCATCTCCTTGCCTTATTACAGCCTTTTCTGGTCATTTTCTTAGGAAGACTTGGTGGTTTTAAACATTCCCCTGTTTCCAGTGATGGCATCAGACCCCCCACCTGTCCCTGTGGGGCTGAGCAGGCCCTTCCTCAGCATCACTCTTTGAAATGAACTTGTTCTGCTCCAGTGTGTGCATTTATTTGTCACCTTATTGCCTGCTCCCTCCCAGCTGCTGAACTTCTCTCAAGTGTGTTTCCAGTTCTTGAGATTCCTTTAAAACTCCTGAATTCTCTCAGGTCCCTGGCACAGGGGATTTGCAGCCTGGGGGTGTTACTGCAGAACAAGGTCTAGTGAAGCGCTTTGTGGGAGTGGTTGTGCACTGGATTTGTCATTTTGTTGTCTTCTCTAATGAGGGAAATATGATTAAACTTCCTGGGCTGCTGTTGTGGGAGGTGTGAGACAGTCCCAGCAAAGGGGGGGGGGGGTGTCACACTGGAGTTACACAGTGGTTGGACTGGGACTGGGACAGGTCTTGTTGGTGAGGAACAAAAAATGTTACCAATATCTTACCTTTATTAATATATGAATATCAGGTTTTATCATTTCCTGGCTGCTGTACAGTGTATTTGCAGCTCTGTGCGAGAGCACTCTCCTCTGTTCAGCAGTTAGTCATAGAACCATGGAATATCCCAAGTTGGATGGGACCCACAGGGATCAAATGCACCTCTTGGCCCTGCACAGGACACCCCAACAATCCCACCCTGTCTCCGAGAGCGTTGCCCAGTTCTGTCAGCCTTGGGGCTGTGACCATTTCCCTGGGGAGCCTGTTCAGTGCCCAACCACTCTCTGGGGGAAGAACCTTTTCCTGAGATCCAACCTAACCCTCCCCTGACACAGCTCCAACCACTCCCTTGGGTCCTGTCACTGGTCACACAGAGCAGAGATCGGAGCTGTGCCTTCACTGCCCCTCATGAGGAAGCTGCAAACCCTGGTGAGGTCTGACCTCAGTGTCCTCCAGCACAAGAAGCCAAGTGCCCTCAGCTGCTCCTCCTACAGCTTCCTCTCCAGACCCTTCACCACTTTGTGTCCCTCCTTTGGACACTCTCTAATAACTTTAAATATTTCTGATACTGTGACACCTGAATCTGCCCCCGTGACTCCAGTACAGTTTTAACAGTGGTGAAAGAAAACAGGAAATTTCAACTCTAGTCTCAAAACTCTCAGGTCTCTGATATTTCCTTTAAACATCTCTGCAGTTCTTGTTTTATGACTTTTCTCCTTGTCTCAAATATTGAGAGAGTGAGACTGAGCCCCTGGGGTGAGGTTTTGTGCAAGATGCCACACAGAAACCCAAAAAAAGTGATTGGTACATTTTGCATTCTTCCTAGTTCTAACAATCTGAACTTGATAAAACATGATAAAACCCCAGTAAAATATTACTTGGATTTTGAGGATGTCTTTTGAGGAAGCTGGAATGTGCAGATGCTTTTGCGTGGTTATTACCCATCACTTTAATGAGAAGATGCCACATGTTTTTATCTGCACAAGCCATAGAGTTCACATTTTCGGGGGGTCTGGAGATAAATAGCTGCAGCAGAAATCTGTCCTGAGGTTCCAGTGGTCCGTGATAAGTTGGCATGTGCACACCACTTCCTTCTTCCTT
Source organism: Neopelma chrysocephalum (assembly GCF_003984885.1). Lineage (NCBI taxonomy): Eukaryota > Metazoa > Chordata > Aves > Passeriformes > Pipridae > Neopelma > Neopelma chrysocephalum. The sequence goes on from NW_020897720.1 coordinate 5,076,802, forward strand.
CTGTAGCTGCTGGCAGGGACGTTCTGCCGCACGTCATTTTCCACCGTGGGTGCTCCTGGATGTCAGAAGTGACAAAGGGCAGATGTGACTTGTGCCCTTACTGACTGAGAGAGCAGCTCTCAGCATCTTCTAAGCACCTGTGATGAGGTGAAGGTGAAACTGCTGTCATGGTGTCCCCGCTCATATGTTCATTTTCATATTTTATAAGGCCACAACTGCCTGTGACTGTTTCTGGTGCCTCCTTTCCTTCCTGCTCATCCTCTTGGTTAGTGAATTTTATAATCTTTACTGCTCTTATTCTTTGCTCCAAATCAAGAGAAATTTAAGTGTTGAGGGTGGATATATTAAGAGTTGAATCTTGAGAGCTGAGACATGAAAGCAGCACCTCTCCCATAGGGAGATTTGGCCTTTTGTGGGCATGTGGAGAGAAAACGAGCAGCTTCCAAGAGGCTGTAGCAACATGTGTGTAGAGCTGGGAGTTGTTTGTTGCCGTGTCGTGTTTGGGGTCTGCTTGTGTGAGGATGTAAGAAAAGTCTGGAGATTTTGGTGACTCTGAGGTCTCTTTTCTGTGGCAATAATTGTTCTCAGCCACATAATTTCAGTTTGTTACTCACATGTGGTTTGTTCTACAGGCGTATTTCCTTTCCATCACATTACTATAGGCTCACAGTTACCTTCAGCAGAGGCTAAGAAATAACTAAACTGGAGATCAGATATCTAAATTTGAGTTTAGATTAGAGATTAACAAGAAATTCTTCCCCGTGATGGTGGTGAGGCCCTGGCACAGGTTGCCCAGAGAAGCTGTAGAAGGTGTTCCTGCCCATGGCAGGGGGGTGGAACTGGGTGATCTTGAAGGTCCCTTCTGACCCAGAGCATTCTGTGAGACCACCTGTGTTCCTTTTTACTTGATTTCTGTGTCTGTCTCGGAGTTTATACCAAGAACGAGGCGATGCTGGTGTCATCTGTGAGAGCAGAACACCCCGAGCTGGGAGATGGAGAGGCCTGGGATGAAGAGGGAATGTCTGGAAACAAGTCAGGAAAGTTTAACAGATTACATTTAGATAGAGCAGGGTTAGATGTATGTAAAATCTATTGCTAACTGTGTTAAAGTAAGAAAATAAGGAATCGAGTTCATAGAATTGCAAAGCTCGAGATGAAAGAACTTCTCTGGCAGTTATTCTTCTCTTGCAGAATCGTTCCTTCTCTGCAGTCACTAATGACTAAGGGGATGTTCTCCAGGTTGTGAAATGACAGGGCTTCTGTCACTGCTTAGGAAATTCAACTGCACAGGCTCCTGCTCCTTCCTGTCACGGAGCTTTTCTCGTGAGCGTAGTCACCCTGAACGGTTAAAGCTGTGCTGTTCTCTGGCTGGAGCTTTCTCCTGCGGGAATCCACGTTTATTCTTTACTTAGGTCCTTGAACTAGATGTACATATTCCAGCTGAATTAACACTTCCCGTTTTGGGTAAGCTGGTGCTCTCTGCAGTGACCCCAGGCCGTGGTCCCTGCCGAGCACAGCACAGAGCTCAGCGTGGCACCGCCGGGGCTTCCTGCGCTGGGGCTGTGCCAGCCTTGGATGTGCCGGCCAAAATTCCATGTTCCCTGGAGCTCTGAGGATGTTTCCCTCATGCACTCGTGTCTGATTTGGTGTCTGCCACCTCTCCAGGCTCTCGGATTCTTATCACTTCCCAAATTTCCTTCTCCAACTTGGTGTTTTCAAGCCTCTCTTTCCCCTACTGCAGTGCTCTGTCTTTTCTGCCCAAGTGTTTGTAGTTCTTCAGGTTGTTCTGTCTCTTATTCTTACTTGGTTCATTAATTCTTGCTGATGAATGTAAAACCCAGGTTATGAACTGCCACTAGCACCAGGTACCAGCAGGAAAAAAAAAATCTTGTGCTGTTGTACTTTACAAACATGGAATAAGGGAAGTTCTTGCCCTGAAGTCTTGAACTAATTTTCTTCTGTTAACAGCTCATTAAGAGAAATTTTCCAGCACTCCTTTCTATGGAAAACAACCCCTCACAACGCAGCTTTGAGCCCCCTTTTATTGTTTTGGGTTTTTTTTAATAGTTCATCTTAGTTTTTATTCATGTCATAACATTTATTGATAAATTACTTGAAAATGCTGCTTTCATGTTTTATAATTTAACAAATATGGAGTGTACTTTAACTAATGTTGTAATCCTGTAGTGATCATGTTTTCCAGGAGAGACTGTTTTATTTTTCCAAATCTCTCCCTGTGGATACGTGTGCTCCTCTGCAGCCCCACAGCAGTTTCTCGCTATTTATTGCCAGTACTACACTGGGAACATAAAAACTGGAGGTAGGAGACAAGAGGCAGGATAATGGTGTGATTCTCTTCAGTGTGTTTGTTTTTGAAGGATTGATGTTCCCTCATTATGTGCAGTTTCCAAGAGCAGCTTTAAGTTGTTTGTCTTTGGACTGGAGACTTTCCTCAGCTTTTCAGTTTAGTGGGTTCTTCGTGGAAGGGCAGAAATGAGCCCTGGAATGGTTGTGCCCCTCCTGAAGCTCCCAGGGGTGGCTCCTGGATTGGGAAGAATGTCACAGAATGTGTCAAACCAAAGAGGATCCAAAGGTTGGATAAAAACTTAAGAGATTTTAAAACTCTGTAACTTTTGCTGTCTGTGGTGTTAAAATGATTCTGCACCCAGGTTTTGGTGTCACTTTGGGATCTGGAAGAGGAGGCAAGTACTTGGTGTCTCACTATAGTTGGATCAAACATCCTTTTATTTACATACATTTTCCAATTTTAAGGAAAAATAGTAGTATGTTCCTAATTTTCAGAAGCATTGGGAAAATATTGTTTCTAACAGTGACCAGTTAAAAACTTGAGACAAGTTAAACTCTTGAGAAAGGAAAAATTGTTTACAGTTGTCCTTAGCTTGGATTCTAAGATTTCACTGAAGTAAATTGCTCCATAGTAGATACTTTTCTCAACAGTTGGTTCCTGTGGAAATTTCACACCATTGAACAGTCATTCACTTTTTCACTTCTTTTTCCTCTGAAATTCCTAGTATTCACTTTCCTTAGTGTAATCCTGGTTCAAGTGTTTGGTTTTAAATGAATATTTAGTATTTATAGGTTGTCTGCTATATTTTAATATAAATTATGCTTCAAAATACTTTGTATTTCCATGAGGGTCCCCATCTGTGTTGACATTACTATAGAAGCTCAAATCTGGTCATAATTGTCCAGCTTTGTACATTGACATGGAGGGTTTTTTTGATTCTGCATTTAATTTAATTTCCAAAAGACGTTAAAGAGATTTCAGTGATGGAAGTGCTTAAATGGTTTTAATCAGGCTTTGATGTGCACAAATCATTAAAGCGAGGAGGATGAAGAGATAAGAGTCCACAATTCTCTTTGTACAGTTTGTCTGCAGAGGAACTAATGGAGTAGGAAGGAAATGTTAAGAAGGAAATCCTAAAGGAGCAGGAGTGGCACGGGTTGTCCCAGGGAACAAGGGGCAGGACAAGAGGAAACGGCCTTAAGTTGTGCCAGGGGAGGTTTAGGTTGGATATTGGAAAAATTCCATCATGGAAAGGGCTTTCCAGCCCTGGCACAGGTTGCCCAGGGCAGTGCTGGAGTCCCCATCCCTGAGGGATTTAAAAGCCATGTGGATGTGGCACCTGGGGACATGGGCAGTGTTGGCCTTGGGAGTGGTTGGACTCGATGGTCTTGGAGGGCTTTTCCAACCTAAACCACTCTAAAATGTTGGTTTTTCTTATAGGGAAGGGTAACAGCAAACCAAAAAAGCTACATCAAAATGGGAATTTAGTTTGTTTGATGTTGTGTATTTTGTGGGCAGAGGAGTGACCAGAGTTTCTGGGGGGAAAAAAAAGAGATCTTCCAATTTCATTTTCCAGTGTAGCATTACTGTTGGCATAAGCACTTCCTTACTTAAAGATAATTAAAAAAATATTAGGTCAAAGTCCAAATTTGAGAAACTGAGCCATTAAGGTGAAAGTTTCAGAAAAATTGGATATAGGAAACAGGTTAAAGGACAGCTTAAAGGACTTACTTACATGTTGTAATTTTAGCAAGTTGTTCTGCGCTTTGGAACAAATAAGAAAATTAACCTAATGGAAGTTGCTGGGAGTCAAAAATGCTTGATTTTACAAAGATGTCTTAATACTATTTTATTCTTGTAACTTCACGGGCCTTGAAGCACAAAGATTGCCCAAAGGGAGATAAAATGGACTGATATACTGATATTTTTCCTGTCTCCTGGGAGTTTTTTTGATGTTCTGGGTGGTCCTATATGGAACAGAGGTTACTGATAGTGTTGTTTGCGTGTTTTCAGGAGTTTTTTGTATTTTTGGGTGGCTGGGGTGTTGTGTTTGTTTGAGATTTACCATTAAACCCTCCAGTTCACCTATGGTTTGTGACTCTTTCTTACACTGTGGCTGCTTGGAACACTGTTTTAAATTGCCTGATGAAATTTTGGATTTATATTTAATTAATATATTTTAATTTAATTAATTGATATTTAATTTTATCCTTCTGTTGCCAATAGGATAAATTAGCATCATATTAAAGTGTTGATCTAACACGATGAAAACTCTGGGGTTTGGTGTAAACCAGCCTTTAAAAGATAAAGGGTGAAAAGGTTTTTCCTGAAGCAATGATTACTTGTGCTGAAAGAGCTGCACTAATTATATTTAATGAGCAAAAAATACAAGTAAGGAGTTTGCACTGTGACACATTCTTAGCCAATAATTACCAGAAATATGTTTTAATAGGAGAGAGTTTTAACAAGTAGTCTTCAGCTTAAATTTGTTAATCACTAATAACCCCCTAAAATCCACCTTTCTTCATTTTTTTTCTTCAGTGGTTTTTTTCTTTGGTGGTTTTTCCTTCTTTTTTGTTCCCTTCGGTTTTTTTGCTTCGTGTTGTTTTTTTTTTCCTTCAGTTTTCTCTTTTTTTTAAATGGAAAAAGTTGCATTATTTCCTGGCCACATGAAGCAAGATCCATGCTGAATTGACATTTAAAGATGTTTTCACAGCAGCCTCTTCACATACCTAATCGGCCCCAACAGCTTGTGTCGATTTTTTTGGGGGGGGGGGTTTTTTTTTTTGGTTTGTTTTTTTTGGTTTGTTGTGGGGGTTTTTTTATTTATTCAGGGGAATGTTAAAATACATCCAGTCATGATTTACTGACAGACTCCAAAGCTATAAATGGTCAGAATGGGTGTGGTTTAATCTTCATTTTTATTTAAGAGTACAAAATTTGGATATTATTGGCTGGTCTAATGGGCTGATTTCTTGCTATTCAATTATAAATATGAAGTTATGCAATTAAAAAAATTATTACATGTGACTCTCACTCTAAATAGTGAGTCATACCTTAATAATGAATATTAGCTTATGCTTAGTAGAATTCAGTTAAATCAGCCCACAAAGAGGAGTTGCCAACAGTGCCAGGTGCCCGAGAAGGGCACCAGAACTGTTTAACTAGAGCTGGTTTGTCTGACACATGCCTGGGAGCTTGAGGAATGAGAAGCATTTCTTGCCATGTAATTTCTGTGGCACTTGAAGCAGTTTGGGCTGTTCCAGAGCTCTTTCCAGGCTCCAGCTCTGACCCGAGCACACTCTCGATGTGAGCTGAACTGGGCTCTTGCATGAAGGGTTTTGAAATTCAGCTGGATTTTGACACTGCTTTTGCAATGTCCCTTGTGTTTGTCTTTAACTTCATGTGACAAAAAGCTGAACTTCTTTCTCTAGTGGCAAAACTCAGAGTTTCTCTGGCTGTAAATTAAATGTGTTGTTGGGATCCTGTGCTTTGCAGTTTCACACCTGTCAGGTCTTCAGGCTCATATTTAACAAAGCCCATTGGGAGCAGCAGTTCCACACCAGCTTGCACAACTCCTTTGCTAGTGTATCAAATGCAGAAGTTACGTTGTTGGTTTAGGTAGACCAAAAACTGTTTATTTATCTTCTGGGGGCGAGAGTACATAATAATGGTTATTGATAATGATGCCCTCTGTGGTGTAATGGCACAGAGTTACACTGTGCCCCAATTGCCCTGCCTGGGACATGAGGCTTCTTCTGTCCAGATGGCTCAGTTTCCTTTTGGTACTTAAATCTCTGTTAACAGCATGACTTTTGTTTTAAGGCCACATCCAGAAAAGTGCAAACAACTGCGAGAACTTTGGGGAAAAAAAACCCAAACATTATCATCATGGGAAAATGAGGTCGTGTCATTTTATTAAAAGAGTTTGTATAGCTCTATTTTCTGTGATAAATAGAATACTTAGCTCTATATTCTGTGATCAATTAACATTTATCAACTGTTTTCCTGAGGTAATAGATACTACACTGAATGCCTTGATGCTCAGTGGTGGCTGAAATATTAACGTTTTTCTCAATCTGTTATGGGGGTTGTAAAGTACAGGTGGCATTTAGTAGGTAGGATGAAAGGTTAAAACTTTCCAACTTTTTTAAGCAGTGTTTGTTTGGAAGCACAACACATCAAAGCTGTGGCTTTCCTGCTGCATTTCAGCTTCCCTCTGTAGATAGTTCTGGTCCCTTCCTCTCGCTTCCAAGTTTTTTTTTGCTTTGTCTGCAAATCTTAAATGCTTCTCTTCCCTAGTGGGTTTTTCCAGAGTTTAACTACTATGTGCTCTCATCTTCAGTGTATTTAAATTTAAAAAGAAAGTTGTAAGTTACCAGAAAGCATCCCAGGTCTCGGAGCTGTCACATCATTCACGTACATTTTAGACAGGTAGGAAATGGTGATGAGTTTGGTAAACTCTTTGCATGCAAGTCAGGGCTGAAAACTGTGAGGGAGAATCTGTATTCTCTCTTTTTTGGTACTCAAAATTGTGGATTTTACAAAGGCTCCTTCAAGCTCTAAAGCAATCGTGGAACTGCTGCAGCTGCCAGTGGGGAGCACTGGCACTGGGAGTGTTCAAGCCACCACTTTTGAAAATATATTGATAATAATTTTGAAAATATATTGATGCTGACGTGCATCGACTCAGGTGGATTTGATGTTCCCTTCCACCCCCTTCAGTTGTTCTGGGAACAACCTGGAAACATAATTCACTTTGGGTCTCTGAATCTTTCTGTGTCACACCCCGAGTGTTTTCCCATGGTTCTGAGGAGAGTTAAATCATAAAATGATGAAGTTTTTAACTCTAGCTGCTCTGCTGATGTGCTCCCCAGCATCCTTCTGCTCTTCCATCCCTCATAACCACATTGCTTGTTTCCTGTTACAGACAAAGTTCACCTATGACAGTGTAATGCAAAAAACAGTAATTTAATGAGACTCTTGTGGAATTTTGTTGGGTTTTGTTATTAAACAGGTTTTAAACAGGTTGGTTATTCCTGCTCTCTGTTTTGGGGCCGTGGAGTGTTCAATCTTCTCTGTATTTAAAAATAACCCTGCTCCCAAAATACTTATTTTGAACCTGCACAGATTTCCCAAATTCAGCATAACCAGTCCAATACATTTCTGTGTGAGCACAACCAGGATAGTGGGGTGAACAGGGGCTGGGAGCTGCTGTGGACATCTGCCCTGGATGGGGGCTTGGACCAACACCCAAACCAAACTCTCAAATTTTAAAAATTCTCTTCTGCTTTAAGAACCAAGTAGAGCTGGGCACAGGATGCATTAATAGCCCTAAAATATTTTATTACTTGCGCTTGTGTTGTGAAGATGCATCAAATAAAAACTGTGTTCAGAAAACAAGCCATGTTGAGGCAGCAAGGGAGGAGGCAGAGACACTATCAGTGGTTTACACGGTGTTGGGCCGAGGAGAACTTGCTACTGCAAGCAGTTACACAAGACCCAAGTGGTTTGGAGAGTGGCAGAATTCATTATCTCAAACCCTGATGTTCATTTCAATGTGTGATGCAGCAGAATGTGTGAACCTTGGTCATGATAGGAAGTCCAAGATAAATGTCTTGTGAGACAGTGCAGACAGATGATCTTTGAGTAAAGCTGGAGGAAATGACAGTTAAACCAGGGTAAAGTATTTGATAAACTTTTTCTCTCCTTTCTTTTTCAGTAGTTAAGATGGGAGAAGGATGCGAACCTTGAATGTGATTTTCCCTTTTGCCTTTTCACTCCTAATTTAGATGGCACCTCATTAAAACCTTGTCCGCTGTTTCAAATCTGACACAGAGCAAATTTATCAAAGAATTTCTGTCAAGTGAATCCTTTCTTAATCCTAATGCCACAGAGTTCATAACACTCAAATATAATGATATCTTTTATGAAAGTAAATTAATGTGAGGAAGTCAGAATGATAATAGCCAGATTAATGTTAGATGTCTGAATAACTATTGCTTAATAAAATTTAAACGGCAGTTGTCTTGGCTTCAAAGTTTAAGCAGAAGAACATGTAGGCACAGGAATTGGGTTATTAAGTTTCTGCCCAATTAGAGGGCAGAAATTTGTTGAGAAACAGTATTGGAATATGCTTTGGTTTGCCTGTGTGGACATGAAAGGAGTGCATGTAAAACCTTGTGTTCAGGATGGTCCATCTGTGCACTGGGTGAATTATTGACTTTTGCAGCAATGGAGAACGGCAAGGATGGGAAGGATGTTGTTTGTTGACTGGGAGGTAAAATTGGGCTGAAGTTTGCCAAGACTGAGAAACAAAACTGTGGCTGGTCAAGCTCTGAGTTCGATCTGTGCTGTTGGGCTGTTGGTTTTGTGATCTTCTGAGCTGTAGGATGTCAGAGCTTGAGCTGCAGATGCTGATAAAGAGAATATCGTTGCCTGGTTAAGAAAGTCTCCTGTTCCTGAAAGCAGTTTTGGTATTGCAGGATGAGGCAAACAGAAATGCAAAAGCTGGGGAAGGCAAAGTTGAAGTTGAGCTTTGCTGAACAGTAGCAGCTTCACTTCCCTCTCCTGGCTCAGGCTTGGTTCTTGTGACAGGAGTTTATTGAGGCTCCTGTGTCTTATCTGACTGGGTGTTGTGGTAGGTGCAGAAAATGACCATTTTGGTGGGTCGTAGCTTTGTTGTATGACATTGTTCAGTCCTACAGACTTCCTCCTCCCCTGAGTCAGTAACTGCACTGCTGGGTCCCTCCACTGTGGGATCTGTGCCATCAGCTAGGATGGAGCTTTGTAATGGAGAGAGGGACAGTGGATGGGGAAATGAACCTTCCTCTGCTCTCTGTGCACCAGGAGAGGAGGAGGGAGTGTGAAGCTGTGCTGTCATTTCCCAGACTTTCCTGCCACTTCCCTTGTTTCTCTACCATTTCTGAAGAGACAGGACAGAAAGGAAGGACTGAAGTTGATGTGAGCAGCTCTGTTCTCTATGCAGGAAAAGAGTTGGGAATTTATTTCTGTGTAAGGTTCGTCAGGGAGGAGGGAACCAGATGTTTTACCTACCGTGTAATACTTCTGCACAAAAATGAGACATTTTAAAGGATGGGTGGTTGTGCATTTTTTCAGATCCTTTGAGTGAATTACATCAAATTCTTCTTGGATATAAACAATGTTAGGCTGTCTTATCAGTATGTTTTAGAAATTGACTTGAAACTTAGGTTTCAATGAGCTGTATTGCAAGTGCTGAAAGTAGAAATTTCTTCCTTAACTTGACTTCTAAAATCCATTTGCTAGGTGTGCACTTTTACCTTAGTTCTCTTTTACTTTACCTTGGAAAGAAGAGTGGAACTAGGTGATCTTTAAGGTCCCTTCCGACCCAAACCATCCTCTGATTCTACCTTGCTTTTGTGTGCTGGATCTCACATATAATGAATGATATACCAGTTCTCATCTGAACTTGTTTAATGAAATGTTATACTTGCAGAGCCTCTTTCTAAAGGATCCCCAAATCCTTTTCCAGTGGTTAGTGTTGAGTTACAAATGATCCCTGTAATTCTTTTATATTATCCATCATTGCTCTGTGTTGGCTCCTCAGGTAGAAGATGCTGACTGATCCTTGGGTAACCTGACATTTGATGGATGGAGGGGGACTCTGGCAGATAAAACTCAAGAGCAGGATGTAATTACTTGCATCATCACTTGACTGAGACGCTGGAATTAACAACGTGCTCCTACAGAAAGTACTGTGGGATTTTTCTCAGCTAACGGTGGTGAGGGATTTGTGCTCATTTGTCTGAGGAGCAGCGGCAAGTCCAGGCACATTGTGCTCTGTGGGGATTTTTGTGGTGCTTTGGAGCTGAGTGGGAAGGAGAAGTGCCTGCAGCAAACTGCTGGCTCTGCCCTCCCTGGGAGTTCTGTCAAACATTAACCTGACCTAGGCCAACTCACTTTTTTTATTATTTTTATTTAAAGCTCTCCCACCCTCACAATATGTACAAAGGTGTTCCTGTCTGGCTCTTACGGCACTTTATGTTCCCCCATGGAATGTGCAGCAGGAATCCCTAATCTGAAGGGTGGGATACAAACAGTTGTGTTTGTGTTATAGAAACGAGAAACGTTTGTGTTTCAGTTAGTGATGAATCACTGATTTATATTTGTATCATATTAGCAATACAGTTTTATTCGAATCCTATTTCCAAGAACTCAAATGAAGCCTTGGAAGGAGGGACAGCTCTCTTCTGGAGATGGAGCTGTGGAAGAGTTTGTTCTCATCAAAATACCCAAATGGAATTACGGCTCAAGCTGTCCTGTGTTCAGCTGTGCAGCCTTACTATGTGATACCGAGTTACTGAGTTATAATTTCGGAGTACTATTGGTATCACCTTTTCCTTGCTGGAGCAAATCCCATGTGCAGCTGGAGTCCTCCCAAACCAAATCCCCCTCCCTTGGCACGGAGCGCTGCAGCAGTATCTGAAGGTGTGAGAGAGAGAAACAGAAAGCTTCATCCTTTTGAGAAGTTGGGTTTTGCCTGTTCCTGAACACATATGAATATTATTCAAATTCTCTGTAAGCTCTTGTTTTTAGTTTTGTTCCTTATTTCAGTTATAAAACTCTGAAGATGACTCTGTGCTGCTTCTGTATTTGCAGCATTGTGATTATTCTTTAAATTTGTCCTGGATAATCCTCCTGTTTGTGCTTTTTTGGGTAAAGCTGTATCATTTTAGTAGGAAATGTTATATTTTTTTTCATTTTTCTCCTTTACCATAACATAGAAATCCGGAAGTTAAGATTACACATTCACTTTTATTGTTAAGTATTAAGTAGCTCTTGGTGACACCAGAGCACGTTCCTCTTTGTGTAGCAGTGGGGGTTTGTTGTTATTTTTCAGTTTCTCCTTTTTTAAACAGCTTTTCTGTGAGCGCGTTTTAAAAGCTGACACTGGCATTTTAGTGCAGGATTTGTGGCAATGCCATACTCCATGCACAAACTGGGAGAAGCTTGCTGTGCCAGCTCCTGAGATGCCCCTTGCTGTTCATGGTACAAGTAAGAAAAGTGTTTGAAATAATTAACAGGCATCTTTGGGAGACAGTTGGGTGCAGCATTAAGGCAGCTTCAGGTATTTTTAAATGCCTTCTTAAAACATCATTCCTTATTACAAACAGGCTTTCTAGCTTATTTTTCCCCTCCTTTTAAGGAAAGAGAATACAATCATGGGACTTGTGTGTGCCCCCACAGAGCCTGAGCTACTCTGTGTTCTCTGAACGTGTTGATCGTTTGTGGCCAAATGTTGTCAAACAAAATTTGTGTTTCAGCACTGCCAATTAACCGACACTGGATAAATGAACTGTTTGATTCCTCTTGCTTGTGAAACCAATTGAGATTGAAGAAACCCTGGAGTTAAATGAGGATGTCTTGAAGGAAGTGGAGGTGTTGTAAACAGGCTTTGAAGATCCACAAGTGCCTGGTTGAGATGTGGTGGGTTTGGATCCCTTTTAATGGGCTGCACTTGGAGGGTTCCTCGGGCCAACCTTCGCCTTTGATGGTTTTACCTTATGGTGCCTGGGAAGATGGAGAGATAGTGCTGGTGGTGAACTGGGGTGAGGGCAGGAGCTGGGATGCCTGATGTGGTTCAAGGGGGTGAGAAGAGGCTGCCAGACCTATGCCTGTACCCAGGGTTTGGCCAAGGTCCTCTTTAATAGCATTGCCAGGAAAACTTTGACAATTGTGGGTGTGTTGGTTGGGGTTTATTTTTAGTCTGAAATTGTGGTCCAAAAGTCCCAGACCTGGGATGTGCTCCCCCTGCCTGGAGCTAGGGGAGTGGGAGGTGGGAAGCAGTAGAAGGCGGCACCAGTGCTGCCGTTTCATAACACTAGTTATAAAATCCAAGATGATGATGGCTTGAGGAAGCTCAAGCCAAAGCCATGCCCTTGTTGGATTAAGGATGAACAGAAATACCAAATAGGATTTAGGAAGACGTTGGAAGGAGAAGTTAAGATTGTGTTTCTGGTATGGGTGGTTCGAGTGATACTCGAGCAATTGATGTGCTCGGTGGGCCTGGAGCAGCAATTAATGATGGTTAAAGAATACACACAAGAGAATGTTATGTCAGAAGTTTCTGTGAGTTCCCTGCTGGTTTTCCTGCTTTCTTTCAACTCTTCCTATTGAGCTGGAGCAGAGGCGTGAGATCTGAACAGTCAGTTGTACAGTCACATACACACGGACTGTGTGGAGTTCAGCAGGGCACACTGAGCACAAGTGATGACTCAAAACGCGTAGAGTTAAACTTCCTAAAAATGGAAATACTGTGCTGTGCTTTAGGCCTGTTTTCTAATTTCTTTTAATTTTTGAACTTCTCTTTTCCCAGATATGGAAATTAAGGCAACTTTGGTCCTTGCTGCAGGGACCTGTTTTGTCTCCCTTGGCCTGGCTCTGCTTCTCCTTCACACTTTGCTCAGGACTCCTGGGAAAAGGGAAATTATAGCAACATCCTCTTGGTAGCAGCAGGTACAAGGCAACAAGATCTTCATTTTCCGTTTCCAGGCCTGGTGTGCAGAGACAGGAGCAGAGGAGCTGTCCTCTTGCCCAGAGGATGGCGTAGGAGTGATGGGAGCTTGGCTGCCCCCAACTGCTCCCAGCTCTTCCATCCTGTGGGAAAAGGTTTAAATGTGGGAGAGGGAGAAGCAGTTCTGCCTCTGAGCAGCCTGCACTGCTGGTGGGAGCAGTGACGGGGCAGAGCTCCTTCCCTCAGTCAGAATCCAAACTGAGAGGTAACAGAGTGCCAGCAGGAGATGGGACTGGTGTCCACTCCAAACTGGGGAAAAAAACTGAGGACTGGCAAATAGTACAGAACTTTGGTCATACCAGTAAATTTTATATAGTGGATTTTAAAGGGTTGGTATAATTCAAGTGGTCTGAAAACTTAGTTTTGCAATTTCCTTGGTGCTGAAGGTGGCTGCTGGCAACGTTCATCAGTAGACAGGCCTTGGTCATCTGCTTTCAAAGTACCTCTCCTTGCTTTTCCTCAACATGGGCAGCTTATTTTCTGGTACGTTTCATGGCTGTACATTGGGAAGTTGTCTGAAGTTCAGAGCTAAGGAAGCCTCACTGACTTCCTTTATTTACACATTTAGTGGTAGTGTGATTTTAATAGCTTTGTACACATTATAGGAACTTAAAATAGCTCTATGTAGAGATTAGGTGATTAGATACAAACAGGTCTAACTTGAATCCCATTCAAACTATTTGCTCTAATAAAAAATGTAAAAGAGTTCAAGAAAACTAAACCCAGTCCCCTCACAGTCAAGGTGACTACCCATGAGGGTGTTTTATCATTCACTACATTACAACGACTGGGGAGGAGTGATTAAAAGTGTGATTAACTGGTGTATTTCTGATGACTAATTTTACATAGACCTGGGCAGGTACAGCCAGATCAGTTCTGGATTTGCTCCAGCTCAGATCTCGAATGAATCTTTGCTGTAATGTTCCTTTGTGTTGGTAAAAATGCTGGTTTTTCTGCAGTCCCAAGAGTTATAGTAGATGTTGATAAAATTTTAAAAGATGATCCTTGACTCCATAAAAAATAGGGAAGGTCTTTGTTAATATTTAACGCTCTATTTGAAAATTATAGATGTAAAATTCTTTAGAATTATAATATTCTGAATGTACAGCGGTACATTCCCAATCCCATCCCATTAATGAGAATGAACCACCCAAAACCAGGGCACTTCTATTCTCTACCTCAAAATTTACCTTCAGTAGTAAATGCTGGAGACTCAGGGTGTTCTAACTGGTTTTAACTGATCAGTGTCTATAATTAAATCTGTTATTTGTCTGTGTTTAAATCCTGCATGTGTAAGAAATTGGGCTGCAGTCTGAAGAATGAGCTTTTTAAGCCTCAAACTTTTAAAACAAGTTTGTCATGAATGCCAAAATAATCCGAGGGCTTTGCTGGCCACATTCCAGTGCACAGATCCCTCTCAGCCTTGATGGTCACCTGCAGTTACAGGAGTTCAGCTGATTACAGGAGAACTGGAGAAAAAAGTGATTTTTCACATAAAGTTTAAAATGTATTGTGTTCATAGGCTTGATATCATCGCTGCATGAATTAAGCTGATGCTCATACCTTGTTTATGGTGCAGGGAAATACAACAAACCTGTTGCCTTAAAAAGCATTAAAGATCTAAACTTATACCTTGGCTTTACTCTGGTTTAGGTGTCCTCTTAAGACTTCACTGTTTTCAGAGTAATAGACAAAATGAAGCCAAATGAATAAAAGAAATGTAAGAGGCTATAATATTATTGAGGTGAAGAGATTTGTATTTTAAAAACTGAGTGATGAGTTGAAGTTTTCCTGTTGAGAATGGGATAGCTGGGTTTACACAGCTTTCAGGGTCATGCTGTAGCAAGTTTTTTTTCTTTTTAATAGGCAGCTGTCTAAAAACGTGAAATAATGGTTTTCTAAGCAGCCAACATTTTCGTTTTAGAATGCAAATTATGTGGAAGAACATCACGTTTTCTTGGGAACACCTACTGTACTTTGTGCAGATCAGTAAAGCACATTTCTAAATCACTTGATAGAAAGTTTAGCACGTGTTGTGACTTCCCTATCCCTGGAAGTGTTCAAGGCCAGGTTGGATGGGGCTTGGAGCAACCTGGTCTAATGGAAGGTGTCCCTGCCCATGGCAGGGGATGGAACAGATGAGCTTTAAGGTCCTTTCCAACCCAAACCATTCTGGGATTAAATGTTAAAGGAATTAGTACCACCTTATTTCTCATCTTACTTTGTTTACTCCTTAAAGTCCCAATGCTTTATCAAGCTCAGAGGGAATCTTTTCCAGCTTTTGTGTGCATGTGTTGCAACAATTTGACGTTTTTCTGTTAACACAAGCAGCACGACCAAACTGCAAAGTAAAATTTGTAAGAAGGGGTATTAGCAGGTTTTTAATCTGAATTTTTGCAGTAGGAGAATATGGTCCAAGGTAGAAGGTACAATATTGCCAGAACTTCCCTGAAATTACTGCTCTGAGTAGAAATGCCTTTTGGGCGTCAGGGGAGGAAGGGAGACCTGGAAACCACATCAAAGCTTGAGGTTAGAATATGTTGGAGGATGGGTGCCAAAAAAAGGTATGTCAGCACCAAAAATAAACCCAAACCTACAGGAAAAGCCAGGCACTGAATGGGTGGGGGGTTACAGAACATCTGGGGGATGTGGGGGAGAAAAGGTATTTTAGAAATGAATGGGAGATGTGCAGCGTGGGCTGAGACAGCGAAATGAGTCGAGCAGTGAAATGGTTTGAAATAGTTACTTGCCTGAGGACTTTGTGGATTTTTTTCAATTTTTTTTTTAATACTGCATAAAGTTTCCCTGTTAGAGCAGCTGTGGATTGGGGGTTACAGCTCTTTGGAGGGGGAAGTGGCTGAATTTGAACAAACATCTGGGTTTGAGAAGTTATGATCCTCATTCTTTGGCCAAACAGGACCAGGGGCTGACTCTGTGCACTCACGTCCCTCTGTGCACTCACATCTCTCCTTGTTTCCTTCTGTGATCAGAAATTATCTGTTTTGCCCGTAGCAACATGAACCGTGAAGACCGGAATGTGCTGCGTATGAAAGAAAGGGAAAGGCGAAATCAAGAAATTCAGCAGGGTGACGAAGCCTTTCCACCCAACTCCCCTCTCTTTGCTGAACCTTACAAAGTGGTGAGTTTCTGCAGCGCTTAGAAATGCAGGTTTTATAACAGAAATCATGTTTTAAATGTATTTTTATCTGCGTTCTTTTTAGATCCAAAGCTCTTACGGCAACCGAGTATTTAAGCAGGGCTTGAAAATAAGGCTGGACAGTCACTAACCAGCTCCACTGGCAGATTTACAGTGCTTAGGAAGGAGGGGAAGCTTTGAAGAGAATGAGAAAGAGGAAAAATAAAATCATAAAATTTTTTTCCTTCCTTCACTTTCTGTACAGTGACTCCAAACACTTAAACTGTCCATTGTGTGATGCCAAGTTGCCATTTTTGGGGTGAATGAATGCTGGTTGCTAAACTTTCTAACCTTTAATCAGTGTAATCCAGATCTGGGCAAGTTCAGGAAGAGAATGTTTAAATAGGAAGTTAATTTTAAATGCTGAAATTCCTGATAGGATGGAATTATAAGCTCTAACTAGTACTCCAGTAGTTTTTATCTGATTTTTTTAGTTTGTTTTGAAGGACTTGATTTTGTTTATGATCTTGCACAGCTTTAAGCCTGTGCTGGGTTTCCTGCCAGGTTTGCTTTACTGAGCAGAATGGGAAAAAATAACCTAATTCTGGCATAACTAATAAAACACCATTTAAGATTTTAATTATGTAGCTCAGAAATCACTTTGAAAGCAAACCTGTTCCCTTATTGCAATTTCAGCTGGTTTGTAAGAAGTAAAACGTTGTTACTGAAAACTGACTTCCTGCAGGAGGAAAATTGAGGAATATTTGGTGATTTTTTTTTTAATTCATGTCCTCCCATTACTTTCCTGTGCTTGATAACCAAATCCCACCTTTATGAAGTTAACTAGAGCTGATTGGGATGCATGGGGAATGATCCAATAGACCTAATTTGGAAAATGAAATGGTTATAGAAGAAAGAACCCTTTTAACTCTGGGCAACAAACATTGTGCCAATATAAATACCAATTAAGAATTACATACAGGGGTGAGGTTAAGCTGATTTTATTTTACTGCTAATTAAAACTTTTTAGGACTGATGCATTCTGTGTTAGAGAAATAATGTTTAAGGTGACAGTAGGCATCTACTGCTTTTAAACCTGCATCCAGCTCACCGTTGCATTATTTGAAGCAGTGATTAATGCTCTTTCAGCTGTTCCTGCTGCTGAAGTACATCTTTTTCTTATGTTTTAGGTTGTTAAATTACTGCTTTAAGAACTAAAATTGGTTATTGGAAACAATGGCAAAAAAGACATGAATTCTAGCCATGAACTTAGACCTGAAATTTAGATTAAGTGCAGTACTTATCAAATCAATTAAGTGAAAGTGAAATTGTGATTGGTTTCAAATCATTATTTTTTAAAAATTTTTTTCTTAGACCAGCAAAGAAGACAAGTTGTCCAGTCGTATCCAGAGCATGCTTGGTAACTATGATGAAATGACGGATCTCATAGGAGACAGACCGCTCCAAAAGCTTGTTGCAATTCCCAAACCGACCGTTCCATCAGCACCCGACGAGAAATCAAACCAAAGCTTCTTTGGTGATCAGAGACATAGCACAGGCTCCCACCAGAGCAGCAAATGGACTCCAGTGGGGCCAGCTCCCAGCACCTCCTCCCAGTCCCAGAAGCGCTCCTCAGGCCTGGCGGGGCATGGGCAGCGCTCCGGCGGCACCGGCACAGGCAGCGCAGGCCAGAGGCACGACCGCGATTCCTACGGCAGCAGCAGCAGGAAAAAAAGCCAGCATGGGTCTGAACACTCCAAACCCCGTTCTTCCAGCCCTGGAAAACCACCTGCTGTCTCCTCGTTGAGCTCCAGCCATTCGAGATCTCATGGGAATGATCACCACAGCAAAGAACATCAACGGTCAAAGTCGCCCCGGGATCCTGATCCCAGCTGGGACTCTCCCTCCCGTGTACCCTCATTTTCAAGTGGACAACACTCTAATCAGTCTTTTCCACCTTCACTAATGTCCAAGTCCAGTTCAATGTTACAGAAACCCACTGCATACGTCAGGCCGATGGATGGGCAGGAATCCATGGAACCAAAGTTATCCTCGGAACACTACAGCAGTCAGACCCACAGCAGCGCCGTGAACGAGCTGAAGCCCAGCAGCAAAGCACACCTAACCAAGCTGAAAATTCCCTCTCAGCCACTGGATGTAAGTTGCTGGCTGTTTCCTGGCTTCTGAAATGTAAATCCATTTGGGCTGGGATTTTCCAGCTTCTTTAAAATCCCAATCTGCCTAACCAAAATTGAGTTTTTAGTAAACACTGTGTTTTTTGTTACACAAAGCACCTTAACCATAAGCAGTGAAGGCTGTATTTTCAATGGGGAACATGCAAAAGTAATAGTGTTTTTTTTTTCTTATGCTTCTTCCATGTGGGTACTGAGATTTTTATTAAATAAAGGCTGAGACATTCAGGCAGGGTGAGATAACCCAGAGAGGCTAATTTTCATGGAGTATTTCTGTAGTTAGAAGTTAATGAAATAGTAGGACACACAAATATTTTGACAAGCTGGATATTGATATTGTTACTGGGAGCTCAGTTGACTTTGACTTGATAATATCTGCTTATATCAGATTTTCTTTTGAAGTGTGTAGCAATTACTAAATGTGATATTATATATACCTAAGGAAAAGAAGCTCACCCTAACTCACCAAATTGAACAGGGTTAAGAACTTCTGTAAGTCATGCTGGATATAAAATACTGTTGGGTTAACAACTTTTAGGAGTTTGGTAATTCTTGACTCAAGGCACAGACTCTGACTCCAGCTCACTGACAAGGAGAGTGCCATTCCTAGTAATAAGATCTCATTGCATCTCCTCTTTAACTCCTTGAATCATGGTAGCCAGAGAAAAGCCTTTGTTCCTGGGATTTCAGCAAATAGCAAAATAAGATTCAGGACACAGGTAAGGAAATTAGGAATGATTTTATTTGTCAAGACTTGCCATGTCAGTGCTGAAGCAGTGAATCCTGTAGTAGCTTTGCTTCTTTCTGCTTGTGGCAGTCAGGGATGCAGAAGATTCATAGTTTGGTAATTATTGCTGTTTCTGGAATCACTCTGTAATGTGTGCTTTACTTGGGAAAGCAGTTTGTCACTTCTGTGAATTCACGGTCCTGCACTTGAATTCAAGATATTATCCTGTGGCTTCTTCCAGGAAATGATTGAAAGCTGCAATTCTCATTCCCCTCTCTCGAAGTTTTTAATGTCACTGACTGCCTGTGATCATTTTAACTGTCGAGTGAAAAGTAAGAGATCATTGTCACAGTTTTATAGATCTCATGTATTTGCTTTTCATAACTGACTGTGACTCATGCCATAAAAACGTGGATCTATCTGATATTAAAATTGATGAAAGGAATTAGCAAGGGCTGTTTGTATCTATGTAGAGTCCATATGAGTCATGATAAGGATTAAAGTTTGTTTTTAAGTGTTTCTAGTCCCTGGAAAATTTACTTTGGGAGATGTTAACCTTAAGTTTTGATTTGTAGGCATCAGCATCTGGCGAGGTGAGCTGTGTGGATGAAATCCTCAAAGTAAGTTCCCTGTGCTCTTCTTCATCATTTATTTGTTGAAAATTCAAACACTCCTAAGGAGGTGGAAAGACTCTGCAGTTATTAGTGCCTTTCAAACTGCCTTGGCTGCAGGTCATTTACAGTAGGGCTCTTCAGGTGCTCCTCTAGCACAGGGAGACTTGGGAAAACTGGGAGCAGAGCTGAGCACTGGGTGTTGTGGGTGTGCACACAGTCTCCTGAATATCCTCACTGCATTCTTGCTCTTCTATGCCTCCTCCCTGGTAATCAAAACTACCCATTTTTTCCAGCAGAATACAGTCCTTAATTCTGATACCTTTCTAGAGTACAGTGAGTGTTTTGCTACCCTGCAGCAGAATTTTCCCGGTCTCCTACCTGGGTTATTTTCCCTGAGTCCTGTGATTCCCTGTCCTATGTCTGCTCTCAGAAAAGGATCATCAGGTCCCCCTTGAGCATTTCCATGGCTTGCCATCTCCTCTGACCTTCAGTACTGCATGGTCCTTAGAGATGCTCTGAAAGGATACAAGGCACTTTCTTTGAAGCTTCAGGCATTTGATTTTCCCCTTTTTCCTTAAACTCTATGGGTTTCCCTTTCCTAGGATTCTTCCTTCTGCCCCTGTGTCCCACACGTGTTCTTCATGGTCTGAAATGATCAGACTCTGACTGGGCCAACCAAGTTTATTGATTTATGCCTTTCTGCTTGTTATTATGTCTTAAATATCTGTTCTCAGGGATAAAAATTTAAAATTCAGGTTTACATGCAATATCTGTTCTCATGGATAACCTGAATTTTAAATTGTTTATATGCAAAATCTTTGTTGCACATTGGGGAAATTAAGGTTTTGAATATAAATCTTAGTGAAGGGTGAACAATGAGCTGAAAATTGAGAGACAGTCACCATTCAAATTCAGATTGTAATGAAATCTTTGCTTTAATTTTGTTAATTTTTCTTGTTGTTGTTGTTGTAGGAGATGACCCACTCCTGGCCCCCTCCACTGACTGCAATCCATACACCATGCAAAACTGAACCCTCCAAATTCCCCTTTCCAACAAAGGTCAGTGCTGTATTCAAATACTGAATGTTGTAAAAGTAACTCCTGTTAAAGATCAGGATTTTGGAACTCTTACATTCAATTCTGTATAATCTGGGTTTATTTCAGTGCTTTATTTCAGTCTCTTTATTTTGCTTCAAAACCACTTGTCAGCAGTGGCCTTATGAGGAATGTCCAAAGTTTTCCTCTGGTTTGCACAGACAGAAGTCTGCAAGGTTGTCTATAATAAAACTTTCTTTTTTAGCTTTTGTTTCATAAATTCAAACCTTCAGGATACTTTTGAAGCTTGAAAATGCCTTTGAGCCGTTTCCCTATTAGGAAAATGGTTTGCACCACTTATGTAGAACCAAGTGAGTTTCCCTCCATGTAGCAAAGGATCAGAGTCTGACTGGTAAATGCTGAGAAATTTAAATGTATTTCTCTGCTTAAACTGAAATTTCCTCCTTATTTTGAAGTCCATTTTTAAGAGATTTTTACATTTTCAATTACAAAAAATTAAAACCTTTTAAAAATCGGAAATTTTCAGATCACTTGTTTCAAAAGGTCCTCTTCCCAACCTCTTGTGTGCTTAATAACTACTGAAGGGTTTAAGCTGTTAATTCTAAAGAGAAAACCACCTCTTTGCTGCTGTTGACAACTCCGGGCACATTTCCAGGAGACCTGCTGGAGCTGACACCTCTGAGGAAGGAGATCTCTCTCTCCTTCACTGGGGCCGGGTCTGGCAGCCCCAGCTGCAGGGTTTTGGGGCACACTGGCACTGGGAATCGTTTGCCTTGAAGACTAGCTCTGCAATCTGCAGGATCCTGGGAGCCCATGGGTAGGCAGGGGAGATGGCTGTGGGTGAAACCCAGCTTGGAGATTCCTGACTCATCCAGGAATTCATGGTTTGTTTCCTGTATCTGCTGATTACCAGTAAAAGATTCAACTCAACAATAGGATTTTTCTCCAGACTCAACATATCTCTGGGAGGAATTGGGGTGCCCCACCCCTAACTTGGCATAGCTTCAGACTGTACAAATCAGACTGTTTGTCTTTTAAAAGTTACCTTTGTAATAATTAAGACTATGCTTTATTTGACCTGCTGCTGTTTTAGAGCATCACTTGCTGCTCCTTATTTCCTGTTTGATCCAAATTGCTCCCCAAACCAGAACAGTGAATAATTTTAAGAAAACTTTCTCACTGAGGTCTCTGATGTGATATGTCTAAACCCGTCATCTTATGTGAATGATTTGACATCACCTTCTTTCAGCCAAAGGTTCCAGGTCTGTGCTGGAAGTGCATATCCACAAAACTGCCCCAGACTGGTATGGGTTGAGCTTCTCATCCTGGCTGGATATCCCAGAGCCATGGGCAGTCCTGCTGTCACCACCCTCTGTGTGCCATGGTCCTGTTTCACTGCATTCTGCTTCTCTCCAGTGATCAGAAAATTCAGAACATGCCATTCAGTTCTCAGCTTTACTTTGGAAGCCATATCTAGAAAGTAAATCCTGTCGTCTATTTTCTTAGCATTAGATCAATATTAATCTTGCATATACTACTCTTAGGGTTTATTTGCTGTGTTATATAAAACTGTCAGCCTGGAAATAATTCGTACCTTTTATTATAGAGAAAGAAATCCCACACCTTTCCTCATCAACAAAGGTCCTTATTCCACTGCTTTGAATACTTGAATACTTTGAATGCTGCTTGTTTCTGTGTATCCTGGCATTTGACTCAGTCTGGGGAGAAGTGTGCAGAAATCCACGTCTGTGACACGGGGAGAAACTACCTAGGACTGCACAGTTGTGTTAATGTTTGAACAAAAAAGGTGCTTGTGGGGCTTTCTGAACCTCTCAGCCAGGATTGTGTTTCTTCACCCAGTTTGCAAAAAATTCCATTTATGGCTGCTCTGAGTCTCTTGACTTTTTGCCAGCTTTTTTATTTTGTGGCTGCACATCTTAGCCATGGAACTCTGTCAAATTCTCTCTCTGCATCCAAAGCCTATAATTTCCTCTGCCTTCTCCCCTCTGTCATTCTTGGCAGCAGCAGCTATGCAGAATTCCAGTGAGTTAGTGAGCCATAGGCTTGTGCAGTCTGGGCCCAGAGCAGAATTCACCAAACAAAACAAAACAGTGGTTTACTTTAATCAAGCAGTTCTGCTGCAGGAAAGCTCCTCCTCTTTAATACTGTGCTCCATTTATTACAAGTCATATGCTGAAGTGTTTCACAGCATTTCTCCTGTGTGCACAAGTTGCTATGTTTTTCCTGTTCACACAGAATTAAGCTCCCTTTGGTGGACCACTTGATTTTATTTGTCGAACTGTTGGGATGGGATCGCTTTCCCTGTGTGTAGAGAGTGAGTAGCTTGAAGGAACCCAAACTCCTGACTGGGGCCTCTCTGATTACTATAAATATATCTAACAGTTACCAGGAAGTCTTTGAATCAGAAGATAAAACTCCATGAAAATAGGTCAGGGAAAGTTTTATGGATGCTATGAAAAATATGTAGATTCCTGAGACATGATAAAAAATGTTATCCCGTGACCTAACACTGTAATTTTATCCATGGGCTCACAGTCAAAAACGCCAAAAATACTGGCATGTTTATAAAATATATTAAAAAACTCCAGCTGTTTGTTGGGGAGGGGAAGGTTTTTGTTTCCCAGCACCATGGGAGGCTTGGCACTGTTTGTACCTGCGCCGGGGCCTGAAGGCCATGGAGAGGTGGATTCTGCCTCCAGGTTCCTCCATTCCTGCCCTGTGCCGGAGTGACCGAGGTCAGCAGTCGGATCCCCTGATCTCCAGCAATACGGAAACTTCCTTTTGAGAAATCAAAATGAGATCTGACCTGAGATTTCAGCTATTAAATGGAAATGGGTCCTGTTCACCACAGCCAGGTCTGTGAGGTGGGAATCAGGCCCCCGATGCCGTCCCGTCCAGCTGGAGAGTTCCTCTCTCCACGTTTTTTTGTCATACTTTTTGTTTCCTGCTTAAGTGTCTTCCCTGTGTAACCGTAGCAGTCTATTATATTTTGGTTGAAAGGGTTTCCTTCCTTTCAGTTGTTTTGAATTTCTTTCTGAAGCAGACCTTTAGAAGCTGCTGCTGTAAATATCTTTGGAGTTGAAAGTAGAGCTGAGTTGTTTTTTTTTGATCTCTGAGTTTCTTAAAGAAATATGTATTCAATAGATGGCAAGAGAGTTGGAAAAAGTTGCACATTTAACCATAACACCTCATTAAAGTGCACTTAGCTGAGAGCCTGTGCTTTGCCTTCCAAGTAGGAAGCTGACTAAAGCAAGGAATTAGGCAGGTGTGTTCTGCAAATTCCTCATCCGTGTGCTGGTAAAGGGGTGCCAGTTCCCCATCCCGTGCTCCCTTCAGTGCAGTGCCTCTGGAGGTGTGGTGTTTGATTACTGTGTGGTTGTTACTTCTTTTTTGACTTAGTCTGTTGGCATCTGAGCTGCCAGTGGCAAAAGAGATTCAGGGAATCACACCTGCCCTCCTCCTACCTGTGTAAAAGATAAAAAAACAGGTTTTATTTTGAAGGAAGTGTGACTGTTGCTTTCTGTTGAAGTCACAAGACTTTTCTCCGTCTTTGCTTTGCACTTTAAACAGAGGTTAATTTTATTTTATTGCCCCTTCCTTTCTTTCAGTTAGTAAAGATCAGAAACACCTTCCAAGGAAAGTTCCTTATCAGGTTCCCCATAAAGTTCCCCATGCACAAAATACTTGTTCAGTGCATTATTGCAACTGCTCCACTTGAGAAATACAAAGTTAAGGGAAATTGAAACATTTTAAGTCTACTTTGCTGGGTAAAGCTTTTGTGTGTTTAAAAACCTCCATTTTATAAATTGCCTGGCACCAACTTGGCTGTGTGGCAAAACTGGTTCACAGGTGTACCAGAAAAAGTGGAATTCATTTTATTGTAATTTTGGTAGGCTATTGCCAGACCATTTAGGTAAAACGTGTGTATGTAGCTAAAAAATTGAAAGTATTTGACTCAACTTGTATTTCTGGGACTGGCAGTTGTCCTCATTTTAAAATGAGGTCAGGAAGGTCCTATTTTAAAAAGATACTCTAGCCTGGAAGTGGGTTTTCAGTAGCTCAGTAGCCTCTGTGTATTTGTTTGTTAAAACAGTATTTTAGGGTTTAAAAAGAATTTTTAATCTCCTGTGTCTTGGGAGTCAGAATTGAGGTTTCTGTGGAATGGGAATACTGAAGATGATAAAAGTGCTAAAATTTGCAAGGCTTCATCTCTCACAACTAGTTATAAATGATATTAGGAAGAAATTCTTGGCTGTGAGGGTGGTGAGGCCCTGGCACAGGTTGCCCAGAGAAGCTGTGGCTGCCCCATCCCTGGAAGTGTTCAAGGCCAAGTTGGACGGGGCTGGGAGCAACCTGGGATAGTGGATGTCCCTGCCCATGGCAGAGGGGCAGAACAAGATGAGCTTTAAGGTCCCTTCCAACCCAAACCTTTCTGTAAATCTGTAGTACCATTGTTTATTGGCTTTTGCACAAGGGAATTGTGTGATTTCATGGAGATTTGGCTATTCTGGGAACGCTGTGTTGGCTACCCGGGCCTGGCTGGATTTACCAGGGACCCGCGTGGAGTATTCTGGGCAGAGTGTGCAGAGCTGGTCAGGATTTAAATCTCATATTGTCCCTTAGGGTCCTTTGTGGCTGAGATAAATTTTTTTGTTGAGAGGTTTTTCGTGTCCTCATTGCTTGTCCCTCAGGGTGCTGTGTGTGCCTGGAAAAGGAAAATGAGGAGAAAAGGGTTTGAAGGAAAATACTTCAAACAAGCAGCAAAGTTTGTGTATAAGGAGGATAAACAAACATTCTGAATGGTTCCTCTCCATGCTAAACATACAGGGAGCTGGGATTTATGGAAGTTACAGAGGGATTTTGGAGTTCCAGCTATGATGCAGTGCAACTGCACAGCAAGGACATGGGTGAGCTGGGCTGAGGAGGAGGAGTGGGAAGCTCCTCACCTGGGCTGCTCTGGGGCCTGGATAATGAATCCCTCTTTCTGGTTGTTGATAGTTTTTTCCCATTTTTCAGAGGTTAGACGCCATCCTTGAAGTAGAAAGAATATCTTCCTTACAGCCTGGTTTTTAGTATGTTAAAATTCCCAGTGGAAAAAAACCAACTTTTGTGATCTTTTCTTCCCTCAGGAATCCCAGCAGTCCAGTTTTGGCACTGGAGAACAGAGTGAGTATATTAAACTTTTGGAATATGTTTAATGCTTTTGTTGCCATCCATGATTCTCAGCATCTCCTAAGATGTTTTTTAGGGAATGAGATTTTCCAGACTGGTCATAAGATGGAGTCTACTTTCTCAAGTTTTAAGCAATAAAACAATTGCTTGATTTCCTTTTGCATTTCTTTGTTCAGATATAGGAAGTTATTACTGAGTTGCAAGGGTGGTTTTTCTAGGGGAAAATAACTATTTTTAATTGATCACATTTTCTAATTCTTTAAAAAATGCTTCCTTGGTTGATTGAATTGAAAATAGCTGAGTGCTAAACCAAAACACTTTTACAAAACCCAACTCCCTGCTTGGGGACATATTAGAAACTGAAACAGTGCTTTTGCTTATATTCAGTAGAAAAAGCACATTGCAGTTTCACTCTTTGTTTTCACTTCGACATTTTAAAATCAAGAGAGAGAACTGGTTAAGAACTCATATAATATGCTTAGTAATATCCTTGAACTTCTTGTCCCAGAATGCATTTTTGGATTTTAGACAAAAGCAGGTTTTATTTCTTTTAACTGTGTAATTATTTTGAATATTGCTGAAAGTAACACTTAACACAGGTAACATACCAGCTAAAATTGAAATCCATTTGTACTGTTACCTTCCAAAAGTCTTTCCACTCCTTCTTGAAGTGATTAAACAGCTTAAATAGTAAAAGAAGAATGGTTTATTCTTAGATATTCACAAGCAGCTTAATGTGAACACCTGATACAGTGGGGATTTAAGGAAACAAATTAAAGCTTAATTCCATAATGCTAAACCATAGGCTCACGTTATAGGAGCAGCTGATCTTTAGGTGTGCAAAGGAAGAGGAAGGTTAATTAAACACAGAGCCAGTTTTCAACTCCAGTTTGGATTTTTTGGAAAGCTTTAAACAGTCTCAGTTCTTGTTTCTGTTAAGCTTCACTCAGTTATTTGCCAGGATTAAAGAAAAGGGAAGGGGAAAAAACCCAAACTGAAAAGCATGATGATATCAGTGTGTATTCCTGTTGTCAGAATTGGTGTTTCAGACAGATTTTGGGATGTGGAGGTTGCTCATCCACTCAAAAGCTGTGTGGGGATGCTGAAACAGTCAGAGCTCAACAGACAGATCTATGTCCCATATCCTCCATGTAGAAAGCAATAGTTTAATCTTAGTAGAAGCAAAACAGATTTCACAACATTAATAACAAACTGTGTATTCATTTAGACAACAATGATTTAAATGATTTTCTAGATTTTCTTGATTAAATTATTGCCTGTATTTAGTACTTTGCCTTGGCATTCCCTCCCTCCTTCAGTCCTTCAGGTGGGAGGTGTCACCTGGTTACTGCTCCTTCCTGTCCCCTCAGCTGTTCATGGTTTATCCATGACTGTATCCTTGTGGCAGCTTTGGAGTGGCTTCTTTTGCTACCAGAGTTTTCAACTGTGCATTTCTTTTTCTCTTCTTCTAGAACGATATAATCCTTCATCCAAAACATCCAATGGTCATCAATCCAAATCGTAAGTAGCTGTTGAGAAAACATTTCACAAAAACCAGTCGTATTTTAAGAGATTTGGAAAATAGCTGTTAGTAGAATGTGTCAGTTCTTGCACAGACACTTCAGCATCCTCTCCTTGGCTGGCAGGAGAAGGGGATCAGCATGTGAGAGTGGGCAGGACAGGACTTACAAACATGTGCCTTGCAGAGCTGTCAGCTGGAAGCAGCTTGTAGGTGTCACAAATACAGGATAAGGAAAGGTTTTGGATTGGAGGAGACAGAAAACTGTGTCTTGGATCTTGTGAGGTTTCTTCTGCTCGGTCTTTTAATTCACTGACGAATGTTTCTATTAGTTATGGGCACAGACACAGCAACACAGAAAAATTTAAAAGCAACTGGAATATTTTAGATGGCTGTAGTCCACCTTTCTCATACCTAAAAATCAATTATATGCAGTTAAAAGATTGTTTCCAAACAAATATGCCCCTAGAAATAAATATTTACTGGCTGATTGTATGTTAATGAAAGTAGAAGCTGAAAACTTAGTTACCATTTGTTGGGGTGCAGTCACAGAATTAAGTCTGGTTCTTCTGCCACTGAATTGGTAAGATTGAAAAGCACATGACCTATGGGAAAGAAATAGAACAAAAAGAAACCCCTCTCAATTAATGTAGATTTACAGTAAGTTTTGCCAAAACATGCAGTTTAAGAAGATGTTGAAGGAACTTTGCTATTTCCAAAGATGGGAAATGTGAGGACATCTGAGAACAAGAGGCAACATTGGACACATGCTGAGCTGGGATGCATGGGAAGAAAGTTTAGATGATGTTTACTGTGACAATTTAGCTTTAAATGATTTTTTTAAAAAAAAAGTGAATATGATCTGGTAAAAAAAGCCTCTAAAAAGGAGATAACTGCATCTTTTAGAAAAGGATAGCAGTGACAAATATTTCAGGAACACGATCCTAGAGGCTGGTGTTCCTTTCCAGATCATCAGTAGGAA
This sequence comes from Neopelma chrysocephalum, assembly GCF_003984885.1. Lineage (NCBI taxonomy): Eukaryota > Metazoa > Chordata > Aves > Passeriformes > Pipridae > Neopelma > Neopelma chrysocephalum. The sequence goes on from NW_020897720.1 coordinate 5,105,084, forward strand.
CAGCTCTACTGTGAAACTCACAAGTGTCAGACTTTTTAATCCTTTCTCATTTTCTTTCTGCAGATGCGAATCGAACCAGACAGAGTAAGATGTTTTATTTTTATAATCAAACATATTTCTAATCAAACATATTTCTCAGGAATCATAAAAACCCTGTTAATATGTTTTCAGTGTGCTCATGTATTTTCAATCTTGTGAAATAGTGTGTGTATGTATGACTACCATAAGTAATTATTGCTTTGAATAATAATAATTAATTATGGCTTAGGACAGTTGCACTGTTGCCACAAGACAGGAAGCAGCCACTGGTGTTGGCTTTCTTTATTCCATTCAAAACACTGTTCTTGGCCATTGTGTGTAAGAAGTTGAACATATACAAGTTACCTCCTCCCACATCAGTAAATTGTGTCAAATTTCCTTTCTAAATTTAACAGAATGGACTAAGGAGTCAAAGTACCTGAATCCTTATTCTTCTCTAAAGAATGACTCAGCTCACCATTCTTAAACATGAAATGTTTGAATAGTATCTGGTGGCTTTCACCCACGCAGCCTCTCTGTAGGATAAACAGTGGCATGTTGAAATCTAGAAGAATGCTTTGAAAGTAATTAAAGTACCTGGAAAAACTTGTCTCACTTTCTCCCTTTTACTTAGTATGTTGAAAGATGACTTAAAACTCAGCAGTAGCGAAGACAGCGATGGAGAGCAGGTATGTTCCTTAAATCAGAGTTCCAGAAAAACACTGAATTCATTCGTGGTCCAGTCCTGCAGCTGGATCAGTGTCCCAGCAGCAAACTGGGCAGCTTAACAGGAGATTTCGGATTAAGAAACTAAAATCTAGTGGAATGTTTTTAGGCAAACCTCAGGTATTCCTAAATGTAATCTTGGGGGAAAATTGTTTTGTGAAAACATTATGCTTTTATCTAGAAATTCTCATTTACTGATTTCACATGGGCTTTCTCTGAACATCAAATGGCAATAGTGTACTTTAAAACATAAATAATGGCTAATTATTTAAGATAGAACCTTCATGTTCTGCCATTCCAGCTAAAGAGTTCATGGTGTGAACATCTCTGTGCATTGGTACCTTGGGACTGTGTTTGGGATGATAAGAGGTGCTGTATATGTCAGTGGGAGTACAGCAGCACGTTTATTTTTATCAAAACATCTCTTTTTTACTCTTTTTGGTATTAACTTTATGCAGCTTCTGCCAGAAATGGCCCCTAGCATGTGAAATAAAAATGCCTGTATGTCTGTGCTGCCCAGGAGTAACTTCACTCCTCTGGTGTTTCTTTTCTTCTTGTTCCCAGTTCTAGTACTTGATTTTCTTCCTTTGGAAAACTTGGAGATAATGCATTTAGTCAGTGAACTCCAAGTACCCTGGGCATTTTAGGATTTTCAGCATTGTGAAATGCTGAATCATCTGATTCAAAAAGATGGAAACATGTTATTAATTAGTGGTGGAAATGGGAATTCTCACAACTGTAGTCAGAATATAGAGATTTGTGGTGAAAACCTGGAGAAAATAACTCTGCTTTTCTTTCTGTGTAGGGAAAATGCAGATAAATTTAGGCTGCTGCAAATACTGAATGAAGATGTTATATTAAAAAAATTAAAGCCTCTGAATTGATGTCTTGCAACTTAATTGTATATACAAGCCTAAAATAACTTCTAGAAGCTTCATGCTGTTTTTCTTAATTGCAGGACTGCGATAAGACAGTGCCAAGGAGCACACCTGGAAGGTAGGAATTCCTGGGGGATTGCAGCATAGGAAAGAGAGGGAAGATATTCAGCCTAGTCAGCACTCTTGGCTTGAGCTCATTTCCAAAATTCATATTTGGCCTTTCTCTTATATTAAAGCAAAAGGTGATTAGAATTTAATCAGTGATTAAATAGTGTCTATCCTGCAAATTACACTGACCACTTTGGGAAGCAGGGAAAAGCCAAAGTTTGGTTGTTTCCACAGTGAACTGTGTTCAGTTATGTTGCATTTTCTAGTAAATGTTAATTAAAATTTTATATTTTGTAATTTCTAATGAAAGGAGTTCTAGGATGTATCTGGGGCTTGGGTAATGTTTGTTTTTCACCATTTTTCTTTCAGTAATTCTGAACCTTCCCAGCATAACAGTGAAGGAGCAGATAACTCCAGGGATGACTCGAGCAGCCACAGTGGCTCTGAAAGCAGCTCAGGGTCTGACTCGGAGAGTGAAAGCAGTTCCAGTGACAGTGAAGCCAATGAACCATCCCAGAGTGCATCCCCCGAGGTAGGGTTTGACCCATGCTTGGCATTAATGCTCAGCTTTAACACAGGAAAGAGTAATAAATTCTCAAACTGTTGGAAAAAATAAATAGACCAACGTGGGTTCTTTTTCAAGCTGGACTGTTCTTCTGCTGAAGGACCTGTAGTTGGGTATGACAATTCTCTATATAAACAGACACCTGATGTTTAAATTTGAGGTGGTCTGTACCACCAGTTGTCTGTTGGAAAGCAGAAGTTAAATAACAGTACCTTAAAAAACTATGACATCAAATACTGCCTGTTGATAGCTGCTCCAGATGAAGGGAAAATTGAGCTGTTATTTATACCTGTATTTAAATTGTTATTTATCTCAGGTTTTTGGGTGTACCTTTTGCTTTGGTGTGCAGCATCATACAGCTGTCCCATGGAAAAGATGGAAGAAATGCAATGAAAAATGAAATATCTTCTCTAACTCTGTTTTTTAATTTGTTTTTAGCCAGAGCCACCGCCGACAAACAAGTGGCAACTGGATAACTGGTTGAACAAAGTCAATTCCCATAAAGTGTCACCAGCTTCTTCCGTGGACAGCAATATTCCATCTTCCCAAGGCTACAAAAAAGAGGGACGGGATCAGGGCACAGGAAGTGGGTACACTGATCAAGGTGGATCCAAGGATTCCATTTCTTCTACACCAGGGCGAGATTCCAAACCCACCCAGAAGGGCTCGGAGAGCAGTCGGGGCAGGCAGAAATCACCTGCCCAGAGTGACAGCTCGGCACAGAGGAGGACTGTGGGGAAAAAACAGCCCAAGAAAGCAGAAAAGACATCTGTGGAAGAGCCTAGAGGAGGTCTTAAAATAGAAAGTGAAACCCCAGTGGACATGGCAACAAATATCCCTTCAAACAGGCATAAGGCGGCCACAAAAGGCTCCAGGAAACCCAATATAAAGAAAGAGCCCAAGTCTTCCCCTCGGCCTACAACAGAGAAAAAGAAATACAAGGCTTCAAGCAAATCTGCCCAGAAATCCAGGGAATTCATCGAAACAGATACCTCATCCTCTGATTCAGATGAAAATGAGAGTCTGCCTCCTTCATCACAAACACCCAAATACTCTGAGAGCAATAGGACTCCTGTTAAATCTTCCATGGAGGAGGATGACAGCTTTTTTCGGCAAAGAATGTTCTCTCCTATGGAAGAGAAAGAGCTTCTTTCACCACTCAGTGATCCTGATGAAAGGTACCCACTCATTGTGAAGATTGACCTGAGCCTCTTATCCCGAATACCAGGGAAGCCTTACAAGGATGCTGATGCACCCAAAGTGGAGAAGAAAAGCGCCCCGGAGAAGCACCCCAGGGAATCCCAGAAACAGCCGTCGGACAAAAGTTCTACAAAAGGCAAAAGGAAACACAAACAGGTGATAATTTTGTAGAGAGATTTACCTGTTACCTCAACCCACGGTGGATTGTGTGTATCCCAGAACCCAAATCACACCTCAGTGTAGCAACTGAGCAATTTAAGAATGGCTTTGCTACCTGTTTGTGTAGAACACATGGATCATCCCTGTGCTTTTAAGGGAGAGACTGCTGGGATTTTCTTTTGGAGGAAGGACACCCCTGTAGCAGTGTTAGTTAGCCCTGTAGCCAGAGCTCATGGAGGTGACACATTCTGTGCCTCTGAGCTCTTCATCCAGCCCTCTCCTGCTTCCCCTTGACCTGGCACCAGCTCCTTGTGCCCTGCAGGCCAGCACAGGCAGCTGATCCAGTGGAAAATCCACCTGGGAAAAAAAACCCCAAAAGTCAGTTTTCATCTCAGTCAGCTCCCTGAACTATGGAATTGGCTACTGCCAGGATAAGGGATGAGGCAGGACTGCACCTTGGGCATGGCAGCAGCAGAAAACATGATCTCGGGGTGCTGCTTCACTGGGAGCAGGGGATCTCTCCATAATAATATTCAGTCTTTTTCAGAAAAAGCATTTAATCTCTTCAACTATAAGTAAAAAGCAAGAGTGGGCAGTAAAATGGAGAGGAATCAGTGGAGGAATAGTACTCTTGGGAGGAATATGTCAGAAGTAGTTGATGGTGTAATTTTAAACTGCTTTTAGAAACCTCAACACACGGACAGAGCAAACATGGGACTGTCAGATGGACTCAGTGATCCACTTTCAGTTTTTATAAACATCTGGTTTCCGTGAATTTAGGACTGTGAAACCCTGGATTGGGGATTCAGAAATCCCTGTGCTACCCTGGATTTCGCTCTGATTTTGACAGGGATTTGGCAGTGGTTGTGAGACTTTGTTGACATCTGCAATCCAAGGATTCTGTGAAATCATTCAGAGAGTCATTTGAGGGGATAGATAATCTCAGTTAAACCAGTTTTCCCACTGAGCAACCAAAGTAAACTTGATCATTTGCTGAAATTAATGTCATCTGGGAGACTTGACATGTAACTGCAAACAGAGGTTTGTCCTCTAATATTCCTAAGTTTCCTGTTTTCTCTGGTTAGAGAAATGAAGTCAGAAAAGGAGGTTTTTTTGTAAAAAGGGGATCACACTGACCAGTACAGTGAATAATTACTTTTTGCAAGTGTTGCTGTATAATTCCTGATGTTCTGGGAATGCACCCACATGCTCTAATGGATCTGGATTCACTGACTTTTCTTTCTTTGGGCAGTTACACCTTTCAGTACACATTTGGAGTTAGAGCATTAAAGATCTGTGCTCTTACATCTAAACCAGAAAGCTTTGGTAAGACCAATTAATTTAGGTTTTATCCCAGAAAACAGTCTGGTGGTTCATTTTTGGGAAGCCTCTGATTACTTTGAGGCTTCCTGGCACCACTAGAGAGGATGGAATCCTGTGTGAGGCAAATAAAGAACTCCCCTTTTCTCTGTCCCTCCAGTTTTAGGTTTGAGTGCTCCAAACACAACTGGCACCACAGGTCTACTCATTGTTTGCTCTTGTGTCTCCTTGCTCACAAGGCTCAGAGTTGCAGCATCAGTGTCACAAAACAGAAACCTTTTGGTGGGATGTGTTACCAGGTGATTTCCTCTGAGGCCTCATTTTCCGTTTATTCACTGTATTGATCCCTCAAGTGCTCCATGAAGACACTTGAGAAATTCATCTTCAAGATCCTTTGACTTCAGGATTAAATTTATATAAATATATAGTCTTCAACATCTCTGAGCTTAACTTAATAGACTGATTAGATTTTTACCCTTTCCTGGCATTCATAAGACACTCTTTAAACCCTACAACATAAAATCTGTCTCCTGATCTTTGCCAAAGCCTTTGGCAGATTTTTCTTGTATTTAATGATGATGATATATTTGTGCTAAAATGAACAACTTGGCTGCTACTGCTTTTATGCAGGTTGTAGTTTAGTAGCCAGACTTGTTTTTTCATTTTGTTCCAATATCAAGGGTCTGGTCAAATATTTGATAAGGATTAGATGCTGTAGGTCATGTTTTTGTGGTCTGTGTGTATTTTACTCTGTACACTGTGAAACACCTGCTAAATAAGGTCTCTTAATGTGAAATATTGCCACTGTCAGTGAAGCTGTAAAAGTGGATATTTCCTGGATGTATTTCTTGTTTGCTTTACTCAGAATGAGGATGAAAACAGAGCCAGCGAAAGCAAGAAAACGAAACTGGAAGAAAAAGCTCAATCAGGACACAAGACTTCCAGCAGCAGGGAGTGAGTATCTTGGCTGTTCCCAACACTGAAGGCTCAGGGTTATCGTGGAGAGGATGGTGCCTATCTGCACCCTCTTCTCCACTCCCCTACCCCAAGTGTTTCCTTAATCATTTAGTAAAATTTTATTATTTCTTACCTTCAAAAAAATTTATTTCAGAGTTTCTAATATTAGTTGGTGGAAATCAATTTTCATACCCAAAAACATTGGCCAAAGACAATTGTGTTACTTAACAGAAGACAGGTGATTGCTTCCTGGTTTTCTCTAATACACAGTGGAGTTGGTTTTGGTTTAGAAAGCAGCTCTGCAGCTGGCTTTTTGATCTTGCAAAATCTGTGCTTTTAAATTAACCCAGTCTGGTAATTCTCCATTTAGCAAGTTTGTAAGCTGGGAGTAAATTACACAACTGACTTTGTCTTGGAAGCTGATGGCACTGAGCTTTGGATCCATGGATTTAGCCTCTATCAATTTAGCTTGGAACTTTAGCTAAAGAAAAGAGAGAGTGACCCAAAAGCAAAGTAATACAGAAATAGCAAATCAGCAACACTGTTTAATATGTTATTTCTGAGTTTCCCATGCTTTTTGCAATTGATTTATTTGATTTATTTCTTGGTCAGTGTTAATTCACAGAAAAGAGTAAGTTTTTTCCACTGCCTTTTAAAAACTGCTGTTTCAGTTCTGGCAATTGAAAACTGGTGTAATTGTGCCATGGATAATATTTCTAGTGAGTAATTGCCAAATTACAAATATGTGAGAAGCTGCAGCACATCAGATGTTACAACTCTTCTTTGCCCCTCTCGAATTAAACAGTGTCTTAGTGTTTGTTAGGAAGCAGATGTGGAATGAAGGCATACATTTCTAGCTTGATTTTGCTTTTTCACCTACTATTTCTGATATTTCCTTGATTGCCAATGCAGTTCTCTGAAAGACACTTAATTAAATGAAAATCTATGATTTTATAGGAATAATGTGTAGAAATAATAATTATGGGAAGCCAGGAATAGCCAACAGCATCCCTCAGCAGCCAAGGTAAGACTGTCCTGAAAGGCTGCACTGAGGAAGTTTTCCCATTCCCTGGGTTCCAGAGATTTATCTGGAGCATCTTTCCCTGGAGCTGTTGGCTGGCTGGTCTGCACAGACAGCCTGGCGCTGGCATTGGCTTGCAGTGCTGAAATTGTGAGTGTTTAGGGTGTTTTTTTTAAGAACTGGTGTAGGGGTGTGGTTTTATGGTTAGAACTTGTCTGGTTTTGCCTGTGTTTTCAGGTCAGAACAAATAAAATGGTGAAAACGAGTTCAATCTGGCTTTGAAGAAACTTATTCTCCAAAATTATTCTCCTTTTCTCCATAGCTGGTTTGCCAAGTCTTGTTTAAAAAACAAGGGTTTTTCAGTTTAAAAGTTAAAAATCAAAATTTTGTGTGTTGGGTTTTTTTGGGTTGTTTTTGTGTTTGTTTTTTAAGGAAAGAAACCCTAACCTTGAATTTGTTCCTTTTGTGCAGGTCTTCAAAGCCAAGTGCTGTTAAAGAGAAGGATTTACTGCCATCTCCTGCTGCCCCAGTCCTACAGAAAGATTCCAAGCAGGAACACGGGTCCCGGAAGAGGACGGTCAGTCAGTCATCATCCTTAAAATCCAGCAGCAACCCAGGCAAGGAAAGCAGCAGTGGCAGCAAAAGCAGCTCCTCTTCCAAGCAGAAGAAGACAGAGGGGAAGGGTTCCAGTAGTGCCAAGGAAGCCAAGGTAAAGGGCTGACTCTGTACATGCCTTAAACCTCCTCCTTTGCTCTGCAGTTTGATCTAAACAGTTTTTAGTTCAAGTTAAAATGTAATTAATATTAGGTATGCATTGTTTCGTGTCATAGTGCTTAGGTGCCCTGGAAATCCATAAGTTAGAAAACACTTTGGGGGAAAGGTGGAATACTAATGATTATCCTGCCAAATTCTTCTGTTAATTAATGAAATTAGTTTAGTCTTAGTCATCTCCTGGTGACTGATGCTGCCTGTGTATTAATTGGTTAATAAGAAATATTGCTAGAAAGCTGTCTACACACTGGTAAATGGAACAATGAAGTTGCTCTTGTCTCCTCAGAGCAGATATAGAACTTGTCCTGGTTTTGCAGGAGAGCAGGAGCTTGGTCCATGCTCAGTGCTGGAGTGGGAAGCTGTAGCTCTCATTTTATGACATTGTAAGAGCTCAGAAAGATAATTTTAACTCCAGCTCAGGAATTTACAGTGCTCTCTGTGGTTGGGGGGAAAAAACATGGTTATGAAGATGGTGCAGAAAATGGTTTTTAAGAGATTTAGGTTGGGAAGATATTTAGATGTGATGGAATTTAAAAATATAAATGTCCCAAAGCCAGTTGTATATTTGCGATATGTTTATCATTTTATACTTCAGCTGTGCTTACTCATACCTTTCTCAGAGTAGTACCTACTCCTGTGGGGGTTTTTTCAAGGCAAATGCGTTCAGCAGAGTGTGTTTATAGAAATGAGAAATCAAAATCCTCATCATCTCTTGGTTAGAGTGGAAGAACAAAATTTAGAAACAGTGACATGGGAGATTGAGGGAGGAATTTCCTGGATCTAAGTGTGTTTAGAAAGCCTTGGCTGCATCCTTCCCTCTGATGGAGAGGGTTGGAGTGAGGAGCTCCATCCCAGCCTGGTGTCTGTTCTGTGCCAGCATTAGGCGGGAGCCTCCTGGAAGTTGATTATTTATTCCCTGTGCTCAGTGGCAGCTCAGGCAGCTGCAAACTGTCCTTGTTGCGTAGAATGTGTGAAGTCAGGGGAGAAATTTACACAACAAATGCTTCTCTTGAAGGCAGAGGAAATTTAACTGTTCTTTAAGTGTATTATTTGGCATTGATTTCCCTTTCAGGAAAAGATTGTGAACAATTCCTCCAGCTGCCCTCCTGCCTCTGCTCAGGCTACGGAAAGTGCAAAGTCAAGGAGAGCAAAGCTCGTTTTTGATGATAGGTAAGAACAGAAAATTGCCTTTCCCTCTCTGTGCCTGCAGATCTCAAGCACAGCCAGCTCCTCACGGAGAAGAGTTGTCATTTTGCTTCACAAAAGATCTGACATGAAAGCTCTTTGTCAAAGAAAATACCTTGAAAGGAAAATAAAACAAATACTTCACCGTCTTGTGCAGACTTTAGGTTTCACTTGTGCCAACTCAGATCTCAGCACAAGGTTTACTCTGAAAGCACTTCTTTAAATTCATTCTACAGATGAAATTATGTTTGGACCAAATATAATAGTAGCTTTCTGGTTAAAAGCTCTTTAGAAATAGAAAAAAGTTGAGCACATATGATGGTTAGGATACACAGTCATTTAGGACAAAATAGTTTATGGGGATTTTGTAATTATCCCAAGATAAAACAGAGCCAAGAAATTGAGATAAGATCAAACTTATTAAAAAATTAAAACCTGAAATTGTATGGAAGTATAGGAAGCCATAAGGAGAGCCTACTGCAAGGAACAGTAATTATGACATGTTCTAACCTTGTGGTTATAACGGAGCCGTTTCAGGATTTCATCAGATTAGAACTGATTGAAATAATTTTACAGTTATAGAATCTTGTTAATATTAACTGTTGCTTTGTAATGACATCAATTTCCTGTAAGGGGTCTGGTAAAAATGTTCATTTCAAATATTTTTAATTCTTTGACAAGTAAAATAGGATGGATGGTATAATTTATTGCAAACTTTAATCAACTTGTACGTAATATGTTAATGTGTTGAAATGAATCATTACACTTTTATGACTCCTTGTGCTCATCTAGTTGAGAAAATCGTTTAGCATTGATTGTCTCAGGTGGCAAAGCAAAGGCAATTAACACCTGAATGCATCTTGATTTATTCTATCATAATTTTATATATTTCACACCCTTAGCAATGTAAGTCCTGGTGGTGCTGGTTTAATTTGTCCTCAAAGTTTGTGGGTTTTTTTCCTTCCCCTGCCCTTGTTGTTGGTCAAGTGTTTGGTTTGCTTGGCTATCAAATGCAGTAAATTGAACTAATTCATGTGTGGTAATCAACTTGCTTGAAATACTTTTTGAATTACCTGAAACTAGAGAACTAATTTGAAACTATTTAAACAGTTTTATCATAGTGTTACTTGAGTTAGGAACAGAAAAAAATCTGAAATTTGGCAACACTAAGAAGCTTCAGTAATAAAAGGCCATGAAATATGGGTGGGGCTGAGTCCCTAAATCCATGTCTTCTCTTGCAGGACTTACTCAGCTGATCATTATTTGCAAGAAGCAAAGAAGCTGAAACACAATGCAGATGCTTTGGTAAGTTAATCTCCAACATTACCCAGTGTTTGCACGTTATCCTGGGGTTGGTGCTGCCTTTGACATTTTGCTGCCCTTCTGTACTGGAACTCTCCTGTACTTCTCTCTGCTTTTCGTCCCTAAAAGTGTCTCTCCCCTCTCCACAGTCGGACAGGTTTGAGAAGGCCGTGTACTACCTGGATGCTGTCGTGTCCTTCATTGAGTGTGGGAATGCATTGGAGAAAAATGCTCAGGAATCCAAGTCCCCGTTCCCTATGTATTCAGAAACTGTGGAATTAATCAAGTAAGCATTGCAAAGCACATACAAAGGCAAGTGGGTGGGGAAGGGGCCTGGGAATCAGAGCTGTCAGATGGACTGAGGTTTGGCCACCAGCTTTTGAGATCTGTTGTCATTCCCCACTAAAACTGGATCACTGACCAGTTCGTTCCAGTTGCTGAGGTTTGAAGTGTTTCCATGAAGGTTGAGATGGTTTCTGCTAAGGCTCTTGAAGTCTCTCTACAATGAGTAACCCACGAGAAGCAAAATAATTCCAGTTACTGCCCAGTTAGTGTTTTGTTTAGAGTCTGAGAGAGGTTCCTGAAATGGTGAAGACAGTTGAAATCAGAAATTTATAAGCGTGTCAGTGTTTTGTGATTGATAAATGAAACTGTAATTTTTATTTTGTGGTTCACTTGGTGCCTTTGTTTGCAGATACACTATGAAACTGAAGAATTACTTGGCACCGGATGCGACGGCTGCGGACAAAAGGCTGGCAGTGCTTTGGTACGTGTGTTCTGCACTTCATACAGTGCCCTGATGGATTTCACGTTTTATCTGCATGAAATGCTATGTTCCACTGAGCCCTGGGGTGTTTCTGAACCAAATACATGAAGTTTTCACTTGGCTGTACATAAAGATTTATGCTGTATATCTGATTGCTGTAAATGGGGGCAGAGGGGATGTTCATGAACAGCAAGTCTTTGAAACACTAAGGAGAAACAGCAGAGAGGATGGGGATCCATCCCGTGCACTTCCAGGGATAAGTCACCATTTGGACTGGCTGTAAGAACTGTCAGTAGCCCTGTAGGTTTTAATGGAATGTCTGCAGCAGTTATGGAGGACCAGAACCCCTTGGTTTAGGGGGAAAGGAAAGGGGAGGCCATGGCAGAGTGCTCAGAATGTCCTGACACAGGTGAAAAATAAAAGAAACCCTTGTCTAGGAAATCACTGTGTTGTCTCCCAAGCTCATTATACCAGCAAAATCACTGAAAGGTAAAGTTTCAACTTGAGGCTTATGAAGCTGTTTCAGTTTCCTTAAGAATTTAAAGGTAGTTGTGGATTTTCTTGGTTGAGTTGGTAGAGAAAACTTTAGGAGCACAGCTGTTAGATTTTTGAAACTCACTGAGTTATGCTAAACCTGACCTTGACTGTTTTTTGTCCTGTCTTTGGTCAGCCTTCGGTGCCAAGCTCTGCTGTACCTGAGGCTTTTCAAACTGAAAAAGGAAAGTGCATTGAAATACTCAAAAACTCTGACTGAACATCTGAAGGTAATTGCAGGTGTATTTTCTTAGAATATTAAAACCTAATGATATTAAAGCTCTACATCATTTAAAATTCCCAGATCCAATTTTCAGACCTCTACACCTGAACTTGGAATATACCCATTTAGAACTGAACCTTGAAAGTATATTAAAGTTGAGTAGTTTAAAGCTGGGCAGAGACAGCTTGGATGTCATAACCCTGCTGGTCTGGGCATGTCAACTCTCTATTAATTTTGTCTTCTTTAATAAATTTGGGAGATCTTTTAGTTGTTCAATGCCAGTAGTAACAGATTTCATTCTATTAAAAGGCTGAAAAAACCAAAATGTTCCCGTAAGGGACAGTGGTATCTAATGGTTACAGCAGAGGACCACTCCAATCCTTCTTTGTGTTGCTAAAGTAACCCCTTAACTCATGTCTAAGTCATTAGTAAAAAAGGATCTTTTTCCAAATTTCAGTTGATAAATACTGTGATATTATTGAGAATCAATTTGGTCAAAAATAACCAAGTAAATAACCAGATAAAATGTAACTAGATAAATTATAAACATAAATCATGTGACAAATGTCTTTTTCTCCAAACAGAATTGCTACAATAATTCTCAAGCACCATCACCTGGTATGGGAAGGTGAGTAGTAAAAGCTGTTGCCTGTATTTCTCAACTTCTGGCACATTTTCTCTATTCCCTGTGTGCCTGAGGTGCTCAGAGAGCAGCTTTTGGGGTAATAGTTTTAAGAGTGTGGATTTTGATTTCTTTTTTGTGTAATTATTCTGAGAACAGGGACTGCTGCTGGTGATGTTGCAGTGCAGGGTTTGTCAGGCAAAAAAAGGGTCACTAACCCTGCAAGTTACTTCTCTCATTGAGTTTTGTTGTTTACTTTAGTACTTTTCCCCCCAAAACAAGAGCTTTATTAGTGCTACAAGTCCAAATGGTTACAAGTACTTGCAGCATTGTCTGTCCCCTAGTTTAGCAATTTACTTCTGTTCTTTTAAACCCAAAAATGGACCTTTGATAAATCTTTCAATGAGTTTTAGGAGGGCGTTTCAGATTTCCATTGTGTTATGTGCAGTAATATTATATAATGTAATTATATAATGTAATGTTATGGCAGTGTGGTTACCAGGTAGTTGTAATTTTTTTCATTCTTTAAGGTTCAATTTATTTAAACAATGAATTGAAGATTTTATTGAATTAAGAGATGAAGGTGTTTGGTAATTGGGCTTTGTAAGCTACAAGTAAGAGCTGAAGGATCCTCAGCAGTTACTGCCTCGAGCATTTAATTTGTTGTAGGGCAAATCCTGATTTTTTATGGGTAAAGTGGGAGTGTTTGATCATCCCACACCCTCAGTGTGGGCAGAGAGGTCTTGGAGGGTGTCTCACAGCATGGGGTGTTGAAAGTTCATGTATTCATGCATTTCCAATTTAATCTTTCTCTTTGGGTGAGCAGCAAACCTGTCGGGATGCCGTCTCCAGTCTCTCCAAAGCTGTCTCCAGGGAATTCAGGAAATTACTCTTCTGGGGCAGCCAATCCTTCAGGGAGCGGGTCCTCGGTGACGATCCCACAGAGGATCCATCAGATGGCTGCCAGCTACGTCCAGGTCACGTCCAACTTCCTCTATGCCACTGAAATTTGGGAACAAGCTGAACAGCTGGCAAGAGAACAGAAAGGTAAGGGCTGGCACAGGTGCTTTATAACCTCAGGAGTTCCAGAGGGTGCAAACACTCATGGGCTTTTGATTTTGGAGAGGCAATTAGTGGTGCCCGGGATGCTGAACCAGGTCCTCTGCAAAATAAGGTGGAAAGTTACACCTTGGATTGAAGGGATTACCTGAGCTGGTTGTCAAGGTGGTGTTGGAGATGTAAAAATCTTAGTTGCATTTCCTGTAATTTGTTCAGTGTAGGAAGAGGAACTTGGTGTATTTCCTGTTCTGAAATTCTAAAGTGAAATACACGTTTGAGGGGGAAAGCCAAGGAAGTTTGGCAATAGTTTAATAGTCTTATCATTTCCAGCCAGTCTTCAGCAAAAGGGTAAAGAAATTTATTAGGGAAAACCTTTTTTCCTTTACTCTTCCACCACTCAGCCATCTCTCATCACTCCTGTTTCTCTTAATCCGAAAGCTTCACGCTGAAAATACAGGGCGGTTGGGTGTCGTATTTCCCATGTTCCAAAATGTGCTTATTTAACTCGTGTTTCTGTTGTTTTAGAGTTCTTTGCTGAACTGGATAAAGTTATGGGCCCTCTGGTTTTTAACACGAGCATCATGACCGAGCTGGTGCGTTACACCCGGCAGGGCCTGCACTGGCTGCGCCTCGATGCCAAGTGAGGCTGGAACTGAAGGAACCCAAAATCAAACCCATTTTTCTCGCTGCCTCTGATTTCTCTCCACAACACTGTGTCATGTCAATAAGGAAGACTGCCATAACACATTGCTTAGTTGACACTAAGAGCAAGGAATGCTTTCCCATGTCTCCCATCCTCATTTGTGTTTTGTGTTTAACCCCAAATCAGCTGGTTCATGGACTTCTTCAGTATTCCCGGTTTAAGTTATTTAAATATTTTAAAATTTGCTACATGAAAATTGTAGTTTTGCTGATCTGTCATGGATAGATCATTGGAATTCCAGTCACAATACGCAAATAGTCAGTTTAAATTCTATTTATTTTAATTTTTGTAATTTTAATTTTGAAAAGCCCCATTTGGGGCTGGTTTTAGCTATTTCTTCTTCCCTAAATTTTCCCTTTTGAGTACTTAGAAATTAAACCTAGACACTTTATTTAAGTAATTTGTGAGCTTTGTTACTCTGTAATGTCTTGTGGTGATAGAGCCTGTAAAAGGAACTAGGGTTGATAGGTTCTAACGTGTAGGGACACCATACTTCTCATGCCTAATGCCTATGAGTCGACTAATAAATGACAACTACAGATTTATTATTGCAGAATTTGTACTAAATAGAAAAGTTCCAGATATTCTTCTACGTATTGAGATACTTCATTTAAATGAATTATAAAGAAATTTATATGGAGAAATATTTAGCTGGATCTGACTTGGATTGTTTTCAAGGCAGTTTCAAGCCATCGATTAACACTATAACAATCACAAAACATTACAGTAATTTGCATTTAATGTAACATCCAAGTAATGGTGTAGGAATGACCTTCAGTCCGATGGGTGCGATGCAAACAGGAAAGGCTTTGGAAAAGGACAATCTTGTGCTTTTTTTGCATCTCTTCATTTAAAATACCTTTTGTTTCCGTGCTTGTCACTTTTTGACACTTACAAAATGGGTGAACTTTGTGGTTAAAACCCAACAGTAGTTAAATTCCCACCAGAACTGTCATTTGCATCTTTTCCATTGACTGAGAAACCAGGAATCTTTAGTAGAACTCAAGGTCCATTTCGTCTTCTTGGGGTCTGCTGGGTGATGGACACTACAGGCTGGCAGTGCTGCAGCCACCGTGGGGTGGGAGCTCACCTGCTCCTGCAGGGAAACAACTGTTCTGGTGCAGAGTGGATCTAACACTTGGCTTTACCCCGTGGTAATGAAGGTCCTGTTAACATTTGATGGAGCATAACATTCACTCGGTGCAACACAAATGGTTCTGGAGTTGCAGTTGGCTGCTCTCAGAGTGCAAACCAAAGTACCTTTCACGTGAGGTGCTTGTCTGAGTAAAAGGTTTCAAATGCTACTGCTTTCAGTATTGCTTAGTGCCCCCAACATGTCTGGTGTGCCTTATGCCTTACTTTTAGATGAAGATTTTATGAACTGTTTACAAGATGTTTTACAGCAGGACCAGGTATACTATATGCAGTGGTCTTCTGCAGTACTTGGGTAAAATTCCATTTCCTTTTTCCAAGTCCCAGTGTCTGTCACACAAACTGACTCATCGCGGTGGTCTCCTTTCCAAGAGTCCAACTCTGAATCCTTTGGAGTGAGATTGTGGAATGCTGCTTTGTTTTCTCTCCCATTGAACCCTTTATTCTGTACCAGATATGAACGTGCATGTTCAGGAAAATTATTGCACTAAATTTTTTGTGTAGGTGTAGTTAAGTGCCAAAATCACGGCAACCTCGAGAGAAGGAATAGAATTCTACGCTCCTTAGTACTGCAGTATGTCCTATGGGCTTTAAGAGTTTAGAAGTTTTGCAAATTAGTAACCTACTACAAGGTAGCTGCATATTCGTAGAGCTTCCTTTGCGTCCCAGCGTGTTTTGTACTTCCAGAAAAGCTTTGCTACGTCCGGATTGATACATTGAGTAACAGACCTGTGGTTTTCCCTGGTCGCTGAATTGACTCTTCAGGTCTGTTGGAGCATCCTTTTTATGGAATCACTGTGCAAGGTCACGTTTCTGTTAGTCTTTGCTGTTGGAGACAGAACTCTGTACCCTCAAACTCCCTGTCGTGGGCATGGGACACTGTCAGCTGTGTTTCCTTTCCTACTCTGAAGTGCCTCGCACACCTCTGACGCTGTAGAAATACCTTTGTAGAAGTTGCATTCATGGTTGGTTTTGTGTGTAGTGCTGCACTAGCCAGCATGGCTGTTCTTGGCTTGCTCCTTTGTGCACAGTCACCATTGCTCTCAGCAGGAATGGTCTCATCTCTGGGAATTTTTTTTCCTTAACTAGAGTCCCACAAATACCTTTTGGTGTCACGCTGAATTGGTCTCCTAAAAATGCATCGCTTATCCCCAGATCATTGGATCTTAGAAATTGTCTTCAAATGAACAGGAGGCTTTTTGCATCATGTCAAAATGTGGACCTGAGCTGGTTGGAAGTGTCCCAGCTGAACAGGGTGCTCCGTTGGTGGAATATCCTCTGGAGTGCTGTCCCACGTGTCCTGTTGGTGCAGGAGATCTGCAGTGGGCTTGGTAATGGATCAGAAATGCCGTGTGCATCTGGGGCTGTTGCAAACAGATCAGTTTAACCTTCACAATTCCAAAAGCATATGTTAATTTGGGATTTACTGTTGTTTCCAAGAGGAAAGTTATGAACTTAGTCAGATCTCATAGCCAAAAAAAATAAGCAAGTATGTCCTAGGTTTCCATCCCTCTGCCCAAGTGAGGGGAGGGTCTGTTCCTGTCCTTCCGCACCTCCAGCACCACAGTGGGAGTGCAGGTCACTGCAGCACCAACACCCATCTCAGTGGTGACTAAGGAGGGACTCCCCAGCTCCTGGCTTCCCAAATCATTCCCTGGACAAGTGTGTATTAATACATATCAACACCGTAATCTTAATTCCCTCGCTGATCGTGGTCCCAGTTGGTGAATCTTAAGAATGGCTCAATCAGACTAGGCTTGCTCAGCTGTTTGACTTTGCTCTCAGACTTGCAGGTTCCAGGTGATAAGGTGCAACCATTTATAATTCCAAACAAATCTTCAGGACACCAGAGTAAACCAGCCCGAGAGTTTTGTTTTGATTTGAATCTCGTAGCCATAAAGCAGAGCAGGCGGATGGCTCTCCTTGGCTTTCGATGGCAGTATGCAATTTGTATTGTATGTGTCTTTTAATATATATGTATATATATATGACTCAGTCTGTCCAAAGTATATGTTATACTTGTTTTTAGATTATGGTGCAACTGACTATATTGATATATTATTTATTGAGTGCTGAGTCACCATCTTATTGGTGATAAATATTGCATATTATCCAGGAGTGCAATGTATATTCCTTTAGATTGCTGAGGCTTGATTGCTGTGGTAACAAAAAATGCCCTGAAATGTATTTATGAATGGCCCCTACACACAGAGAGTCAGAATTTATGGGAATGATGTAGCACTTGCCTGGGGCAAGTAAAATAAAGCCGTAGGCAGAGAATTATGGAGTTTGCCCAAATGGCAAACTGCTGGAAAGAGAGAGAAACTACCTTTGTTGTATTTAATGTAATTTTCTGAACAGATCTTTGCTGTCACTGCAGTGTTTGTATTGAGGCAGATCCACAAGGGCCTGAGCAAGTCAAGTTTGAATTATCCATTGGGGAGTAAACAACTTCCAAATTCTTACCTTTCCGACAAGTCCTTCAGTCAGGGTTTAAATTTCTCCATCTGATGTGTCAGTGTTACGGAAAACCCCGTGTTTCCAAGCAACAAAGTTAGTGCCAGACATCTTAAAGTACAGAGAGGAGCCAGAGCTTTTGCTCGCCAACTCACACAGAGCCAGAGCTATTCCAGGAGAGGGTTTCCCAAGTAGGAAGGTTGTCAGTGGGGAATCGTGGTGTGTCCAGCTCTGATGCTGTTTGAGGACTCGGTCTGTGGTGCCATTTGGGAGGGGAAGGCAGGGAAGGAAGGGGCACCTGTGCCATCAGGAATTGCTCTCAGGGGGAGTGTGGCAGAGCTGGGTTCCCCTTGGACCCTCCAGAGCCGCCGGCTCAGCCGAGTGTCCCTCAGTCCACTGAGCAATTCCAGCTGCTGTGCTGCAGCATGGAGTGAGCTGGGCTGTCTGTGTGTCCATGCTTCACCTGTTTTATTTCACCTGGAAACTTCATGGAAATGTGCCCATTCCTGGTGTAACTCCAGCCAATGTAGGAAAATGGCAATGCAGTGTTCCCTGTCTTCAGTTTTATATGCAACCCTCCTGTGGTGGAGCTGGGGGCACAGTGCTGCTGCAGCAGCTCCTTGGGGCTGCCTTGGCATTCCACATCCCAAACTCAACTCTAAGGACCAGGAATGACTCTTCAAGCACAGTTCCTGACATTTGTATCTGGTCCCCCTTTTAAATTGTTTTAAAAAAATTTTGTATATGGAGGATAAAGTGCTTATATATTTATTAAAAATCCTTTATCTTATTTGAAATTATTATTTGGTGAAGAAGGGGTTTTTCTTTTGGGGGAGGGCCGGGGGGGAGGGAGGTAACTTTTAACCTGTCACTTATAAATGAAGCCCTGATTAATCCTACAGAAAGGTACTGTTAGTAACTAATGGGATGTCTCTGTTTTATGCTTTGTACATGACAAGTCCATGTGTTACATTTTGTTTTCTATCAAAAGATTTGGGCATCTGTCTTCAACCAAAACCTGAAAAAATAAACAAACTGTGATTTTATTTGTTGCAATACATTTGAAATTTCAAAGGGTACTTTGGGGCTCAAAATTAGGATTTCTAAGTCAGTATGTGCATTTCACGTAATAAAGCTGTTAATGGTGAGCAAAGTATTATATACTAACTAGATTTTTTCCACATCTGTATAGTATATTCTATGTATTTTGTGGTATTGAGATTATAGAAAGTTTAGTGTCTGAAACATGCGTTTAATGTGTATTTTTAAACAAATTTATGGCAATTAAAATATTTGGAGAAAAGGGTATCACATTTCAATTTGTAAAGATCTTTTTAACTACTGTGTCATTAAAATGCTTTGTACAATGCAAAACTGTAACTGGAGAAACTAAGTTTAATAAATATCAAATAGATTTTCTGTATTAAACTTCCAATCCCCTGTGCTTGTATCTGTTTTCTGGGTGTTTTCCCTGGAAGTGCATTTTTAGGCAGACTTCTCTCTTTTTCTGATCCTAGTGCTCTGTGTAACAAAAGGAGAGCAGCATCCAGTGTGTTCTTATTTAATCCAAAGTGCTTTGCTTTGTGTTTCAGCCGTCTGAATTAACATCCAGCAGCTCAAAACAGCATTTTGATCAATTTATTTTAAAATAGGAGGTAAGGTCAGTGGCAAAAGTCAGTCTAGGACATGTATTTAAGGAAATTTGATTAGAAGTAATTAAAAGTAAATAGTTTTCCTTCCAGTTATCACTGGATATATTTGGGATATTGAACTTGGTATCAGTATGATCAGTTTGGCTCCCTCTTTCTAACAGGCCTTTATCTGAGCACTGATAAGAGTTCATCTGTCAGAGGAGATGGAGCCTGATCTACTTTATGCTCCTGCCAGGTGGAAGGATAAAGGTCCAGCTGGATTTGAGCACCAGCTCTGCACTCACCATCCACTCTGCTCACAGGATACAAGGAAAACCAAGGTGGTTTGCTGAATATATAATTTAATTCACACCTTCAAATAAATAATATGAACCGTTACAAAAAACCCAAACGAGCAGGAGAGGCAGAGCCCTTTTATTGAGCTTGGCCAGAGGCATCCTGAGGCACAGAGTGCAGCCACGGCAGGAGATGGTCTTGAGCTCTTGAAGTCCTTTTATCAGCACATGTGACAGAAATATTAAATATGGTTTATATTTGATTGCTTGAGTCACTGTCCAGCTCCTGAGCAGTCAATAAATATGTCCCAAGTGTGTGGAGCATCGTCAGCAGTAACAGTGAGGGGTGTTGTCATCATGAGCTCATGCCGAGGCCGTGGTGAGGAGGCAGCGGTTCTTCCTGGAAAAAAACCATCATGAGGCGCTGAAAGCTGGGACTGCCACTGAGCTGGGCTCAGACAGGTATTCCAGGTACATCCTTGGCAGTGCTCCCCATGCCCAGGTGTTCCAGCAGTGGTCCAGCTCAGGTAGCCCTGCACACTGTATTCACCTCTAACTCTACTCAGTTTGTCTTGATTAATTTTCTGTTCTTAGCTTTACATCATAACTCCAAAATGTGTGTTGCCCAGGGCTGTAGGATCAGGTGCAGTGTAGAAATAGTACAGAACTGCAGTCCTGTCCACAGGGTCCTGTTCTGTCTGTACCTTCCTGTAGTTGCTGGTCCAGCTCAGTTCTGGGAATCAGCAGAATGATTCATTTCAAACACAGCATACAGCCCAACCACCCTGTACTATTAATTTTTTATCCTATTTATAATAGAATATGAAATAATCTTATTTATAATCATATTTATTAATAATAGGGTATATTTATCCATTTCTCCTATTTACATATAGTAGAAAGTGGTTATGTTCTACATTGTGATTTCTGGTTTATATGTACAGCAGGTGCCACACAAAATCACCTTTCAGTCACTAAGTAGAAATTTTAACTATTCAATTTATATATTCAACTATATGTAGTTGGACAATTTGCTCACATCTAGTGTTCATGAGAACTCAATGGTGTTTGATATCGTAGTTGTCTTTTAAACTATGAGCTCAGTAAGCACCTTAAAGTGGTTAATTTAAGGTAAGATGTAATACATGTTTTTTTACTTTTAATTAATACATGCTTTAAAGTGAACAGCATTGGCTTTAGGAAGGATTAATTTTAAGGTCTGTGGTTACCTAAAAGCTGTCTGGAGTCCTCTGTTCCTTTTTGCAAAGCCAGGTTATTTGGGGTTGCAGTGAAAGGACTAAGACTGGCAGTCAAGGAACTTGGACTCTGCTCTGTTTGCACTGCTTACAAAAGAGTCTGAGTCTGTTGCCCCATCCCTGTTCCTGGTATCTTTTTTTGTGAACTCTGGATCCCATTTGGATGAGACTAAGTGTGAACTTCCTTTACATCACACAGTATTAAGGGTTGCCGTGGCCAGGCCGAGTTACCTGCAGAGCATGGTGATGCACTCGCTGTTGTCCCTGCAGGAGGCTCCGATGGGTCTCAGGGCCACTCCTCTCCAGAAGGGCGTCATCCGTCGCTGCCGCGGCACCCGGGACTGGGGCAGGGATGCACCGTGGGCCTGAAACAGAGCCAGGGGTGACTGTCAGCACATGAGACGCCTGCAGGTGGTTGCTCTGATGCTGAGGTCAATTGTCTTAAAATTAAGTGAAGCACTTGAAATGTTTCTGGTTTTCAGATCATAGCACACTCTGTTAAAAGTATTGCTTGTAGCCTGACCCCAAAGAACTAAGTACCAAAATTAACAATGTTTTTTAATCTTGGGAGGGAAGGCAGAATCGCTTGCTAAGTTATGGCTCAGAGTAGCCCAATATTCACTAGGCAGTTACTCTTCATTTTTATGACATTGAATCCTCTAAAAAAGCTCTACTGTCACCTCTAACTCCAGCCAGTTCTCAATCCAAATCATAGCAGCTTTCGTTAACTACCTGTCCATTTGAATTAGCTCTTTAAATAGTGTATTTCTAATTGTTTATTTCAGTAGCTATATTTCAATAGTTGTCTCTCTTTACCTGGCTGAGCAGCAGTGAGCAGAGCAAAAGGACTGCCATCATTTTCCACCAGTCCATCTTCCCAGCGTGAGTTGTCACTTCAACCAGCTGTGGGCGGAGGAGGCAGGAAGAACTCTAGTGAGAACTTCCCAGGCTTTCAGCTAGATTTTTATAGACTTCATTCTCTTATCGTTACATCAGCTGCCAGTTATTACAGGAACAAAGTTCGGTTTGGAGCAAGAGGGAATTGCTAAGTCTACATCTGCTGAAGTGATCTGGTTCAAGGCCTGTCTCTTGAGCTAATAATTTACTCCCCTTCCACTTGTACTTTGTCTGGTCACCTTACCCATTGTGCCAACTGTTCCTTTTTTCAAAGCCCACCTAACATGTTACCAGAACTCCATGGTCTATTTGCATCCCAAAGGGGGGGGGTTGGCCCAAATTATTATGGTCAAAATTGAAAGCCATAACCTTATTTAACATCTGTGCCACTCACAGTGTGTGCTGCTCTGAGTTTGCCAGCCAGGGGCAAGTGTTGTCTTGCCAAGCTTATTTGGAGCAGAGGATTGTGCTTTTGATTCTGCTTCTCACTCTTGGTAGAGGAAAGAACCGTAAGAAAATTGCTTAACCTTCCTTTCCAGGCATATGGTGCTCAAAAAGCAGGTGTAACACTTCTCAGATGGGTCTGGGAATGTAAAATGTGCAGTAACTCATAGAGCTCTTCTCCCTGGAGTCCTAAGGTGTGTTAAAGATCATCATCTCTTCCAGTATCTATTTGGAGGCTGCTCAAGGGCTGTCTGGAGCTGAGGTGCTCCATGTGGCAGGACTGCAGTTCCTTAGATGAGCTGTCTGTCTCTGTGCCTGTCACTCACCATCGGGCTTCCAAATGGTGCCAGCAGCTCCCATGGATGTGGATGGGCTGTTTGTCATTAAGAGGAATTTCATTTTTTTCCATTGTGGACTGAGATTGCAGCAGCAGAGAAAAGAGTGTTTGAGCAGAGCTGTTACCTCTCATCTCTTCTGTCATCCTCCGCTTACACAATTCTCCCACTTGTCCCAGTGTTTGTGTCTCCTCATCTGTGAGATTTTGTGTATCTTGTTGGATTGGGCTCGGAGCAACCTCGTCTAGTGGAAGGTGTCCCTGCTCATGGCAGGGAGAGGAACTGGATGAGCTTTAAGGTCCCTTCCAACCCAAACCAATCTGTGGTTCTGTCTGGCTCTCACATCTGTCCCGTGTGCCCCAAATTCATCAGGTCAAGACATTTGAGATTGCAGGGTGACATAAAAAGAATTCCAACTTAATTGTGTTGGTGTGTGGGATTTTTGGAACACATTATGTTTTAAATTACTTCAAGGTGTAAGATATTGTATAAAATAGTGAACTATCCTTTAGCTAAATTGTAAATACAGATCTGGATGTCACAGGCTCTATTTCTGTGATTGCTTAATATCAAGGCACAAGTGCCAGCGTGGAAGGCAAGTGACTTAGATTAAGATAATGCCATGCTGTCAGATGATTACCCCTTAGCCCAAATTTCACTGGGATTAAATAAAAAACCTTCCCAGTTTTTTACGAATAAATAAATAAATAATAACCCCCCCTTTTTTATTTAAAACCAGTATACTGTCTACAACCAATATTGGATTATCTCTTCCTTTCCTAAGGTGCTTCTTACACTCCTTCCTCTGCCCTGTTTGTCTTGCTTCTCTGGGAGGAGGAAGCAAAATTTTTCATTATTTCTCCTTCCTGGATTTTATGACGAGAAGGAAATGGGACAGTAAATCATAGCATGTCAAGTAGCTGAATTTAAAAGTTCCTTTTACATTTGGCTGGGAATTTCTCAATTATTTTTCCCATTAAATCCTTCCTTTACATGCATCTGAGTTCTAATTTCTGCTATTTCCACTAGGCACTAGTGTAGAACAGAGAAAGGAGAACAAGACAGCAGCAGTAGCCCTGAGTTCATCCATGGAAGCACAGGATTTGGAATGACAGCAGAGCCCTCTGTAAGTCATCATCTCTCAGCATTTTTGGCTGGGTAAGGCTGGTACTTTGTGATGATACATCAAAATTGTTGTGTGTCCTTCTGGGTCACTCATAGCATCAACATATGCCTGTCAGGCAGCAAACTGTGCAAGAAACTGGCAACAAAAGGACAAAACTGAGTCAGTTGTTTCCATGCCCACAAGTCCTGGAGGCTGGTAAGAACCCACAGCAGAGATGTGAGAAAAGAGATGTTGCTCTGTTGCCACTTCTAATAGTTACCAAAGGGAGGACGAAAATAAACCAACAACTGAAAAATTTTTGAGTGCCTTGTTCAGATTCTGAAATGCCAAGGACAGAACTGCCAATGCTGCGGGTCCAGGGGGAACCATCCCCACAGGGAACAGGGCCTGTGTCCGAGGGGGAGGTTGGCTTGGAGGGGTCAGAGGATGGCTGGACAGGGTAGCAACAGGTGGAGGAGCAGCAGGTGCAGAGGCCTGGACTGGAGCTGTGGGCTGACCCCGCAGCTCAGGGCTGACCCTGGCACGGGGCTGAGCCACCCCGGGGTCAGCACGTGGCCGCCGTGCCGGTGCCCCCGTTTACATTTGTCTGGCACCTGGTCCAGGCACAGTTCAGCAGGGGCAGGGACCTCGTGAGAGCCCCAGGGAGTGCTGGCCTTCAGCAGAGCTGTGAGACAACAGTGAAAACCAAGTGTTTACAGAGCAGAACTTCACAGGGGCTGTCACTGAGACCACCCAGCAGCTGCTCCGGGGCTCTTGGAGGCTCAATGGGCAGGACAGAAAGTTCTGAATTATGTGTCTCCTTCCAGTGCTTTAAGGGGGCTTATAAAAACGAGGGGGAGAGATATTTTACACAGGCAGACAGTGACAGGACAAGGGGAAATGGCTTCACACTGATAGAGGGCACGGTTAGATTGGATGTTAGGAAGAAATGCTTCTCTGTGAGGGTGGTGAGGCCCTGGCACAGGTTTCCTAGAGAAGCTGTGGCTGCCCCATCCCGGGAAGTGTTCAAGACAAGGCTGGATGGGGCTTGGAGCAACCTGGTCTAGTGCAAGGTGTTCCTGCCCATGGCAGGGTGTTGGAATGAGATGAGCTTTAAGGTCCTTTCCAACCCAGGCAATTCTATGATCCTATAAATCTGCCTCTAGACACTTCTGCCAGCTCTCACAGCCAGATGTTGCTCCCTGCTTGCTTAAGCAGCCTAGAAAATACCAGTGAACCAAAATGCAGGTACATTTAAGCACAGAATATTTTTGCCAACACTTGCAGTGCTGGCCAACTGGTTTTCCTGCAGTTTATGCCAACCTCAGGCTGTGCTTGGAGGACACACAAGAGACTGAGCTTAGTCTCGTGCTTTTTAAGTATACGTTATGAGCCCCAAAATACTCAAGCACTGACCTCTTAAAATTGCATCCCCCCCAACTTCCTGAAGTGAGAGCCTGAGCATCTTTGTCTCCCAGCCCTGAGCACGTGGAGAAACTCACCCAGGTAAACGTCACTGCTGCCCTGCAGATAAGATAAATTCCCAGTACAGGTACAGGAATAGCACAGCAGGGAGACCAACGTGTTGCTCTGTGTAGGGCGGGAGCTTGAGGCAGTCAGCGGAACACTGGAAGGAAAAAATTCCGACAAAGGAACCGGCCAAGTGTTCTGGACTTCAAACAGTGGAGCTTGTTTCTATCCTCAGAGCCACAGGGTCAATTTGTCACCTATTTAAGTGACTTCACTACTTGCAGCTGGTTTTTAATCATCTTCGGGCATTTATCAGTTATGTTTCTCCCTGTAGTGTTTAAGAAGGTTCTAATGCAGCCCATTAACAATGATCAGATATCAGAGTGTAGTTAATCACCCAATTAACATTAATATAACTAGGTAATTAGAATCACAGGATCAGAGAACAGCCCAGGTTGGAAGGGACCTTGAAAGATCAGCTAGTCCAGCATTTTGTGGGAAGGGAGTCCATGTGAGGTTACCTGGCACCCCATCCAGTCACCTCCTGAAATCTTTCCCTGGGCCTCCCCCTCATCCTGGGCAGGGTGTTCCAGGCACTGACTGTTCTCACTGGAAAAAATCCCTTTGTTACGTGGAGATGAAACCTCTCCTGGTGCAGCTTGTTCCTGTTCCCTCTCATCTTCTGGCCAGGGCTCCAGTGAAGGGAGAGGTCAGAGTCCATCCCCAATCCCAAGCCACTGTCTAGCTCATCCAGCTTTAATCAATGCCAAATCAGGCAATGTTTGTTTTTCACAGATCTCAAGGCTGGAGGAAAAACAGCAGCCAGTGATGGGAAAATAAATAGAACAAGGAACTGTCATTTCAAACCAGCCCTTGCTGCACTTTATATTGAGGAATATTTCAAAGAAACGGGAATCACGAAAGCTGGAAGTGCTGTACAATAAAAACATCCGAGCACATGGAACTTAAGCCTGATTATCTGCCTGTACAGAGAGAACCAGACAAGGGATTTGATGCTCCTCACCTTAAACAGCTTAAGACACAGATTTCACACAAAGTCATGGGGCAAAGTTACAATTTATTAGACAAGACTTATCTCCCTGTTAATCCCCTCTGGCCATGGGAACAAGCACAGCAGGTCCGTAACAGTGCGGGAATGAGCTCCGGGGCCATGTGGTCACTGGTCGTGCTCGTAGTCAGCCGGGTTCTTCCTCTTCAGCCGCTCAAACTCCTCCGTCCCCCAGGAATAAATGAGGTATCCAACTGCAAAGGCTGGGAGGGAGAGAGGGCAGGGACAATCAGAGGACATGGAAATGAGGGGACACTGCTATAACGGGGCAATCACAATAAAGGGACACTGGAATAAGAAGACACTTTCAAATATAGGGACACTGCAATGAAAGGACACTGAAATAAGGGGACACTAAAATGAGGGGTCACTGCAATAACAGGACACTGCAATATTGGGGAGACTGCAATGAGGGGACACAGGAATGAGAGGACACTGCAATAGGGGGACATTCACAACAAGGGGACATTCGATGCAATGAGGGGACACTTCTGTAACGGGACATTGCTATATGGGAGCATTGGAATAAAGGGATATTCACCACATAGGGACATTGCAGTAAGGGGACACTGGAATAAGGGGATATTCACAATATGGGACCACTGCAGTGAGGGGACACTGCACTGCTCACTGCACCGACCTCCTGCGACAAAACACAGCGTCCCACAAACCCGCCATCTTCCCCGCCAACCCCACATCCCCCCTCCCCAAATCTACGCTGCCGAGGGGGCACAAAAAGGGGGGAATCCCCCGCTGTACTCACGGGGCACCACCTTCAACACCTGGGAGGTGAAGCGGCGCATCACGTTGGGGACGCCATGCGAGAAGATGTTGGGGATGGCGCGCTGCTCGAAGGGCGAGAGGCTGTAGGTGATGACATGTCGCACCCGGGCCAGGTTCCCGAAGTGCTTCCCCATGGCCGCAGTGTCACCGCGGTCACCCGGCAATGGCCGCCGCCCGACCCGGAACGGCCTCGGCGCCGCTTCGCCTTCCGGGGCGGGCAGCGGCCATGGCGCTCCCTCAGCGCTGCACCGCCCCCTGGCGCCGCTGCGGAACCACGAGTTACGCGTTATATTTGTAACAAATGATATTTGTAATAAAGTATGTTTGTGATAAGTGGTGTTTGCAATGAATTATGTGTGTAGTAAGCGATGTTTGCAATGAATTCTGTGCGTAATAAATGGGTCCTGCCCTGAGGGAGGGGGTCAAACGCGGCACCAGCGCTGTGAGGGGGGTGGGGGGCGGCGGCGCCTCAGGGCGTGAAAATTCACCGAAGTACCAAAAATAAGTAAATGTCGGAGAAAAAGCCACTTTTGTGTGGGGATTGTGGTGGTCTAGTGCTACAGCGAGAGGGTTTGAGGCGTGACATCGTAAAATCATGGAATAGTTTGGAGTGGAAAAGGCTTTTAAAGGTTAAATATTCCCCCACCACCACCCCACCCCAATGAACATCATAAACACTATTGGAATTATTATTAGAATATTTGAGACATCTTCTACATCACTGAAATTACTATTAAACTATATGAGACATCTTCAACACTATTGGAATTATTAATCGAATGTATTAGAATTATTAGACTATATTAGACTTATTTAATATTATTATTAGAATTATTAATAGAATAGATTGGATATCAACCTTACTGAAATTATTACAAGAATATATTAGAATTATAAGAACATATTAGCTTCCACATTAGTGGACTAATTATTAGAATTATTAGAATACATTAAGCATCCTCCACATAACTGAACTTATTATTACAATATATTAGAATTATTAGACTATATTAGATATCTTTAATATTTGAATTATTAATAGAGTATATTAGACATCATAATTATAGATATTATTAGAATCATTAAAATATATTAGAAATCTTCTATAATATAGAAATTATTATTAGAATATAATACATATATTCAACATTATTAGAGTGATTATTATAATATATTAGGATTATTACAATATATTAGTCATCCTCCATCCTCTTCCATTATTGGAAGAATTATTAGAATATATTAAACATCTTCCACATCACTAAATTTATTATTGGAATATATTAGAATTATTAGCCTCTATTAGACATATTTAACATTATTTGAACTAATATTAGAATATTTTAAAATGGTTAGAAGATATATCACAGAATATTTTAGACATCTTCAACATTATTGGAAGATATTATATTTATTAGAATATATTATACATGCTTATTATTTGAATACGTTAAACATCTTCCACGTTAATGGAATTATTATAATTTATTGGGATTATTGGAATATATTAGACAGTGGAATTATCAGCATGTGTATCCCTGAAAACTAGAAGCGCTGCATCTCCCTAAATCCTCTCTAGGGAGTAGATCTTCACCTCTTGACCTGTTGTTGAGGTCCTACTTTTCTGCAGCTGCCTGTCGCTAACTCAAACCCAGGGTTTCTCCATCTGAAATAGCCTTTTCCATTTGTGTCAGGAAATAATTTATTTACCACCCTGGCAGGCTGGCAAAGCTGAATTCCCAGAGTTTGAAGGGATCAGGGGGAATGACACAACCTGAATTCACCCAACCACCCACAGTGCTGTTTGGGGCCAGGATGTCTTTTGTGTGACATCAAGATATTTGCTTTGAGCTTTTCCTATTTAACCCAACTTTGATTTCAGCAGTTACAGGCTGAAACCTGCAGCAGGAACCTCACTTTTCCAGCAGATTTATGCCTGTTGCACCTCCCCAGAACGCTCCAGCACTCCAACATCGATCAGATCACAGTGACAGGGTGAACTGTCACAGCAATGTAACACCACACACTGTCCCCTCAGGGACATTCCTTCCCTGTCAGGCTGAATTCCCAGCCCTCTGGAATTGTACAGCTCAGGATCTAAGGCTAGGGGCTGTTTGGATGGCTTAGCAGAGAAAATTGCAGCATTTATGTATCAATGTTTTAGCAAGTCAAATTTAAAGGCTGTTCTGAACAAATTTTACAGGACAGTTCTGCTCCACAGCCTTTAAAAAAAAAAAACAAAACAAAAAAAAAACCCCACAACACTCCACAACCCAAAAAAAACCCCAACAAACAAACAAAACTACCACCAAACCAAAGCTGGGGGTGCTTGTGTGTGAACCCCAACTAAATATCTCCTAGCTTGGGTTCCCTGCATGAAACCAGCTTTTTTGATGCAATTCTTAAAACTAGAAGAAGCCTAGGAGGAGAAAAAAAAACAATCACAGCAAAAATTTGATGTGAAAGCATCTATAATCGAGGCACTGTTACCTACATTTTCATTGCCAGAGGAAATGAGACTGTGGCCCCACATTTCAGAACACTAAACCAATTGAACAGCATTTACAGAAACTCATTTAGGGCTTTTAGAAGCCTTGGGGGTATTTTTTAAGCTTTTTAAACATTTCTTCATAGTTGAGAAGCCAGTGGTGGTGTGGTTCCTCCTGAACAATCCTGTGCCCTCACCCCATGAACAGCTGTTTCTTGTTCTCGAACCAGATGAAGCAGGAAGGCTTTTAGCAGCTCACCTGTCAGCTGGTGCCAGTTCTTACTGATATAGTTCAGTGATTTAAGTGTTCACAAGTCACCTCACAGCTGTCCTTAAATTCTTGCCCTCCTTTTTGTTGAGAAAGCCTAAAGAGTGCAACAAAAGAAAAGCAAGAAACCACTTGGTAACTCTACAGAACTGTGAGGAAAATTTGTCTTCTTGCTTGGAAGAGCTGGAATGTGGTAGGGAAAAAGAATATAAAACTTAGGAAGTAATTTCAACATTAAAGAGTTTCTTTTCTTCCTAGACATATGTTGGAGATGACACACACAAGATTTCTGTAGAGAGGCAGACTAGAAGGCACTGGATGTCAAGGGATGGGTGACAGGCATTTATTTCTTCTTTTAAATCTACAAGAAAGCAGTTTAAAATATACATTTAATAGTTGAAACCTTTTCCACATTTTAAATGCATAATTATTCCAATAAAAAGATACTATTTACATTTAATTGCACATTCTAGAAAGGCTGAGTGACTACAAAAATAAGTGCTATGGTGTAAACACCTTCTGCTAACTCCATGCTAAATCCCAATCAGGTTACACCAACATTCTTCAGTGGATTATAGCTACAGATACTTTGAGAATGCATAAATACCCAAAACTGGAGTGAAAGCAGAGCACACCACTACCGACAGGTGCACTTGGTGGCGATCATGTCCTCGTACTCCTTGTAGACAATGGAGCCATCAGGCTCAATGGTGAGGACGCTGAGCGGGCTGTACTCGGCTGGGACACAGGAGGGCTTGGGGACAGAGGGGTCCAGCTTCTCGTAGATGAGGTTCTGCACCATGGTGTGCACGGGAGAGCCGTACCTGTGCCCCACGGCCCGGGGACAGTCCCCCTGGCAGTACTGGGGGCTGTACCTGTGCGGGGCGATGATCCATTTGTCCCACTTTAGCTGGCTAAAGCTTAGGCGGAAGTTATGAAGCTCACATTCATTTTGAGGGAACACAAACTGTTTGAAATATTCACTCAAGTTATAAGGTGAAGTTGCTGGTGCTGCTTTCAGATTCTCATTCCTTCGCTGTCGAGAGGCCCTTTTGCCCTGGGAATTCCCTTTTCCTTTGTCACCCATAGGATCCACAAGTGGGCTGTTCCTTTGCCTGGCCCGCACTGGGCTATTCCTCCCGTGCCTAGGTGAGTTCCACCCGTGATAAGCTTGTTCACTGGTGTCATTCAGATACAGAAGAAGGGAAGGGGGAACCAGTGTCACATTAACAGGGTTTTCCAGTTTTGTGCTCCTTTGTGGGTCACCCATCAGGCAAGTGAAGTTCACAGCCATATGGATATTCCTCCTGTTTGTAGCAATTAGAGGCTGGAGGAAAGAAGTCACATCAATCTCCACCCACTTGCGTTTTCTAACTTCAAAGTGCAGGCTAAAAGCTAGAGAGTGGGAAATGCTGGGACAAACTTGGCTGGCAGAATCATGTTCCTTAATGGATAAATGGCATATGAAAGTGATGGAAGAGGAAATGGGAACAGATGTGTCAAAGGAATAAAGCAAGACAGACTTGAGTAAGTGCTCCAGAGCAGTAACACGATCCAGGTTGAAGAGTAAATCCACTGAGTGAACATCTCCTGGGAAGGGAAACAGAATGCTGTAGAGTTAAGAGCGTCTTAATTTTCCATTAGACATAAATACTATACTAGTGGATAAGTAGAAATTATTCGGCAGCAAAAGAAACCAATTTAGATGCCCTCCCTTACATTTATTACTTGGAATATCTGCTTTGGACAGGGACATAAAAGTCAAGAAATTTCAACAGACCCAAGAAAACACATGGTTTTAAGAGCTATTATGGTTCCTTTCATTAAAAGAAGCAGTACAGGAATAATTCAGCAGTTGTCTATTTAGTGCTGGTAAGGGGAAACAGGAGCAAGGCATTCCAGAAGATACAAATCACAAACTCCATCTGAAAGTGCTGTTTCCTGTGCAGAAGTACAATGAGTACGTACGATGTTTGTGTTTATCTGTCTTTCTGTGGTTATCTGTCTTCTTACTGAAAATTTCAAGTCAGCAGAACTCAGATCACCTATCAGCAGTCACTTAAGTAGAATTAATGGCCATTGACTTCTAGGTGCTGTTCTTGCCACCAGCCCTCATTTAAGAAAATCATGAAAGCATAAGTTACAGGATGCCTAGCCATCCTAGTTTCAGTCCTGAGCCTGATTTACAAGTAATTCTACTCTTTCCTTCAGGTTATTCACAGATTTTGGTTGTGATTCTTCCCTAGCAAATATACAAGACATGGAGAAGAATCCTCTGGCAATGGGTTCTGGCAGTTTGATACAAGTCTTATTCCAGTGCTGTGGGTTTTTTGAAAAAAAAGCAATACCAAGACAGGCAGTAGAAGGAAGTGTGCTGCCCACTACGCCTAGGCATTTTTTCCATTTTTCTTACTTTACTTAAACCTGATTGTGGCTTTCTCTGACTCATGATGAGATGAGTCAGCCCAAAACACCAGTATCGTCTTGCACATACCATTTGTGTGGTGTTTCCCAAACTGTGAAGTCTGTACCTAATGCCATTCAAGGAGAAGTAGGTTATGAAAAACTCCTACAGTTTAGGAGAACAGCCCTAAGGATTAAAATAGCAACAGCTCTAAAGAAGAAAGCTATTTTTATATAATGCTGCAAGCACTGAACACACAGAAAAACCCCATTTAACCTTTACAACCCAGGTCACTGCGCACCTACCTTTCACCAGGTCCCTGTGGCGGTGCCTGCATTCCAAACACGGAGTGAATAGTCGGACAGTGTTATAGAGGTGGCCTTTGTGGGCCTTGGGGATCCCCTCCTTAGTGGCTGACATCTTATAGAGCCTCTTCATGTACCGGAGGGCCCTGGAGTCTGGCTGCAGCCTGGGGACCTCACTAGCCCAGCTCTGGGGGCCCTGGTCAGACAGCACCTTGAGGAGGGGAGGCAGGGGGGCATAGCCTCGCCTTGCACCTTGGGGCAGCTGCAACACTGGATTGAGTTCACTGGCAGCACCCTCAGGAGCTTCCAAAAAGGCAGGGGCCTTGTCTGAACCCCCCCAGCCCCTGAAGTGAGGGGAGCACTGGGTACCAGCAGAGAGCCAGGGCAGGCAGCAGTAGAAACAAACACAAATTCTCCAAGTGCTCTCCATGCTCTTTAGGGCTGCAGCCAAAAATATACCTCCCCTAAAATATCCAAGGAAAAACAAGAGTGCCTGAGCCTGATCCCTTATATATGTTGCAGGTGTGGAATGGGAGGGAGGTTTCTTTCTGATTAGAAAGCAAAGATCTGCAGCTGGCTCCCGAAACCACAAGCTCCTTTGCAGTTTGAGCATGAGCCTTGGCCCCTGAAAGCTTATTATAAACGAGACTCTAATTCTGAGTTAACCTTTTTCACATGGGAAATTACAGGACGGGAGTGAGTACCAGCCCACAGAGGGAGTCAGAGAGGCCTTAGTGTTGCCTGGTCTAATTAATCCTTGTTTATTTGCAGGAATATATAAAGCTAAATATTCCTGCTCTTGACCTTTGGCCTCTCTTCATGTGCTGGTGGAATAGCTTTCGCCTGCTCTGAGCTGAAGGACCCATTCTCCAGCTGCTCACTTGATATGAAGTTGTGGTGAAGCCTTGAATATGCTTTTTATTTACAAAGAAGGCTGAAGGCAGTGACCTGGTGCTTTGAGAACATCTTATAGTTAGCTTAATTTAGGTATAATTTGAAGTTATACAATAGTATAGTCAAATATGTTTTAGATACTGTAGATGTCTAGAAAGATTCAGTGAAAAAAATGTAGATGAGTAGGTAGAACTTAGTTGTGATTTTTGTTTGTTTTGTTGGGGTTTTTTTCCCCCTCCTCTTCAGAAACATGGAGGCAGGATTGCAGTTCTCCCTTCCCTTTTTTTCAGAAGGGAGGAAGAAAATATTTGGAGTAAACTATTTTAAAAACTAGGAAACTGGAATCCCATACTGGATGTTCTTCCTCTTGCCTTGGTGTGCTGGTGTGGAAAAATGAGTTTGCCAAGCTTGTTATTATCTCTTTCAGCTTTCCTGGTGTATTTTCCTGTGTGGCAAGCTCTTGTTTATGAGCTGGAGAGCAAAGAAAGCCCTGAAGAATAAGACCTGAGAAAAATGGAGAGCCTGCTGCTGTTACCTCAAGCAGCAAATAGGGCAGGTGACCTGCTGTACACCAGATGTGAGTTATTTTCTCAGACATTTGTCACTGGCTTTCCTGGCTTGGGCAAGTGCTGCTCATGTCCCCATGGATTAGGATTGCTGCTGCTGATGCTACAGACTCCAGCGCAGAAGGTCTGGAGTTTTCTGTATTTTTGGGAAATACAAGGCATTTTCAGAAGTCTTTTCTTGTTTAACTCCGTTACTCGACACCTGGACAGGTGCCATTTATGGCAAGTCAAAAGGGTTACTAAATTTCACTTTGAATTAGAAGGTGCTTAGAACAGAAGAAAAAAACCCCACTTTTACACATCATCTGCTCTGTGCTGCCTGTGGCTCACTGGTGCTTGGGTTGGTTCCCACTTCCATCTTCCTAAAATAAGCTCTATTTATTTTTATCTTAATGGGTTAGGGCTGCAGATCCTGAGCAGAGCTAATGGTCTCAAGGGCATCCTTTAAGTTTAAACAGAAATTTGACTCATTTTTATGGGGGCTTTTGGAGAGGGACAATCATTCTCTGTAGACTGATTACAGACTTCCAAACTCCTTTTAGGCAGGGCAATAAAAACTGCTCAAATCACCATCCACACTACGACTGGAGGCCTGTTGGGTAGAAAAAACACTTCTTCCCTCCAATTAGTATCTCCCAAAAAATCCCCAAAGCACTGACACTCATCTTTGATGAGGAGCACATTTCTATTGCTATTGCCCAATGCCATGGGAAGGCTGGATTTTGGGCTGCCTGCAGCCTCTGGGTGAACTGCAGCTGTTTTGGCATTTGCTGAATTATTTGGTTACAAAGTCGTTGCTACAAGATGAGTACCTAACAATGAAATGTGTTAGTGCTCAGAAAGTGAACAAGTCTATGTCCCTCACTGGACATAGACCTGCTGTCCTGGGGCAGTCACCCACCTTTTAGGCAGCCCATCCACAATGGGCACAAAGTTTATTAGGGAGGACCCTGATGAGCCATGATGTGCAGAAAGGGCCCCCTGTCTTCCTAATCTCCCCCTCAGAGAGGAGCCTGGGTGCAGCTGGATCCAATCTGAGCTCTGGACTTGGTCTATTGTTTGTACCTAAAGGATTATACAGCTGTAATTGAACCCCTATACCACTTTGTCCCACAGGATTAGGGATGGTAAACCATATATATACTCCTATGAAAATAAGTGATTTATTAAGATAATGTTTAGACTAAAAGATCTTAATCAGAATTGTTTACTATATAGTATAGGTAGCTATAACTACTATATAGTATAGTGCACTATTTTTGAAGTGAAATTGAAGCAATTATATTGAATCAATTATACTAAGGCTCAGCCTTGAGGAGTGACCTTGAGGGGTGTCCCCACTCCAGGGAGGACTCTCCACATGCACTCCAAGAAGGGATGTGATCCTCTGTTAAAAAGTGGGACTGAGCTTTCATAGTACAAAGTGCTGGACTGTCAGTCAGATGTGTCCAGGCCAGCTGTGAGAGCTCTGCAGCTTTGGATCAGTTGTCAGTACTTCAACTTTTTTGTTCCTTTATCAGATACTTTACCATCTGCCACATCTTCACCTCACTCTCAGAATGTTCGACTTTGGGATTGATGAGTAAGGCTGGTTTCAGCATTGTTCAACCCCTTCTCTTCCCCACTGAGAGCTGTGCAAGTAGGGCTGTCAGCCTGAGCCAGCTCCCTGTACTGCAGCAACGAGTCTTCTCTGGGACCCTGGAGAGACCCATGGCAGGGAGGCTTCTGCTAAGGAGCAGCACAGATTGGACATGATCTCTCCTAGTGCTTTCCTGCAATGTGTCTCTGAAACAAAATGCACTGAGAAACAAGTCTCAGGGCTGCTCTGATTCCCTGTGCATGGGCAGTTTATTTGTCTAACACAGTGTGCTGCCAAGCATGTTCTCCAGCAGAGCTCTCTGGGACCCCAGAGCAGCTTGGCTTGGCCGTGCAGCACAGACATATTTTCCATCTGCCTGGCAGGAGTTTCCCAGCACTGCCTCTCCCCACGCTGACGAACTAGGTCAGGCTCTTGCTGCCTTCAACATGCTGCAGATCTGGGCTCAGAATCACCCATAACTGTGAATTTCCTGGTCACACTTGGAGTTTCCTGGCAGGACTGCTGTGTGTTCAAAAATCATGTCATCCCTGGCCTGTTTCACACCCATCCTGAAGCCCTGGTGCCCCAGCACAGCTGCCATGGGGCAGGATAAGCAGAAGATAATGGTATTCTATTGGTGTCTGAGTAAAACAGCGCAGCTTCGCAGGCCAATCTGACTGGCACCATGGCAAAGCCCACAGGAAGTTTTATCTGATTTCATAAGAAATCTGAGGCAAGACCTCTGCACCTGCAGTGCCTGGAGCCTTTTAGTCCACACCCAGGCAGGAGAGGCCCCTCCACAAGAGCTGGGTTCCTCCAAACCTTATCAAAACAGGCAAAAAGTGATGATTCTTATTTGACTCATCACAAGAGCTGCCCCAGGGAAAAGCAGCCATTGGAGCAGTGTCTGGATCTGTCCCTACCTATGGCAGCTTTTCTAAAAACAGCCCTTTTCCCAGCGAAATTTCAGGTGATGACTCTGTGGGTTTGGGAAGGGGGGTTGCTCTCCTGGAGGTTGTTCAATGGCAGGGAACATCACAGAGTGTCAGGGAGCTGAGGCACTGGCTCAGCAGGAGCTCTGCAGGAGTATTGGCATAGCGCAAAAACAGCCCTGTGCTTCCTCAGCCAAACATTCCCACTCCTCCCATGAGCATCTGAACTGGTCCCACCTCACAAAGCAAACTGTGTACCTACTTCATTTTTACGTTATATCCGTTCCCATCATGTTCCAAAAGCAAGCACAGGGGAAAGCTTAAAAATAAACCACAACAGCTCTGAGAAGGATGAATTCAGGCAGAGTAAGTAATGACAATTCCGGTGTGCTCCTAATCAGCTAATAGTCTGCACTGAGCAGAAATTATTCACTGGCTGGAGAGCTGCAGGGCAGGATCTGGAGCCCTGCCATCAAGCACACGTCTGTCCCAGGCTCTGTGCAGGATCCTGGCTGGGCCAGACCAGGAATCCACGATAAAAAGATCAGTCTGGTCGATACCAACCCTGGCAGCATCCCAGAGCATCCTGCTTAGGCTTCAGCCACTGCTTCTAGTGTTCCTGCTTTACCTGAAGCAGTAGTTGGGGGGTTGTAATAACTTTGCAAGCTTAAAACAAAATCCTAACCCTTTCCCAAGACAGAAGCATTCCCACCATGCCATCTCTATGACAAAGTCATGATTTGTCTTGCACATCCACCTGAAGCAATGCTGAAGTACAAGCAGTTTCCTCTCAAAATTTGCATTTGCAAAGCTGCTGCTTCATGACTGTCTTTAATTCAAACCTGGAGCAACTAGAAATGATTTTCCACCCTTAGGACAAGATTTTCTTCCCTTGCTAATGCTCCAGGATAAAGTGTCAAAGTTGTTCCCTAGCTGGATCTGCATTACCCATCCCCTGCTTTCCTGGGCAGCAACCACATCAGAGAGGGGCAGCATCAGTCAGAAATGCTCCAGTCAACTCCTGAGCCTTTCCTACAAGACTACAAGGGAGAGAGAGAGGGAAAAGCTCCCCCAGCCTCAAGAGCTTTCCAGCCATATGTGTGTAAAAATTTCTTCCTGTGCCACGTGACCGAGGAAGAGGCGCAGATCCATTACACAATAATAAAAATATGCCTTTGGCAACGTGGAGCCAAAGTAGAGCTGCTGCAGGAAGCTAAAAATACGCACAAAAAGGAGTAAAACAATAATTAAAAGAAGGACAAAAGTCAATCCTGCCCAGCCCTCGGGACGCTGCTGCAGCAGGACGGGGCCGGGGCTCTGTGTGTGAAAGGGATTTGCAGCAAAACATCTGCCTGAGGTGTTGGTTGCCAGCGCCCGTCAAGATCTCACTGAGAAGATTAGTCGTGGTGAGTAGATCTACTTTTCCTTTTTTTTCCTCTCCCTCCCCTTAACCTTAACTTTGAAAACTTCCCAAAAAAGGTCTAAGTCACTGAGCACTCAGGTTTCCAAAGCCTGCACAGAAATCCCTGAAGGCAACAGTTGCCAATTAAAGAACTACACCATGAGGGAAACACTCCTTAGCCTTTTGCTGAGAGCACCCACCTCGGCAGCTTCTGTGAGGGGGTTTTAGCTCGAAGCTAGGAAAGGTTTGCCACAGGAATCCCTGGCTGCCTAAAGCCAAGACGGCAGTACAGGTTCAGGACAGAAGGTGCATCACCCTGCTTTGACATTGCTTTGTGCAGCAGCGGAGAACAGATCAAGCTCCTGTTGGTATAACTGCTTCACTGGCTTATATCAGAAGTTAAATCCACGCATTTCAGCTGCTGTCTGTCACTGGTGACACACCTTATTTTACCTAAATTAGCCCTGCACACCCATGGGCTCCTTTTGATTCCACCCTGGGGATGCTGCAGTGCAACCACCAGAGCTGAGAACTGGGCTCGTGGTGATTGATTATTTTAAAGACTAATTAAGACACCTTGAGGTGCACTAGGAAGTTGTGAAGCAGAAAGGTGGTTGTTCTGTTTGAGAAAGCCTCAAGTATTGAAAGCAAACAGAGTAGAAAATTATGGTGTTTGTTGGCTGCTGGCTCCCCACTCAGAGCATCCTGCTCCTTCCTCTCTCCCTCCGAGCAGCAATTCCCGCATACTCTCCTCATCACCACATGGCACAGGGTGGCTTCCCTGGCCAAAAATCACCATCCAGCCAGTGCACGTGCCACCAAACCACCCCACATCTGGCAACCCTCAGGGGCTTTCCCTCTGGGATTTCAGCCAGAAGCAGCAGAAAGTACAACTGGTCCTCACTCTTACAGGCAAAATCTTTTCTTACAGAAACGCCTCTTTTATGCACAAGAGGCATTGGTCATGGCCAAAGGGTCTCTAACCCCATTAACAAAAACATTAATTAAAATGTCATTGGAAAAATAAGTCCTCATGCTGCATGGCCCCCATTGCCGGGCCAGCTGCCCATACTGTGCAGGGAAAAGATGCTGATCTGTTTCCAATTTGCTTTTTGGAGCTCATAGTACGTTCTACATCGAGGAACAATTCTCCTTTTAAGGTGGAACAGAATGAGGTTTGTTCTCTTTCAAAAAGATTTCTTTAAGAGGTTATTTATAGATCCTCTTTGTGAATGTGATTGTGCTTTGCATCCCACACACGTTGCTGTGATATGGGATGAAACGTTCTTCTGTAGTCCTTACTTAACACCAACTCAGGAGCTGTGCCAGAGCACGGCACCAGGTAGTTGGATACTCTCCATCTATCCAAGTACTGATACTACTGACCTCGCAGCCTCAGGGTATTTTGTTTGCCACTTTTCATCCCATCAGGTCAAGACCTGGGTTGTCTCAAGGTAATAAAAGTACTTATGATAAGAAACTTTCAGAGAAGGAGCTGCCCTCCCACCCTGTGCTCCCTCTCACACATTTCTTCTCTACATGAAATATTCCCAGCTTTTTTCCAGGTTATGCTCCACAATGACATTTTTTCTTGCCACAACTTGTTAGTGTCATCCACCTCCAGATGCCTCCTGCTTCTCTTCTGCCCTGTTTGAGGTGGTTCTTGGGAAGCAGGGATATAGCTTTCCTTGTGATCTCCCCACTTCACAGGCATTTTAACATTTTGTTTCCCTTTCCATGAGCTGAGAAGCCTTTGTTCAACTCTCCACATGAATACTGGTTGGTGTTTTCCATCTCACAAGTCCGTTAAACTGACACCTTTCACCAGCAGCAAATAAATTTAGGTATAAGAATAGCAAGAGAGAGCTGAAGAACAAAATGGTTTAGCAGCCAAAACCAGCCTGGAGATCTGGTTTGCATTTCCCACTCCTCTGCATGTTCTTAATTATAATATTGCAGAACTGGGGGCTCCCACTGAGCATAAGTATGTAGCATCAGCTCGCTGGATTTGGAGCATCTAAATATGCATTTCCACCCCTTCAGGAGCCAATACCAGGATGAGAACACTAATGCCAACATGGAATTTATCCAGCACTTTAAACATCTTCTTTCCAGTGCAGGAGTTAAACATAACACTACTGGGGAGTTGCTAAAGCCTCCTGATCAGCCAAGCTCCAATGGGGAATGGGATGTTAGCTATGAGGCTTAGCTTGTTCTGACAGGCAAATGGCAGTAAGGACTGGCCAAAGCCTCCCCAGCCTGTCTCCTGAATCCTGCCCTGCATCACACGATGGGTTTGTGCTTGGGAAGAAACCCCAGTGACACAACTGCAGGGCAGGTCATACTGGGCACAGCCATACCAAACCCCTTCATCCACTCCCCTCATCCCAGGCAGCTGATTTCTGCACCCCTCTGCCATTGCTCCTTGGGTTTTTGGGGAAAAGAGGCCCAGGTAGCAAAACAAAATGAGCAGTGGCCACAGACACAGACTTAGAGAAGAGTAAGCTTGAAAAAAAATATTGTCTGACCTAGAAAACTCCATGAGCCAGTCCTTGAATTCATGTCACACCAAAGCAAACAGCTCCCCCATCCTGCCAAAAAAAGCCCAATTCCCTCCCAATTTCATGCAAGTCTCTCACCCATCCCACTGGTACCATACCCCACATGCTGCCACCACATCCCGTCTCCTCCTCACAGGCTGTGCCATGATCTCTGCTGTGCTCCTCCTCTGGACTGTGCCCTGTGTGGCAAACCACATCCTCGGGGGCTTTGCCAAGAGAGAGCTGCAGGAAGGTCCCCAGCTGGCCTGCAGCCTGCCAGGACCCCCTGGGCCTCCCGGCCCCCCCGGCATGCCCGGCACTCCAGGGACAGTTGGCAGGATGGGCTTCCCAGGAAAAGATGGCAAGGATGGCAAGGACGGGGATAAAGGCGAGCACGGCGATGAAGGTAAGGGAAAAGTGCTCAGCACAGCAAGGGGAACGTGTAAAAGCCGTGGTGCAATAGTCCAGTTGACAGCAACCTGTCACCCAAAACTGAGCCCAAGGACAGGCAACATCTCAGAGGAAACTCTTCCAGAAATTTCCACTCTCCCCTCTCCAACTTGTCCCACTTGTCAGACGGGTTCCAGACACACATCATGTCCCACTGTGTGCAATTCCTGTTGGCTTCATTTTGTTACAAAGTGAGGTTTGCTTTGTTCTGATAGAGACAAAGTGCTGGTCTCTGACTCCTGCTCTCAGGCAAAACAGAACCAGTGGAAAAAAATGAAGTACTTACTGCCCGTAGCACCGGCAGACAGGCCCTGCTCTGGCCATGCTGGACCTAAATCAAAGCAAACAACAGCCCTTCTTTAATCCTGAGGTGGGGCTGCCCTTTGGATCCAGCCTTGGAGTCAGGAGGCGCTGGGATCAGCTGTGGTGGAGAGCCAGTGATTTCCCGTTGCCACACTAGAGTGCACTCCTGCTTCAGCCAACACCAGCGAGCCCAACATGCGTCTTACTCCCCTCTCCCACCCCTAAAACCGGGAATCTGGAAAACAGATTTCCAACCACAGCTGCACTTAAATCCAGTCTTGCTACAGCAGGTTAAGAGACAGTGCATAAATCCTCATGAATCTGCTTATATCAGACACTACTACATCAGAATCACTGCGACAGCCCAACTCACTTCCCATTTCCC
Source organism: Neopelma chrysocephalum (assembly GCF_003984885.1). Classification (NCBI taxonomy): domain Eukaryota; kingdom Metazoa; phylum Chordata; class Aves; order Passeriformes; family Pipridae; genus Neopelma; species Neopelma chrysocephalum. The sequence continues at coordinate 5,146,612 of NW_020897720.1, forward strand.
ATCTCAAGCCAGTCCCAGCCCTGGGTGTTTGCTGGTTCATCCCCCAGCTGGGCTGGGCTGATCTTTTACTACACCTATATTTATTTTTAATTTTTTTTTAACACTTTCATGTTAAATGCAAAAAAAAGAAAAGAAAAAAAAAGAGACAGGTGATTAAAAGTACTCTACCTGCTCAAAGTGAGGTTCCAAAAGCTTCCAAACCTGCTTCACTCCTGTAAAACCCAAACATTTAAAGCTTCTTCTTTAGTTCCTCCTTTTTCTCAAGAGAACCAGATAACAGAACCAGCCTTTTGGTCCTTAAAGGGGCAGACTGTTCTGCTCCTGAGTTCCACTGTTATCACACCAACAACCCTGGATAGTGAGTCCAGGCAGATGTCCAACTCCAGGTAGTATTTAATCAGGACTCTCACGCCAGCAAGGTTTTCCTCCTTAATGAATTACTCTGCTGCAATGATATGATGCATTTCCACCTGCCATGTCAACTCTTTCACTGAAAAATTGAGGTTATTTGTCTTCTAGGTCCACAAGGCAGAACAGGAAACCCTGGCAAGCCAGGACCGAAGGGGAAAGCAGGAGCTATTGGCAAGGCAGGCCCACGAGGGCCCAAGGGTTTAAAGGGTAATCCTGGGAAAAACGGGGCACCAGGAAAGAAAGGACCCAAAGGGAACAAGGGCGAGGCTGGAATGCCGGGACCCTGCACCTGTAATGCCAACAAAGCCAAATCTGCCTTCTCTGTGGCAGTCTCCAAGAGCTACCCAAGGGAAAGGCTGCCCATCAAATTTGACAGGATCCTGATGAATGAAGGAGGACATTACAATGCTTCCAGTGGGAAATTCGTATGCAGCATCCCAGGTATTTACTACTTCACCTATGACATCACTTTGGCCAACAAACACTTGGCCATTGGCTTGGTCCACAACGGGCAGTACCGGATCAAGACTTTTGATGCCAACACTGGGAACCACGATGTTGCCTCTGGATCAACTATCCTTTCTCTGAAGCAGGAGGATGAGGTATGGCTGCAAATCTTTTACTCAGAACAGAACGGGCTCTTTTATGATCCCTACTGGACAGACAGTTTATTTACTGGATTCCTGATATATCCCGATCAAGATTATCTCAATGAAATATAGGATGAGAAAACGGTCTGAGGTAAAAAGTAGGAAATGTGTGAGGCCTCAATCCAGCAAAGTGTGGCCTGGACATGGACATGCCTGGGATTACCAGAGAATGCCACAACTTTGGCTCTAACAGCCTGTATTGGCTATTGAGATATTTACTTGATGTCATCAACAACTCCACAGGGCACCAGGACTTCTTTAAGCAGCCTCATGATGAATCTCTCCATCTCAAAGCCATCCATTATGTTTTCCATGATTATTCCAACATGCCTTTGACATGTAACTCAAATACTGGTGCAGAATACTTTGATTATTAAATTTATTACAATAAAGTGTGAAAACCAACAAAACCAAAGCCTAAGCTGGACTGTGCAAGTCTGCTGGTTTGGGCAGAGGTAGCATTAGTTTTCTTCCCAGTGGCTGGAATGGGGCTGTGGTTTGGGTTTGGGATGAACACAGTGATGATAATACAGAGATGTTTCTGTTATTGCTGAGCTTACACAGAGCCAAGGCCTTTCCTGCCCCTCGTAAGGCCATGCTGGGGAGGGGGCTGGGTGTGAATGGGATGTTGGGAGGGGACACACCCGGGACAGGTGATCCCAGCTGACCAAAGGGATATTCCAGACCATATGAGATCATGCTCAGTGTATAAAGTGGAGGGAAGAAGGAGGAAAAGGGAGATGTTTGGGTTGATTTGTCTTCTCAAATCACTGTTATGTGTGATGGAATGCAGCTTTCCTGGTGATGGCTGAACACCTGCGTGGGAAGGGCTGAATTAATTCTTTGTTTTGCTTTGCTTGTGTGCATGGCTTTTGCTTTACCTATTAAACTGTTTCTATCTCAACCCACAAGTTTTCTTACTTTTACCCTTCCAATTGCCTCCCTGATCCCGCTGGTGGGGGAGCGAGCGAGCAGCTGTGAGGGGCTTGTCTGGGCTTAAACAAACACCCATGGGCCTCTGAGCCACAGGGGGGAATGAGCCTCACAAATGAGACTCAAGTGCTGTAGCACAAACATTCCCTTCAGAAACAGGCACCCCAGGTAAACACCAGGTTTGCAATGAGAAAACACAGCTCCAAGTCTTCCCACAGGAGTCTGTCCATGAAACCTTAAATGTCTTCTAAGAGTTTGGGTGAAGAGCAGATACCGACAGAATGAGAAAACCATGCTGGCACTATGAAACTTGTCTTCTAATGAGCGATAAACTGACTTTCTCTTGCTTTTAAGCCCCTAAACTTCTGCCCTCCAAACAGCAGTGAGGCAAAATATTTTCATCAAGTCTTGCATTTTGACGTACAGGTCATGCAGAGGATTGTCCCATTCTCTAGGCAGAAGCTGAATAGAGCTTCTGTTAGGTAGCTGATAGGTGGGAAATACTGGAATATGCCAAGTCTGTATCATATCCTGAAATACCTGGACAACATCATTAAGTGCTTTGCTGCATCTTCTAATTTTTGTGTTCTGATTTTCTGAGTAATTGTCAGATATTTAGGAATGAATGAGTGTTAACACGAGGATAACATCACTCTGAAAATTCTTCATGCTTGTAATGCACAGAAAGCAAGAAAGACAATCACTACTTTATTTTATTGATTTTATTGTTGATTTTCAGTGCACTGGAAGAGACAGGCTTTGCTGGCTTATGCAATCTTTTTGCTGGTTCTTTTGTAGACCACACCAGAAGAAGTAGAAATCTGGAACAAAGAACAAATCAAAAGTCAAATTGAACAGTGTAATTAGAGTTTCAGTGGGACAGGTTAGCAGCCCTGGGGACGGGCTCAGAGCCTGCCCTTTACTGACACATCATTTACCCTTGGGTATGAGACACAGCTAGAAAATAAGCTGAACATCCTTGTCAGGTCTGAGATACACAGTGCAAAAATATCCTTACACAAAAGGCACAACTTCTAAACAGGGGTTTAGGGATAACTTCAACGTCTCCCGGGTTGGATGTGGCTTCACAACTCCAAGTTGTCAGGGTTTAGACAAGTGAGATAATTGTTCTCCAAAAGCAGTAAATGACCGACACAATCACTCTCGGGGAGGGTGAGTGTCCTTTCCTGTTTCCCAGAATGACTCACCCCTGTTGAAGGCACACTCAGACATTTGTAACCGGCACAGACACAAGTCCCTTCAGGATAATTCATGAGAATCAGAAATCATGATGTTTGGCAATCCAATCTGTCTAACCAGCTTTACTATTAGTATTGAGGTTTCAGTAATCTTCCAAAGCCACACTGCCATTTTGTTTCCAAAATAAGATAATACTTGAAATACAACCTCTTTGTTGTTTTGTTTGGGAGTTTGTTTTTTCCTTTGATAAGACTAAGAAAATAGGGTTCTACAGAAATTCTGCGAGGAGTTGCAGGTAGATAGTTTTCTAAGAATGAAGCAAAGTCAATAACTTCATAGAAATATGTAGGTGCACAGTTTTGTATGTTATATTTGCTATTCTTGAGGCATAGGCACAGTGAATACAATCAAAGTCATGGTGGCTTGGGAATATTTCAGTCTGAACATTCCACTCTTCCAGCTATAAAACTGTGCCTTAGATGCAAGATCTACATTTCAAGTTGATCAAAAATATAAGATGAAAAGTTTGTTCATTTAATTTTTGGATTAAACCTGGACAAAGTTGTAGAAGGTTATCTAGAGAGAAGGAGAAAGTTCTTTAATAGTTTTGCTTTACTTTCTAAAGATTTTTTCTAAGCTTAAAATTTTAGGCCTGGTGCTGTTGAGGTTTTTGTTTCTTATAAACTATCCTGGATATTTGAGCACTCACCTCTACCAGTTTTCCTCCACAGATCTCTGCAGTGTGACGGTAGTTGGGAAAATCAGCTACCAGCTTTCCATCTTCCATTTTAACAGTTGCCTGTGATAGAGAAAGGGTTAATGTTCCTGGGATTGCTGGAATTTCTATTATCAGATACTCTGTAAACATCTGTACCCCTGATGCTGAAAGTTTTTACTTTTAAAAAGGTAGAAGTTGTGTGTTGCACGTTCAGCCTCATGAACAGGACTGGAATCCTTGTGCTTTCATTCTTAAACGTTCACAATTTAAATAGAAAAACGTTTCTCTAACAATACCTGCAGGTTCCAAATCTACACACTATTCATTAACAGCTCTGAAAACAATTGAACTGCAGGCTGTGCTTCTCATTCCATCCTCAGAGATTTATGTGGTGCTTTGACAGTGAAGTAAAAGGCAGGATTGTAGGAGTTAATTCTGAAGTGGCAATCTCAGATAGCAATAACTTCCCAGCAAACAGCCCAGAAATGAGTGTGGATGGGTGATCACAAAATCAGGGAATCCCAGAATGGTTTAGGTTGGAAGGGACCTTAAAGCCCATCTTGTTCCCCCCCCTGCCATGGGCAGGGACACCTTCCATTAGTCCTGAGACAGATTTGCTTTTCATCCTAAATTCAAAAACAACTGAGGCTGTAGGACTTAAGAGCCAAATGAATTTACCTTGAATTTTTTACCACCAAAGGTCTCCATGTCTGCTTCCTTGCCAACGGTGAACGTGTTGGTCGTGGTGCGGCCTCCTGGGAAGTGCTGTGTCCAGCTGAAGTCATTTCCATTCTGCACCACCTCAGTCACTATTTTGCAATTCCTTCCCATTTCAATCTTGTCACTGGGAAGACCTTAAGCAATAAAAACAACTAGTTTATCAAACCTAATAGCCTACCAGCTGAATTTGAACTGAAGCATGGTAGAGGTGTGTTTGTTCTCAGACACTGATGTCTGAGCATCTGATTTGCTCTTGAATTCTTTTTCTTTTTTATTTTTTTACAATATCAAAGCTCTGAGTTGAAATTGGTATAAAGGAAGATACTGGGACATCAATGCATTTTTTAAAATAATAACCTTGCATTCTTTTCCCTGAGAAAAAATACACAGGATAAATGTATGGATAAAAGGTACATATAAATAATCCCTTCTACTTAATCTACACATAAAGATGGAATTTAATATGTGTGACCTTTGTGCCTTTGCTAATTAGCTGCACGTACCTATTTTTATATTTGCTATTGCTCTTTAAATAAATGAACAGAAGCACTGAGCTTGTTTGCACAGCTCACAGTGTCCCAAAGAACTTTTTCAGGGCAACCTCTGGAACAGGCTCTGAAAGCACCAAGACCTGTTCCCATGTAAGATTCTGACAAGTATAGTCATACTAAATTGATACCCCCATCAATTAATATTAGGGACAGAAAAAGTGACCTTCACAATCATCATATTTCAAACATCTTCATTCTGCTGCCACTGAAAAGGAATATTCCTTCTGTGGAACAGGACTATTTCCTGCAGCTGACAGTGATAACAACAAAAACTGCATCTCCTTGTGGAAGAGCAGGCTTAGAGCTGTGGAAGAGCAGGACATGAATGATAGAGTCGTGGAATGGTTTGGGTTGGAAGAGATCTTAAAGATCATCCAGTTCCACCCCCTGCCATGGGCAGGGACACCTTCCACTATCCCAGGTTGCTCCAAGCCCCATCCAACCTGGCATTGAACACTTCTAGGGATGGGGCAGCCACAGCTTCCTGGGCAACTTGTGCCAAGGCCTGACCACCCTCACAGGGAACAATTTCTTCCCAATATCCAAGCTAACCCTGCCCTCTGTCAGTTTGAAGCCATTCTCCCTTGTCCTGTCTCTCCAGACCCTTGGAAATAGTCTCTCTCTGCCTTTCTTGTCAGTTCCCTTCAGGTACTTAAAGGCCACAATTAGTTCACCCTGAAGCTTCTCTTTTCCAGGCTGAACAATCCCAATTCTCTCAGCCTTTCCTCATAGGAGATGTGCTCCACCCTTCTAATAATTTTAGTTAAAACCCCTCTTCTTTAAAAAAAAAAGATACTTCAACTAATATATGACCTGTGGCTGACACCCCAAGCCAGACTTACCAATCTTCTTCACAAATTCATCATAGTTCTCATCACCTTCAAACTCGTATTTGCCTGCAAATGCCATGTTTCCCTTGGGAAGTGGCTGGGAGAGCGAAATAGCAGCTGGAATGACCGGAATGGATCAGTGCAGATGAGCTGAGGCTCTGGGTTTTATAAACCAGCTCAAGCTGCTCAGCCCACCTGTGCCCACACCCCTTGGAAATATACTTTTATGACCCATGTGAGTCACTGGCATCAATGCCATTTACTTGTGTGAAAATCAAGGTTATCATGCAATGAAATATCCTTGAGAATAATCTGGAGATCAGCAGAAATCAAGGCCAAAAGCTCAGTTTTCATTTTAGTGCATATTTAAACAAAGCGATACGATTTTACTTTCAAGATTCCACTGGTTTTGCGTTCAGGATGGAATAAAGGCAAAATAAGTTATAATGAAACAGGGAGAAAATGGCTTCAAAGCAGTGTCCGGGGATCATAGCCTTGTTCTGTTTGGAAGCATACCATATTTAATTGAAATATGAAAATAAGAAACAAGCTGCCCAATTTTCAAAGTAATTCTGGTAGGATATGGGCAATGACAAGATTCTGGGTTTGAGATTTGAATAGGAAAACATTTCCTGCCTCAGGAAAATTTTTGCAGTTTCTAAACTTATTCTTACAGGGGAAAAATGAGACAATTTCAAGACTAATGCACTGACTGATGAGTGAAGAGCCTGAATCCAGCAAGAAGGGAACTTCTAATGGGACTTTCCAGTAGCTCAGCACAACTGGCTGAGCAAGTCTGTAGTTAAGATTCCTGAACTTCCCCTGTGTGTACCAAAAGCTCACCAAAGCTCCCCAGTGTCCAGCCCCAGCTGGAGAGAGGGTGACTGGGGAGACTGTCCTCAGGTGAGCACCAAAACCCTCTTGCACTGCACTCTGAGTGTCCCAAAGGGTCCTGCACAACCCTGGGAAGAAGGTCCATGAACTCAAGTCATAAAGTCTTCCGTTCACATAAAACGTCCCAGGGGACAATGCCACTGAGGTAGTAACACCACAGGGACCTTGGGAGACAGATCAGACTGGATAAGGAAAATGAGCCAGTTCTGTGTAAAAGGAAAGAGATAATCAGATTGTATGAACAGTACTTGAGCTTTTATATTCTCTCTCTATAAAGATCAGATGTTATTGATAAACTGTCTTGTGCTGTGATATAAAAGTGCTGACATCTACACAACTCCACGACACCGAGAGTTGTGGGAGCGTGGTGGGCACAGAGCCACTGTGCATGTCTGGAGTACAGGAAATGATCAATGAATAACTATTTGACTGGGTGGGTCGCTCTTGCCACACACTGAGTATGAGTTTATTCACCTCCAAGGAGCTGCACACTGCACTGTGCATGGGAGTTCCAGAGCAGGTTACAAACATCCATCCAAACCAAAAAGGTAAAGTGTTAATAAATGTGCTGCTCTGCCAGGCTGCCCAGGGGCAGCATCAGTCTAGAGCAGGTTTTGGTAACGATGCCATCACCTCTTCCTGTCTGTGCAGGGGCGTTTTTAATGTGCATTGTGAATTTGCACCCATGTTTCTTCTCACTCATTCTGAAATAAATCCGTATTTTCATTCCTGCTTTTTTGCTACAAAATGTAATGGAATTCAATAGTGAATAAGTTTAGAAACTGCAAAAATTTTCCCGAGGCAGGAAATGTTTTCCTATTCAAATCTCAAACCCAGAATCTTGTCACTGCGCATGTCCTACCAGAATTACTTCGAAAACTGGGCAGCTTTTTTTTCTTATTTTCATTTTTTAATATTGCAGAATGAAGAGTGTCATTAAGCAGTCTACAAATACTGAGTCAGGACAATGTTTACTCCAAGAATAAATGAAATTGAGTCCCTCTGACTTTACTAAAGTTACAGTCACTTGCACAATTGATCAGGTTACTCACCTACGCCTCTATCTCTTCAGTTTCAGCTAAAACCAGTATCCATTTAATGATCTTCCACTTTGTATTTACAATATTCCTGATTTTCTTGCCTCTTCAGAGCTGTGAGCATGTGATGTGGCTTTTACACACCTGTACAGGAGGTGGGCTGGGCAATGAGCTGACTGGTGCAAAGAACTCCAGAATTATCACTTAAAAATAATTAAAACAGAATTATTTAGGTATACAGGCATTTTAAATACAGTATGTGCATTAAACCCATTCCAGCTACTACAGTGTAGAGCCTGCATGCATGCTGCAAACAACCCTGGTTATGTTCTACTTCTGCTTTACAGAACTCAGTTCAAATCCTACTGAATTAACAGCTGTAATTGAGTCCAGTGAAAAAATAAGGATATTTCCCTGGCACAAGGTGAGTAACAGAGAAAGGCAAAGGAATAAAAAGCTTCAGGTATAAAAGCTGAAAAGAGCTTTCAGAAATGGGCCATTGTCTTCAGAACATTGGGCACTACCCATCCATTTCATTCCCAGAGGTGCTTTGTGTAGGGCAAGCCAAAACTCCTTATTCCATAGCATCCTGGTCCGTCTGGTGGGCACCTGCCAGTGCCTGTGGGGCAGGGAATGTGTCCCACACTTGTTCATCCTAGAGAAGAGGAGAGGAGACTGAGGTCAGACCTCACTGGGACGTGCAGCTTCCTCATGAGGGGCAGCTCTCTGAGACCAGTGACAGGACCCCAGGGAATGGCTGGAGCTGTGTCAGGGGAGGGTTAGGTTGGATATCAGGAAAAGGTTCTTCCCCCAGAGAGTGGCTGGGCACTGAACAGGCTCCCCAGGGCAGTGACCACGACCCCAAGGCTGACAGAGCTCAAGGAGTGTTTGGACAACACTCTCAGGGACAGGGTGGGGTTGTTGGGGTGTCCTATGCAGGGACAGGAGTTGGACTGGATGATTCCTGTGGATCCCTTCCAGCTCAGGATATTCTGTGATTCTATGATATGATTCACTGATTACAATGAGAGGTTCTGCAGAAAACCTTGACATTGTATTTGAATTTATCAGGATGATGTGAATTCCAAATGTGCTGCTGTTGTAGACAGTTAACATGAATAAGTTGTCAAAGAAGTAAAACTTGTGTGAAAGCTCATTCCTGAAGGAAAAGGTCGTCTAAAGTGAGCAGTTAATTCCCTGTGTCTCCCAAGTCATCCACCTCTGATATGCAAAACAGTTGAGTCTTCAAATGCTGCTGGGAACAGAGGGAGCTTTAAGGAACCAAATCAAAGGCCTTGAATATCTTTACTTTGAGAATTTAGTTGCCACAAAGTCATAAATATAATGCTTTTACATTCCTTTTGTCTGTCAGAATCGCCCTGTCCTTGAATGCCTCCCAGCATCCTTTAAAGTTTATTAACCTCTCAGATGTGCTGCATAAAGCCAGTGAGATACACTGGGAGACAGTGTGGAGATAAGGGAAGTAATTCCATCAGTGAATGAACTGGGCTGTGCGTCTTTGAAGTGCTTTTAGAGCTGGAATGCAACTGAACTGGGAGTACACATTCAAAATATAAGTAGGAACTCTCCAGTGAACAGAAAGTTACATTTAATGATTCTTTCAGAATGAAACTTGCTCAGGAAAGCTTGTAAAGGCTTAAACCAGCTGTATCTGGCCATTATTCAGCAACCCTCTGTAGTAAATGACTAATGATTATTAATTCCTCTGGTACTCAGAGCAATCATTCATAATGAATTCAGAATGAACTCTTTTGGTGCTAATATAATGTGTAATTCCAGGGGAGTCCTGTTACACTGCTGCCTTATTAAGTGCCCATTCAGTCTAGTCCGAGGTGTTACTATTCTTAAGCCATAAGCAGAGAGAAGTAATTACCAACAACATGTGGCTGAATTACTGAACAGCTTGTACAGAGTTCAAATATTTAACAGAAATCCACCTGCCAGCTCTACAGGTGACACAGCCCAGACTCTGTCCTTGTCCCAGGTGGGACATGGATCTGCCTAATAAAATAGGAGAAAAAGGATCCTGCTAGAGAGAGAAATATTTACAGGGGAGGAAGATACAGATCTGCCAAAAATACTGGATTTTTGAGGGACTCCCTAAAAGAAAATTCAATTATTTCCTGCCGAAACAGTCTATCGGGAAAACCTTCTGTCTGTTTGGATCTCCAGAAAGGGATTTTCCAGAAAGGAACCCAACCAAGTGATTCATTCAAGCTGTACAAGCTGGCAGAGCTCCTGTAGGAAGTGTTCAGTTCTGACTGGTGTTCCTGGTCTCTGAGTGGTACCTCGGTGGGAATGTTGAGGTCTGGGCTGGGTAACTGAAAACAGAGAACTAAACCTAAGGAAAAACATACCTGATACCAGCAACTTCTTGTGGATTTAAGTCTTCTTGTCTTTCTTTAGGATTCTTTCCTTTAATTAGTTATCTCATACCAAATGTTATCAGTTGTATCCAATGACATGGAATGGGGACAGATAGCAGAAATTGGAGGCTCTATTGATTTTTAAGCTTAACAACAACTACAACAGAAGACTTGAATTTTTTTATACCAGTTTCTGCTCAGGTAACCTGAAAATGCACAGTAAAACTAATTTTGGCTACTCTCAATTTGGTTCCCACAAAACTGGCCTGGTTTCTTTGAAATGTCATCTTTGGATTAAGAGCCACTACGGAATATTTTGAAGCTCAATGGTTTTAGTCTGATACAGACAACATTTAAAAGGTTGCTAAAATGGAAGACATAATTCAACCTTATCTGCAGAGTCTCCTGACTAAAAAACTGAGATAAAGATACACCCTCTATAGATGTCTTATTCAGAAAGTACCTATAGTTCTAATAAAGTTAATAACTGACAACCCTAAAGATATGAATCATTACAACTACTCTTCTGGACTTTTCTGTTCAAACCCCAATAACCATCTCCCCTTTATCTACACAGTTCATGCGATGTGTTGTAAAGATTTTATTACTTGATAACATCTGTATGATTGTACTTGCTGACACACCAGGGCAACACAGCTTCAAATGGGGGCTTATCTTCAAGGTAATCTCATTTGGAGTCTTCTCTCACATGGCTGTGGCCTCCTAACCATCCTCAGCCACCACCAAAAGGGGAGAAAATCTATGTTCCAACACAAAATGAATGTGTATGGCACAGGAGTGCTGGACATCAGGAAGAATTTCTTCATGGAAAGCGTTGTCAGGCATTGGAAGGGGCTGCCCAGGGAGGTGGTGGAGTCCCCATCCCTGGACTGGAGTGGCACTCAGTGCTCTGCTCTGGGTGACAAGTTGGTGATGGGTCACAGGTTGGACTCGATGGTTTTGGAGATCTTTTCCAACCTCAGTGATTCTGTGATTGTGTGTGTTTTAAGTGCTTTACAGAAGAGAGGGCTTTTCAAAATCTACAGATATAACATACGGCTAATTTAGAACAGAAAGTAATAAATTATTGGCCTTTATCAATTTTACTCACTTTATTGACTTCTCAAGCATAGGCTACTGGTGTGTAGCTTATGGGTAATAAGAAAGGAATGATGGACTTTTAACAACAAACATTATCTACTTAATAAAATACTACTATTTATTCTTGCAAGACAATGCATTTTGTTATATTAATTGAGGATCTAACAGGAATTGAAGGTGTTCAGGATTTTGCAGAACACTTGTATTTATTTAACACAAACCCTTTCTTCATGTTGGTCAGGAGTTGTTTAAAAAAATGACATTTTCGAGCCCAGGGAGTGACAATTTTTCCACTTGTCTCTGTTTCTGCCTTACACTGTTTAAAGAAAAGCTTGTTTGTTTTAAGCACTGTTTCAGGGAAGAACAAAGACATGAAGAGCTTCTGTCTTTGCTTGTCTTTCTTTTAAGGAGTAAATGTGCTGAGAGAGTGACAGCAATCCAGAGACACATGTAAGGGTCCTCAGTACCCTCAGCACTATATCTAGGACATGCTCCCTTATCCATGGCCAACCAAGTTCCATCAAATGTATAACTAAAAATCTTGAAGTTAATAAAGGAAATATTTCTACCTTGCAGAGTAAATACTGAATTCCATTTTCTCTGTTCAACACCCAAGCTAATACAGAGGTTAAATATAAAAACATTTGGGTTTTTAAAATTTGAATAATATTTTTGCACACCACTCAGCCAATGGTTTTTATTTTAATCACAGTTAATACTAGAGAAAACCCCAAAATTTGTTTTTTTCATTTCTTTAACACATTTTAAAGCATCTGAAATATCTGTTTTCACATCCACTTTGTAACCATACCTTGATAACAGTCATGCTCCCTTCACCCTTTCCCTCTGGTTTGGGATACTCAAGAGCATTTTCTTTAATATATTGCACAGTTTACTCCATGATACCTACGATGAGAAATTCAGGCAAGCAAAGGGTTACCTTTCAGCTTCAATAACACAAATCCCCATTTAAAAACACAGATATGCATTTTGTATGTCTCCAAAGAAAACTTTCTAGGTCATTCAATACATGGAAATACATCTTTTGATTTTGAACCAGTCTCTTTCTACTGCAAATGTCAACACAAGGTTTTCTTATTCCCAACGTGGAAGGTATTAAAAAAAAATAATTTAAAGATATTGCTATTCCACAACTTCTTTATTTTCATGCATGTTTACTTATGTAATGTCACCATCTCTGTGTCTGGACTATCAATGGTTATTGAAGTGAATACACAAAGCTGCAGAGCTAAAGAAAGGCCAGATCTCCCACTTGGCTGCCAGAGGAACATCTTTCACTGTGAGGGTTAGTCAGAGTTCAGAATGGATGGAATAAACACACACATTATCATGCTGCTCCCCAGCCTCACTCAATACAGCACCAGTGCTGTACTTTAAATACATAATAAATAGTTTGTCCCAGCTCATGAGAGATGGGGTGAACAGCCAGAAATCCTGACTCAAGGCTGCCTGTTAAAATATCAATAGACACCTCCCCACCTTTCAGACACAATGGTTTCTCCAGAACATGGCCCTGTATCTTTATCAGTTTTCCTGAAGTGAAATCAGGACCTCCCCAGAATCCTGGAATCATTCAGTTTGGAAAAGACCTCCAAGGTCATCGAGTCCAACCTGTGACTGATCCCCACTTTGTCACCCAGACCAAAGCACTGAGTGCCACATCCAGTCATTCCCTGAACACCTCCAGGGATGGGGACTCCACCACCTCCCTGGGCAGCCCCTTCCAATGCCTGACAACCCCTTCCATGAAGAAATTCTTCCTGATGTCCAGCATGAACCTCCCCTGGCACAGCTTGAGACCATTGTCCTGTCCCTTGTTCCCTGGGAGAAGAGCTTGACCCCTGCCTGGCTCCACCCTCCTGTCAGGGAGTTGGAGAGAGTGAGAAGGTCCTCCCTGAGCCTCCTTTTCTCCACGCTGAGTCCCACCAGCTCCCTCAGCTGCTCCTGGTGCTCCAGACCCTTCCCCAGCTCTGTTCCCTTCTCTGGAAACGCTCCAGCCCCTCAATGTCCTTGAATTGAGGGGCCCAGAATTGGAACAGCACTAGAGGGGCCTCAGCAGTGCCCAGCACAGAGGGACAATCCCTGCCCTGGTCCTGCTGCCACGCTTTGGCTGGTACAAAAATATTGCTCCATCTGTTGCACTTGTAAAACCTGATGTTTTATTTGTGCACATCAACCCCACACAGTGAAATCCTGCTATTCCAGGGCATTCCTTCAGCTGCAGTTCCTGAAGCTCTGTCAAAGGAAACATTACATTCAGATACTACTGTGGGACAGACACCTGCCTGGTGATGGGGAGTATATATTTCTACAGCAGGAAACCACCCAAAGAAGGATTTTGTCTTAAAAGAATCTCAAAGGCAGACAAGAGAAACCAGTGTTTGAGTGAATTTTTCTTATGTTAGTGCAGTGTTTACAAAGTGCCCCATTGAAAATACTGATGCAATTCAACCATGCAGGAACAGAGAGGGTTTGAAAATGTGAGAAGCGCAGAAGGATCCACTTCTTTTCTTGAAATACAAGAAAAGCCAGTTTTCTTTGCACAAAAGAACTTTTTGAGCTTCAGCTATGCTTTGATGTGTGTGATTCACGGTAACATCTCACTGCATATTTTACAAGTATTTGAAATTGTTTATATTGCCTTAGATACATGTAAAAGGAGAAATAAATATACTTTTGTGGCAGAGAAACACATACATTTCACGTGCCATTTCTTCCCCATCTCCAAAACAAGCAGATCTTTGCAACTGCATGTTCTAGTCACTAACTGCTTTTATTACCTCTAGTGTCTGTCTTCAGTGGTTTTATTTATTCTTGAATTGCTCAGTGATAAATTGGCTGTTATTAATCAAACAACATTGATGTAAAAGTGGGAAAATGAGACTATGTTGATAACAGCTGTGATTTTCTCAAACCCTGGAATAAGCCATGCTTTTCTTCAAGATTCCTTCCAGAATCAGAAGAAAAATCTGGAAAACACTTCAAAATCTGAAATTCCACTTGAAGTTTCTTTACTCTGTAGTACCAAACAACAGCTGTTTCCACCCTAAATAGCAGGAAAGCATCAGGGGGAAGAAAACCTAAACAGTGACAAATTTGTTTATTTTTTAAAACTTGATTTTTAATCTAAGCCATTTTTGAATGACTCAGATTGGTAACATACACAGATCACTTATTCTCAAGGTGCTTAAAATGCTTAGTTCAGTCACTGGAGAACCAACTTTACAATATTCTGGTTCCTCAGGCAGAAAAGGCTCTGACAAAATCTGCAGTTTAAAAAGCAGTTGCATCCATCGTTAATGCAGGATTCCAGTGGCCAGGATTATCGCTGTGACTCCCCTGGTGATTCCAGAAGCAGCCAGGATTCCTGTGAGTGTTTCCCCATCCAGGCTCTGTCTGCCATCCAGGTGAGCTCACCTGTGCCTGGCCCACAGCACCATCCAGCGACAGAGCTTTGTGCTGCCTCTGAGCTGGGGCCAAAATCTGTGGTTTATAAATCCACAGCTGCAGCTCATATCCTAAAAGACAGGAGGTGTAAAGAAACCAAAATAGTTCAGCTCTTCCTGCATCAGAGTGGAATTTTTGTTGTACTTACAAAATTCAAGATCACAGAATCACAGAATGACAGAATCAGAGACTGGTTTGGGTTGGGAGGGACCTTAAAGATGATTTATTTCCAACACCCTGCTGTGGGCAGGGACACCTTCCACTAGTCCATCACACATGCACAGACTGTGATGCAAAGTCTGGGTGCATAATGTGGATTTTAAAGCCAAGGGGGATCTAATGGTTTCTCTGATCACCATTCTTTGATCTTAAAACCATCAACCTGCATTTCTACAGAGCTTTTCTACCAATTTGTACTCTCGGGCCCAGTTTATACCTTGGTTTTTGTAGGGCTTTTTATCTGCACTGTTGCCACCCAGAATTGCTATTTGCAACCCGAGTATCACCAAGAGCTTTTTGTTCAGAAGCACCGAGACTTTCTGTGCCCCAACTCTCCACAGCCTCCCCCTTCCTCTCCCAGAAGAAAAGCCTGTGAGGTGGTTGTTCCATGCTGCTGTTCTTGTGCTTGCACAAGGCTGACCAGAGGGATGAACCAAAGGCCTGCCCTCCCTCCCCTCCTCGGGCTCCTCAAAGCTGGAGAGTGGATTGCTCAGGGCAGACGTGTGGAGCAGGATGTCCCTGCATGAAGGAGGAATCCCTGCAGAGAAGCAGAGAATCCCTACGGTGGCAACTGGCCACGGAGGGATGCTCAAAAGGGTGGAGGCAGCAGGAGAGATGTTTGTCCAGACCCTGTGATTAAGGACTGGAGGAAAGCAGAAAGGTACTGGATGGGGAACTGCAACAAGAGGTTTCAAATCCCTTCTTTATTCCTGAAGAAGGATGATCAAACTGGGATTGATCTGTATGGGGTCATCACAGCACAAAAGGCCAGGAAGGGAAATGGCCTGAAGCAGGTCTGTGGCCTCTCAGGCTGTGCAGTTACAGCCCAGCTGAGCACACACGCTGCAGCTCTGCCTCTGCCATGCTGGGGATGGGAATCGTAGTGAACCAAAACACAGGGAACACTGAAATCCTTCAGTACTAATTTATGGTCTTGTTTGAGAAAGAATCCTTCTCCTACAACAATGGTATTTTTTTGAGAGGTTTGGTTTTGTCTGGTCAGTGCCTTCATGTTTAAGTCTTTGTGACCTACATACAGACATGATCCAAATAAAAAATTAAAGAGAAAGAGAGCTCTATGTGACATTGCTTGGCTGAGCCAGCCCTGGAGCTGCTGTGGCCTCTGTATTATTTTATCACACAGGGTCATTAAAGAGTTTATACAAATTTTGTTTGGCTGTTTTGTTTTCTTCATTACCACATAAATGTTTAAATATCTGTCTTCAAGAAAAACATAGAGTTTACCCGCTGAAGGTGGCAGTGATGGACTCACCCTTGCTAGTTCTGTTATCTTGATCCTATAAAGAAAAAAAAGTCTGGAGTTATGTCTCTTAATAAAACACAGGTCTGAGCACAAAGTGAAGGTCCTGGGAGTTAACATGTTCCCACTGAGCCCCAGTGACTGAGACACAGCTTCCTGTGCCAACACAGAACAGGTGAGTTTAAATAATTTTCACCAAGACACTTCAATGAGGTTTGGATGTCACAAGAAATTACTCTGGGCATATGAAATCCAACCCCTGCTATAAGTTACATTTAAATCAAGATTGGTGGGACCATGACTGCCTGACGACTACTTGTTAAGCCTGGATAAGATAAATTTGGTATCAGTTCAACTCCCGTGGCTGGAAACTTGCTGCAAACTGACTTCATAACAAATGTTCCATTTGGAATAATCCAGGCTCTGGATTGATGTCTGGCTGCAAGCAGAGTTGTACCATTTGGACAAACAAAAAAAATAACTAAGGACTGAAGTGTCCTGAAGGATCCTCTGCTTTGTGGCTTGTCCCTGCAGCTCAGGGCTCTGAAATACCTGCACAAAGAAATGCAGCTCCCACAGTCTGGCACCTTCCCCTTCCAGGAGCCCCACATTGCTCAGCAGTTTGAGAGAACAACAGGCATTTCAGCACAGAGAAGGAGAAGCAGCTGGTGAGGGGATGAAGGAAAAGAGAGAAGCAATTATATTCTTATGGGTATCAAACAAGCCCACATCACTCTTACTTGTGCTTGGGGGTGCAAGGCCAGCCTGTATCACCTTTGCTGCTGATTGTTTTTTTGACAGGAATTGCTCCCTAAACAGTCATGTTCAGTGATTATTTGTCTCCTTCCTGCTTCCTCTGATTACAGCCAGACTGGGATATCCCTGATCCGCATAGAAATGAATATTTTAAAAGCCAGTGCTGTCCTCCAAGGGGCTTGTGCACCATTAGGTCTCCAGATTTACAGCACTAACAAAGAGAAGCGTAGTAATGAGGTAGATGCAAGAGGCTACAAATAAGGAGAAAAGAGCTAAAAGAAAAGGATTTTCTTTATGGTACCTATCTGACTGTAAATTATCATTGAGGTCCTGCCTTTATATAGGGAATTTTCACCAAATTTTGTAACCCCACTCTGTATGATAACAGCTCCTCTTGACTCTTGACTCAGCACATGCGCTGGGTTTTGCCTGTGATGATGAACAGCCAGGAAGCACCACCATCCAAAACTAAAGCATATTTGAACATGACTTTTTATGTGTCACTTTGTTGTATCAAGTTCTCCTGTTTCCTGGGTCTCTGCATGAGAGGTTTTCCCACAGCTTAACAGACGTTGGTGCTAAATAGCAGCTATTCCCTGTGGTCCATGACAGGAGCACAGATTTCCCCAGAACTATTGAGGAAGCACAGTTATTAATTGCAATATGTGCACCCAGGCTGATACAGCTGGTGACAGAAATGCTAATGAATGCAAGGAACTGTGTCCTCACTGTGTAAAACATGTCACAGCCTCATCTCCTGCCTTCACAGTTCTCAGTCCTCTGCCTATTTCCATGTTGTTAATTTTCCTGGTTTCCCCTCAAAAGAAGGTACAAGTCCAAGCCATGGCTCAAACACATTGCCTTCTGGGCATATTGTTTTGCATTAATCCAAAACCAGTTGTGTAACTGAAATATTGGTCCATTTTCCCTCCCCATCCATTGCTGTCGTTCCTCTCCTCCAGCCATTCAGCAGCTCTGCTGATACAAGGGCCCTGAAATCCAGAATATCCAGCCTTGGCTCACTGTGGGGGACCCCCTCTCCCACCATGTAAAGCTCTGTGGGTGCTTTATGCCTATAAAGACTGTCTCTATGTGCTTAACCCTCTGAACTGACTCATGTTTTCCACCATTTGGGAATGATTCAAGAACTTCCTTTGGCCTGACCAGATCTGACTCATTCTGGGCAATTTCAGGAATTAGAATCAAATTGACATTGGTGTAGAAAAAACACAATTATAGTCAAATTGTAACTACAGCCTCTCTGCTGATGTGACAAGGAATTCCTGGCCTCCAGTCTGCAGGCAGAAGCAGGATTTATCTGCTCTATCACTGGTCCAAGTCTGCACCAACCAGCCAATTTGATTTTATTCTGAGGGAAAAACATCATGAGTACTATGAATCCCTTTTATATTAAATTTATGCCATAGAAGAAAACCCCCTTACAATTACAAAAAATCCACTCATACATATATATGAAACCATGATGAAAAACCAGAGAAATAATATCACATTTCCACAATTACAATGTATTAGAGAACAGTGTTTTGAACTCTAAAATACACTTTGTTTTGAGTGGTTTACACAAGCATTTAAGCCTTTCAAATTTCATACAGGAGGCAGCTGCAAAGTCTGTTCTGTTCCTGCAAGCAGAGATGAGGTATAGAGGATGCTTTGTGATGACTGATTACATTACATTTATCAAATTTTAAACAATACTGACTTTTACATCTTTCATTCTTTATCTCAGAGAGGATAAGACATTTTCTCCTTTCTCCTTCTGTTCCTTCTCCTGCACTAGGGAGATGTTTGGCTGCTTCAGCTTTTATGCAGAATCCCAACTGCATTCTCATTAAGAGATAACATGATTGAATTCTGTGTGATTCTGTTAATTCTTTTGGGACCCAGACCCTTACATTGTACGATTCACCATACTCATTTACTACAGAAATGTGTCACTTGACAGGCACATCATGAAATTCCAGATTTCAGAACATTTTTGTCATTCCAATGGATGCCAAAACGGAACAAACTGACCACCCTCAGATATGTACTAGACCAAAGTACAGAACTGGTGATGGAACATTCAGTAAACATCCAACTGACACTGTAATCAATGACAAGGGGGTGAAAACAATTCCAAGTGCCAGTGGTGCTCTGACATGAATTATCCAGAGTGCAGACCTCAAAACCACAAGGAACGAATCCTGTATGATGGGCAGATTGCTTGGAAGCAGTTTTAAATCATTCTCAATCTTTTCCCCATAATAAATACAATAACATGGTACAGTTCATTTGTTTTTCTAACAGTTTTCCATCTCTTTTTATTCCAGAACTTAGGCTGAACCTAATAGAGGAACCCTATAATCTTGCAACAAAGCAGTCATTACTGGGTCCTTCCTTTTCAGCATGAAGCACTTCTGTTGTGGTTTAATTTCTGTATTTTTAAACTAGTATGAACTATGCCTGGAAAATGCATTTTTAAAGCATTTCTTGATTTTTTTAGAAGCCTAAAAATGCCTGCTACAAGCCCAAAGAGAAACAACCACACACTTCTAACCAATTGTTCCAGTGAACAGAAATATATTTAAACTGGCAAAGTTATCTTTTCCCAGTAGAGTTTGTGCTGCTCAGCATGGTGGTTTCAGCTGTAGTGGGGAAGGAACTCCATCTGTTAAAAAATAAAGTGCTGTCCAGCTACATCAGCATATCCTTGGTGCTGCAGGCTTGGCCCTTGTTCTGTGATAAGCCCCATATGGGGAATTAGATTAGTAGAGCTATAGAGAAATGCAGTGTAGGTACACCAACATATTTCCTCAAAAGGCTGGTGAAACAGTCGTTGAAGGCTGGCATTTTTCTTTTTATTATTTGCTGAGGGGTGAGTGGGGAGAGTTTCAGTTGGACAGCTCTAGAAAGAACAGAATTTGTGTTATGAAAGACACTGATACTGCATCGTCCTTCGTATGCAGTTCAAGATCAGACATTACTGCTGTTACACCAGTGAAATAACAGTGTTTAAACATTCTGAACTATTTTCATGCATTTTACCTTTTAAGAATCTGCAGTACCTGCTGAGCACCACTATTCAAGTTCCCTTCCCTGAGGCAGACATATTACTTTACTTCACAACCTATTCTCTAGTATTTAAATTAGTTGCTAGCAAAACAAATAAAGTGTGTGGTGACATTGAGCATTTGCCTAGAAAATACATTCTATGTTTTAATTACAGCATTGAAACTCCTGGCCTACAGATAACACAAGATGATTTGTAGAAAATACTGTACAGCCTCAGTAGGTTCAACAGTATCATAGAATCATAGAATATCCTGAGCTGGAAGGGATCAACAGGGATCATCCAGTCCAACTGCTGACCCTGCATAGACACCCCAACACTCCCACTATGTACCTGAGAGCATTGTCCAAATGCTCCTTGAGCTCTGTCAGCCTTGGGGCTGTGACCACTGCCCTGGGGAGCCTGGTCAGTGCCCGATCATCCTCTGGGGGAAGAACCTTTTTCTGAGATCCAACCTAACCCTCCCCTGACACAGCTCCAGCCATTTCCACGGGTCCTGTCACTGGTCACACAGAGCAGAGATCAGAGCTGCCCCTCCACTGCCCCTCGTGAGGAAGCTGCAAATCCCAGTGAGGTCTGACCTCAGTCTCCTCCAACACAACAAGCCAAGTGCCCTCAGCTGCTCCTCCTACAACTTCCCCTCCAGACCCTTCACCATCCCCAGCTCACTCCTTTGGACACTCTCTGAGAGCTTTAGATCTTTCTTACATTGTGGGACCCAAAACTGATATAACTGTTGATACTAACCAGATAGAAAAAGTCCGGACCCTGGTACATGACAAATCTGCAAGCATTCCTGCTAACCTCAGTGATATAAAAACTGGGCTTTTGCAGCTTCAGAAGTCACTTGACAAATGGAAGAATTGCAAAAATCTGAACCACCCCATTCCAGCTTTCTGACAGAGGCACATTCACAAAGTCCTGGGTTCAGCCAGACTCCACGGGCTGTGCAGTTGTGACGTGGGTAAAAACATTCTGTGAGACAACACTGCCTTCCTGCTTAGGGCTTTGAACTGTCCACCCCTGCAACACAACAGTTCAAATTGCATTGAAATGCTCTAAACCCCTGCTCCATGTCTCAAAATCGCCTGTTAAAGCTCTTCATGGCTTCCTGGCAACAAAACAATGCTCTGAATATAAACAAGCATCCAGTGCTCCACATTGTGCTGTGGCAAAACTTACATGGACTTCAACTGGCAGGTGGGTCACAGACAATGATCGTGACAAACAAAAAATGCAGGAGCAAAAAGGCAAGATCCAGCCCCTCTGATCCCAGGGAATGCAGTTAAAAGGCACAATGTTTTTCAAATTATCAAGATTAGTTTTAATTACATTAGTCTTCTGCCTTTACAGTTGCTAACAGACAGATATGCAGAAGTCACAGGCTGAGTGACACCGTGACAGAGCTGTTATTGTACCTTGGCACTTGTCACTTTATGGACTTGTCTGTGACAGGAACAAGGAAAAGGATTTCTTAGCATTCTGACTGCATCACTCCAACTCTACACTCCCCAAAACTTTTGGACAAGCAACATTTACCAACTTTTTCCACAGATCCCCACGTGTCCTCATCAAATCTCTCATGTCAACCATCTCTAATATGGTTTTGTGAACCAGCTGCTGATGACCAACCCTTGCAAAACATACAGAGGGGTTTATTGATTACAGTATCAGGGCCACAACCTGTTTTGTTCTGGAGATGGTGGAATGTTTTTTTACATGGCTGTAAGCCTTGAGTTAAAGAGTCTCTGAATGAAGGCAACACAATTTCCCAACCATTGCCAACCAAGCACACACTTGAAAGGCACAAGGGCAAGTTCTTAGTGTGATGGATTATTTCTCTTAATGTGCAAACCCATTCCAAACAGTGTTTCCCCAGAGCCAGAAGTTACAAGATTACATGGTAAGAGTGATTAAGAAGTGACCTAACTCTGTCAAATGAATTGTATTGCAAAGGACCATGCTGGGTATTGCTGATGAGCTCTGAGAGGAATATAACCTGAGCCTGATGACTCCATAAATTGATCCTACCTGGAATTAGATTAGGTAAGGGTAAGAAAACATGCCTGACAGATATGCATAGAACACAGGGATACACTTTTCCTTGTTTTGAAATACACTTGGGACAACAGGTTCCACAACTGAAAGTCCACAAGAAAGCACAACATGAGACACTGAGAAGAACAAAAATCTGTAAGAGGTGTGGTGGAAGGACCTTAAAGAGCTAAAAATTTGTACTGTCTTTTAAAGTAGGGACAAAAGGACACAATCACTCCTCCCTCTCCCCCTCCCGCCCTGCCAAAAAAAGAGGCTGATTGAGGGCAACCTCTGCAGTTTATTTCCTTATATATTCCTCCTCAATACCTGTGATATTTTAAAATTAATAATAAACTTTCCATTTTTGTTACACATAAGGGTCCATTCATTATTTTTATCAAGAATGGAAAAATACACAAAGCAGACAGGGACAGACACAGTCCAAGATTTACTTTCAAAATCAGAAGAGCTGAAAATACTTGTCTGTGATGACAGCAGCTCTTGAGTTGGTAAACTGAGCACGTCAGATGAGGCCTGAGGAAGTAAGAGGGTGGATAAAAGGGAACCCTGTGGAAAGACAGAAAGAAAAATGAAACAGATAGACAAAGCAGGAATGGGAACCAACCATCCAGCAAAATGTTACCAAAAATTGTCAGGGAAAGAAAAAAAAGTCTGGCATTGAAAATTGCTAACTGCAAGTTTTTATTCTAATTTTGTCAGAGAACAGAGCATCTGATACAGAGATGAAATGTGCTCGTCAGGCACAGAGACATTAACATACACAAATGGGCCATGACCTCTCCAATTGTTGTTAGTGCCTTTGTGTGTGTGTGTTTGCAGCCATCAGGAGGGACAAATTAATCCTCAGTGTAATTGGATTAAAAAGTCAGTGGAATTACATCAGAAATTATTATTACCCCAAATATCTTTATATTGATGTGATTATATGGTGTGGGAACTTCCCAGCTCAGTGTGGCTTTCCTCCCACCCCTGACAGGAGAGTTGCAGAGCTCAGGGCAAGCTGGGATTTATTTTTGGGTTTGGTTAGGTTTGTTTTGTTTGTTTTTTAACTGAGAACTCAACTGCATGGCAAGGCTAAGCTTTCAATACCTTTGTTTGGCCTTTTTAAGCACGGGGAAAGGCTTGAAAAACTTGAATGCATTGTCATTTATGCCCCACCCCTCCCTTTTGAACATTTCAAAACTATCACAAGAGAGGCAGAAGGAACCACGTTAGTGTGGAATCCCAGGCTCCAAAGTGTCTCTGTTTTATGACTTTCAAAACACTGGGGAGAGAGTGAACTCCAAGGAAGATCCAGTTACAAAACATACCAGCTATGAATGATGTGTGGAAATTCCTGCAAGGATGTGAGACAAGAGTTACTTGGTCTTATTCAGGTAAACCAGGAAGGCAAGTTGGCTTCAGGAGGCACAGCATATTACAAGCACTTTGGAAATCTACCCAGAAAATCCCAATATTTGTTCTATTTCGGTGACCACACTGCAGTGCCTAGATCTGATTTGCAGCCAATTGATATATAATTGTTGCATGTAAGACAATGTCTAGATGGGAAACACATTTGTCTCCACCAGACACTTTACTGAAATACATCCAACTGGTTAAGTAAAACAATTAGCAAGAAAGCTGAATGTATCAGTAACTCTTCATTGAAGGAGATAAATTAATTTGTAATTTATGGAATAACTAGACGCATCTGAAATACTAATGATCTGGTTGCTGTGTCATTGTCAAGGATGACATTTAGCACTCACACAACACTTCATCCTCAAGTTGTTTTTAAACATTCACTATAATTAAACCACATTAGACTTCTGTGAGTGAAAAGTTATTGTTCATTTTTCACAGCCAGCAATGCTGAGGCTACAAATAAGTGACAAAGAGAAGGACACAGTGTCACAGACACGCTGGCAGCTGCTCCAGCTCGGGAAGTACAATGGATCCAAATGATTACCAGTCAATTCCGTTTCCTCTATTGTCCCATCTCCTTGGGCTCTGTCAGCACAAAACCTAAATGAAAACAGACTATATAGGATTCCCACTTCTGTAAGTAACTAAGCTCAGTATTTTACAGTCCCTGTTTTTCCTATTCGACATAAGATTTATCTGCAGGGACCACAGGTAAGGAAAAGCCACAGCTCCACAGTTGTACGTTCTCTTGATGTGAACAGAGCTTGTCTGCAGATGTAGAATAACCCCAGAAACACTACAAAGAACAAAAAAGTTGCTTTGACATATTATTTATGGCTAGAGAGACTTCTGTAATTTGCTCAGAGGAGTTCTGTGAGAAATTGTAAATTAATCACCACGCTGCCTTACCTACAGTTGAGTTAGGTCCCCAGTTTATTCTGGTTTCAGTGATAATGCCAAACCAAGTAGTTCTTGAACAAAATAGCCAGGAATTTGAGATGAGTATTTTCACAGCAGGCAGACAGGGATCAGGACAGGAACAACACAGCAGTTATAATATGGGCTGGGAATAAATGCAACACACTTAAATGGGATACAAATAGTCCTCGTGGTACTGCAGGAAAAGCTGCAGAGTTATTTATATTGGAGTGGCAGGTAAAAATTACAGCCAGGGTTGGACCCAATTGTTTTGAGCTGGTGGTGGTGGATGTTTTACCCAATTGTTTTGTGCTCTATACAAACACACAGAGACCTCCATGTCACTTGAAATCTGCATTTTGAAAGAACTTTAATCAGAAGAAAAATGAAAAAATAAAATAAATGACAACAACAACAAAAAAACCCAAACCACAAAAACTCCAACCTGGATTGCCCAAAAAAGCATTTCCATCATGTAATTCCTACACAAGTACATAGAAAATACTGCAGAAAACACTTAGGAACAAGTTTACAGATAAAACAAAGGCTGGTGCACAAGTTTCTTCTCCTTCAGTCATTGGTGATATTAACTAGCATGTGCCTAGAAATAATGGGATGAGGAAACAGGCCAGAAAAAAAACAAACAAAGTTGGGAAATACTCAGAAACCCCAAAAGGCTCTTTTACTTCAAATTCCAGTCCTACCTTAGGCGTATTTTTTATCCTTTCAACTTTTGAAACACCACAGAAGTAAGTTACTTCTTATAAAGATGCTGCAGTAACCAGGATATTTCTTGACTTGAATTAATCAAGAAATAACTTCCCAAATTAGGTTTTTAAATGAAAGATATTTCATTATTTCAGTAAAAGGCAGTTACACTGTATGCATGCAAAACTAGATATAAGGTGATACTGTTTCAAAATATGAAACAGTAGCAGTATTAGGAATTTTGCATCTTCAAAATTGTTTTATTTAATGGAAAAATCCATGGAGATACAATTGGATACCACCAGTACCTGAGGCTGCTCAGACTGCAGAAGAAAGCAGAAACCAGTCAGACTATAAGGTAAGACAGGAAGTAGCTTCAGACTCACATTTAAAATTATAGTCTGAAACATGCCAGCAATGAGCCAATGCCAGCACTTCACCCCAAAGGCTCACTTAGAGCACCCAAGCTATGGAAATGCATTTAAATCAAGTCTCCATTTGGACATCAGGTAAAGCCCCAGTCTTTGACTTTATCTCTTGTTCACAAGAAATTTAGCATATAATTAACTTTTCAAATTGCAAGGTAGACTTCTGGGTCATGTGAGATTTCACAAATCCTTTAATGGTCATTCATAAGCCCAGCAGAGTGAGCTTTATGTTCCTATGGCTACAGAAATCAGTTGTCAAACATTACAGGAACGACTGATTTTTTTTCACCCCATATCAATTTTCTGTAATAAGTCACTAACAAAGTTTCAAACCTGCGTAATTATACTTAACAATTCTTTTAAGAGCATTTCTTTCTTAAGACGTTATAGAAGCAGTAAGTTTGCTGCATACAATCAAGACCCAGTCTTTACTTTCAATTTATTTGCCTGTATTCCTCTGCAGTGCTTACACATATTGGCTTTCCTTGTTTTTAAGTAGGAAAGCCTTGAAAATTTCACAACAGCAGATCGTGCCTTGCAAACGCTGAATAATGGATTTATTAACACTGCATAAAACTATGAACACTAAAATCGGTGAAGCTTTTTGTGAGAGCCTCAGGCCTTCCCCAGGGTCACAGGAAATTGCTGTCACTGTCACAGCCACAGGAAGCCATTGTCACTGTAATTCAGACTGAGCAGGGGAGCAAAGCACGATGCTTCCTGTGGCACAGTGTTTCTGTGTTTGCAAAGAGCCAGCAAAGGCTGCAGCTACCGCACTTACATAAACCACAACCTCTTGAACGTGTGCAGTCCCAAGGTCTCAGCAAGGCTCTTGTTTGAAAACCTCCTCTCTAAAATTCTTACATCCCAACCTAGATATTAGGAGAGGTATCTCCTGTCCTGCCTGCTATAAACGCTCCCTATACATCCACACACACCTTTAGAGCTGTTGTGTGCTCACACTGAGATCAGCTGCAGCAAGAACAGGCATAAGGAATTTATACATATCCAGCTACCTTGGATACCAGTAACACCACAAATTCCAGGGTGCAGCTCCTTCTGGAGACTAACACAGCTTTACTGCTGTGGCAACTAAATCAGCTCCAAGGAAGCTGAGGGAAGCTGCATTTTGGCTTCACTGTAACCCTGATTATTCCTCATTTATGAATTTTGTTCCTTAAAACCTTGCATTTTGTGTTGGCTTTTTCCTGGTAGAGCATGTCCAGGGAACATGATGCTCAGAGAATGATGGGCATCTGAATCTATGCAGAATCTTAAAACTACACACACCCCACCCATTGCACTTATTAACAGACATGCTGTGACTGTTCACAGACCTCCAGATCTGAGTTTCAAGACACAACAAATCAATATCACTAATACCGAGCACACAGGTCTTTAAACAGTCGAGTTTAAAGATTCTTATGTCCCAGATCCTCATCACATCCCATC
This sequence comes from Neopelma chrysocephalum, assembly GCF_003984885.1. Lineage (NCBI taxonomy): Eukaryota > Metazoa > Chordata > Aves > Passeriformes > Pipridae > Neopelma > Neopelma chrysocephalum. The sequence goes on from NW_020897720.1 coordinate 5,173,789, forward strand.
TTGCCCACACAAACAATTCTTTCCCGTGCAGAGATCCACTCAGACCTGCTGCTTACAGACCTCATGCCTGTAACCACATCACATCCCTTCACTCTCTCCACCCAAAATTACACCTTCCTCAGCTTCCCATCCTGCCAATTTGCTGGAACACATCTTCGTAGAGCTTTACATTTTTCCTGCATTCATTTTGTTTTATTCCGTCCAATTTTCTCAGTTCCCCTCTCTAATTTATAGTTTCTTCTTTCCACTTCTGTCCTTCCTGCCACTTGCTGAACACAGATTTGTTTTAATTTACAGAGAGTGTGTTAGTGCAATCTGTTTCATTAACTTAATTCGTTGTATTTTGGCAGTTTCTAAAGGTTCCAGGATAGAAACAAGACTCCAGCTATGCCAATCACTATGCAGACCAGCCACTGTAAGACAAATCCCATGCTAAGGAGATTACAGGTTAGATTTAAAATAAATAGAAATCAAATGGTGGTCAAAGGAATTTGGGATGAAAAAAAATTATATAGTGAGGGCTTTTTTGTTAAATTTACAAGTTTCATCCTACATCCACATGACTACTGTTAGCATGCTTGGATTTAAGGGTTGCCTATGGTATCATATTTCTGTGGGCCATTAGACTGGTACATAAATGCCCTTATTTACCTCTTTTGAAAAGCACATATAGTACCTTCCAACGTTCAAACGAGCTGTTCGTGCTGTATTTTAAGACCCCACAGTAGGGTCGAGCACATAATCTCCTCTGTTACTGCAATGGAGCAGCGTGAACAAGCCGTACACCCACATTTGTTTCCTATGTGGAGCATGGGGGTTGCTGGGGACTCCAGTGGGTGTAAAAAGACATCAGTTTGCATTTTAATGGCCAGTGTCTGCCACAAGCAACACCTGCTGAAAAGGTGGAATCCAGTAGGACTTGCAAGAGGAAATCTTCCATTTTATGCCCATCCTTTACATAAATCTGAGCTTAACATAACAAAGAGCCTGCTGGGCTGAGCTGTTGGATCTGAAAGTCCAATCAGCTCAAGGGCTGAGTAGTTTCTTTGTGTTAGTTGGTAATTTCTTGTAGGCTCAGGATTTATTGCCCCTGTTCTCTGGCGGGCTCAGCAGCCCCAGCTGTCTGCAGTTAAACGCCAAAGGTACAGAATACCCACAAGAGATAAAACCTTTGTGGTTTGTAGCGAGGACCGTGGCCCTTCTGGCCTCCCCTGCCTAAAAGGTGTCTGGCAACTTTGTTTCTGCGAACTTCTGAGTGCGAGTGTTTGCAATCTTTTGAAATAGAATCAGAGAGCAGCTGTGGCTGCCCCATCCCTGGAAGTGTCCAAGGCCAGGTTGGACGGGGCTTGGAGCGACCTGGGATGGTGGGAGGTGTCCCTGCTCATGGCAGGGGGTTGGAACGAGATGGGCTTTAAGGTCCTTTCCCATCCAAACCATTCCATGACCTTAAGGGAAAACACTAACTCCTTTCCTCCCCTTTTCAAGACTGCGTTTTCCACTTTACCCGACATTCCTAAATCATGCAGCACCTTAAAGTGCTGATTTATCCCTCAAAAGGCACCAGACCGGATCCCCCTGAGGGGCGAACTAACCCCTTTGAACGGCAAATTGGACACCCCGAGGGGCGAGTTCACCCCCTTCAGGGGCGAAGTGACGCCCGAAAGGGGCGCTCCGACCCTCCTGAGGGGCGCGCTCCACCCCTCATGGCCGCCCGCCCCGCCGCCCTCGCCATCTTCCCCCGCGCGCTCCCCAGTTCCCGCCCCGCGACAGACACCTGGTGCCGCCAATCACCGCCCTCCCTCGGGAGCGGCGCCTCCCTCCGCCAATGAGATGTCGCAGCAGCTCCACAAGCCCCGCCCCCTCACTCAGCGGCGGCCTATAAAGGCTAAGCCACGCCCCCTCTTCCCCTTCCCGACTCCGCGCTGAATGAAGCCCCCGCTGGCCAACGGGAAGTTCCCGCGGGGTTTGACGGACCGCTGCGCCATCCAGTAGGAGAGCAGCATTGCGGCGCGCCCGCCAATCGGACGCCGCCTGCGGGCGCGAGGGGCGGGCCCTCCCTCCCCGCGGGCCGTGGCCGTCGCTCCCGCGGCTGGAGGGAGGCGGCGGAGAAAATGGCGGCCATGGCTGCGGAGGCGGCGGCGACTGCGGCGGTGCCGGGGGACGGCGGGGCTGGCGAGGCCGAGCCCGAGATGGAGCCGATCCCGGGCAGCGAGGCCGGCGCGGACCCTCCGCCCGCCGTCAGCGAGGCTGTGGAGTCGGCGGTGCCGGATGGCGAGGAGGCCGACGGCGGCAAGGCCGAGGAGCCGCCGCCGGTGCAGCGCGCCCGGAGCCCCGGCGGGACGCGGGAGCCGGACGCGGGGAGGACGGAGGAGCCGCCGCCGTCGCCCCGCAGCCCCGCAGTGGAATCGCCGCGGTCCGAGCCCCGGGCGGCGCCCAGCCCGGGGTGCTCGGAGCCGCCGCAGCCCTGCCCGCCGCCCGAGCCCGCCCGGGAGCCGCCGCAGCCCTGCCCGCCGGCTGCCGGGGGCTCCGCGGGGCCCGGGGAGGAGCCGTCCCGGCCGGAGGAGGAGGAGCCGGATGCTGCCGCCGCCGTGGAGCCCGATCCGCCGGTGCCCGCGACCCCAGGCGCGGGGGAGGCGGAGGCGCCGGCGCTGCTGCCCGGCTCCGAGGTGCGGGTCACCCTGGACCACATCATCGAGGACGCCCTGGTGGTCTCGTTCCGGCTGGGAGAGAAGCTTTTTTCCGGGGTCCTCATGGACCTCTCGAAAAGGTGAGAGCTCGGGGGGGAGCCGGCTGAGCCCCCCACCCAGCGCCGGGGCCGGGAGCCCGCCCGGAGCCCCCCGGGGCGGGATGGGGGGCGGCCCCCGGGATCCTCGGGGGCGCTGCCCGGGCAGGGGCGGAGGGGCACGGCGACTGCAGCCCCCCCTGCACTGCACTCCCTTCCCTCCCATCCCATTCCCTCCTTGGCCCTGGTCCGCCTGGGACCGAGTGGCTGCTATCCCCCGGAGAGCGGAGCATCAGCTCCCGGGCATCTTCCTCTTCCTCCTCGACCCTTCCAGCCGAGGGTGGGAAGGGCCCGGGGAATGGGAATGGGAAGATGGGTGAGGCGCGAGCACATGGGCACAGCCTCTGGGCTTGGCTGGGTTTCCACGGCGCCTGCAGCATCATCCCTGTGTGCCTGGGAAAAGGACTCGAGCTACAGATGTACGAAACAGACCCAGAGATCTCTTTTCCCTGTTCGTTCTGGCTGGCATTGCCTAGGTAACCTTATTTTTTAGTACTTACTTTTTTCAGAATAATGGTTTTCAAGCCAGACTGTTGCAGTTATCAGTGCAGTTATTAATTAGTACTAATTGCTCTTTGTATGCAAGGAGTGAGTTGAGGTTTATTGGTTCTTAAATATCCTTTTGGATGGGGGAGATAGTTATGTATCACCAAATAACTTATCAGACTGTGAGCTTTGGGGTTTGCTTCTTTTCATTGCCTTCCTATAGCAGGGGGTTCTTGGGAGACCAGAAATCATTGTATCTTATAAACAATTTAACTACTGTTTACAGGTGAAAATACCTCTTCATCTTAGTGTTTGTTTTGTAGACTTATAAGAACTATGCAAATACATGAGAGAAGAGTGAAATTTGACCAAGGTTATTATTTAAAATAATCGGTATGCAAAACATGCCGCGCTTTTCTCCCCCAAATTTAACCTGCATGTGTGGGCATATGTATTTTTACACTCCTTTTACATGTTTAATAACTTCCTGTAATATCAAAATTATCAATTCTTCTTAGAAGGAAAGTATTCGAGACCAGCAGTTTTGGCCTGTACCTTGCTATGTGGTTGGGTCTTGTCACACAAGGCCTTTTCTGAAACCCAGCTTTTGGATAATACCGTGGAATTAAGTTTTAAATTTGTGAGTTGTTGAGGTATGAAATGCTAAGCTACCAATTTGTCTTTTGAAGCCAAGTACTAAAATGTGGTCTGCGAACTGCACTCACTTGGAACGTGAAATAGCGTGTCAAGGTGGGGCAGAACGTGATGAAAATTAAATTGTAATCCTGGGTAACATTGATTCTTTTGTAGGTTTGAAGTTGTACCAGCAAAATGACATTGTTGCCTTGGTCAGGAGGGTGAGGCACTTGGTTCTGTGCTTCCAGGGGTGAAGGAAAATACCAGCTTCTCCCTTACTCCTGAGAGGGATTGGACCTTCCTAAACACACGTTGACCACAAACATCCCTTGTTTTTCTGAGGTTCTTGTGCACTGAGGGTCCTTCTGTCATGCAGTAGATCTGCAGCCCTTTGCAGCAAAAGTCAGTTTGCAGGGTGGCTGCTGCTCTTGTGCCTTGGTGAAAGCATCTCCGTTCTCCCTGGTGCCAAATGCAGCCCCGGGAACAAACCTTTGCAGTGGGAACTGTGTAAAAGCCATGGGAAAGGCTTGGGCTATTCCTCCCAGATTCTCTTTGCAGTGGAATCACTTATTCCTTCCTCTCCATTGATATGATCTTCCCATGTAACAGAGATGCTTGTTACATGGGAATCCAGGAGGTGAAACATAAACTCTAAAGGCCAAGCTCTGCAGAGGGACTGGACAAGAAGAACTGAGTTTTAGGACGTAAGGTCTGTAATGTTTGGCCAGTGACAAATAAATATTGGTAGATAACAGGAGTCTCTGTTCAGATGCCTCAGAGCAGGAAATGCAGTGGAAAATGAGCTCTGTTTCTACTGGACTGTTTCTATAGTCCAAGAACTTGCTGCCTGTAATAAGTTGAAACATGAAAAACAAAGGTGTTACATGAATGCCCAAATTTCAGTCTTACCACTTCAGTGGTGACTAAAGGGTATTACTGTTTAGGTCAGCTTTTTATTATATCTGTTTAGTTTTGGTTTGTGCAGCAGCACCTGGACTTGTAGAACATGAACATATCCCAGAAACATCCTTCTGTATCTGTGGCAGGTCCTGGAAGTCTTGTAACAAGTTTTTTTTCCCCTGGACCAAAAACTAAAAAGAAGGCCAGGGTTAAATGAAAACCACCTAAATTCCAGCATGCATTTACATGACAGCACTGGGAGTTCCAGCAGGGAAGACGGGTGGTTCCTGAAATCCATCTCATTCAAATGCTTGGGAATGATCTTACAAACTTTCCTAATATCAAAGAGATCGATATTTTAAGATTGACAGCTCTTATTAAGTAAAAATGAAAATTTGTATTAGAATTTACTCATTCAGTAGCTTGAAAAAGTGGCTGATGTGTTCACTGCACATGCTAATAATGTTTGTATGCTCAGAAGAAAATAATTCCTACTCCTTTTTGGATCTTACTTTCTCCTTCCCCTCCAGAGCAGTGAAGGTGCTACTTCCATACAGTACTAAGAAGAGCGAGTTTAATGACTGTTTTGAAAACCTCTTCACTGGACTCTTTTTAGTGTTTTCTGGTCATGTTCTGAATTACTTGAACTTCACAGTGAAAGGAAAGCAAAATTATCCCCATATATTTCTGGTTTTAAAGTTTTTTGGCTGTTTGTGGGTTTTGTTGGTTTTTTTCTCCTTAATTCCTTTTCCATTGTTGAGATGATGCACTGACTTTGCATTTTATTCTTGTGGACTTTGAAATGAAGTCAGTGATATTTGTATCAAAGGCCTGATTTCCCTCCTACCCCCTATAAATAGGATGTCCATTTAGGAGTTTATAACACAAGCACCTCGGTGTTCAGTGGACTTTATTCCTACATTTATTTGAATTAAGGAGGTATTTTCTCTACCTGTACTAATGGCAGTCTTGTGAACCTGCTGCACAGGAAGTTTTGAAAATCAGCAGAAAGGAAGAGAAGAGAAGGTTGAGTGGAGACCTCACAGCCCCTTCCAGTATCTGAAGGGGCCTATGAGGAAGCTGAAGAGGGATCCTTCATCAGGAACTGCAGTGACAGGACAAGGGAGAATGGCTTCAAACTGAAAGGATGGGTTTAGATGGGATATTGGGAGGAAATTCTTCCCTGTGAGGGTGGTGAGGCCCTGGCACAGGTTGCCCAGAGAAGCTGTGGCTGCCCCATCCCTGGAAGTGTCCAAGGCCAGGTTGGACAGGGCTTGGAGCGACCTGGGATAGTGGAAGGTGTCCCTGCCCACGGCAAGGGACTGGAACGAAATGAACTTTAAAGTCCCTTCCAACCCAAATCGTTCCATGTTTTTATGGGATTTAAAAGTCCTTGTAACCTGCCTGTATCTGGCATTTGCCTGACACTGTTTGCTTAGGGGACAGGAGATGTTCATCCCACCTGCTGGCTCGGAATTAGTGCAAATCCTGCTCTGCACCTGGAGGAAGTAGGTGGTATGAAAATACCTGATGAGCGTAGCATTTGTAAATCTTAAAATATAGGATTTAGTTTTGGTTTTGTTTGTTTTTCTGGAGAGAAGATAATTGTTTCTGCATGTTTTTTTTTCCCTTTCCAAAGATTAGGGGAGGAGGGGGATTAAATTTATATTCTGTTGCTTTGGCAACAGTCAGGATTTGGACTTTTTATTGCTTTATCATTTGACTAAAATATTCCTTCTAATCCTAAAGAGGTGATCGACAAGTTTCTTGTCTTTTTCTTTAAGCAAGTTCCCATCTGACTTTTGTGTGTTCATAATAGCTCTTGAGAGAGAAAGAAAGAGCAAAAAGTTGTTTTGTGACCTAAAAGTCTTAGATATCTAAAAGATGTCCAGTGTATTCCTAGTAGGCAGGTGTTTGAAATTATATGTTTATTGGGGTTTGGTTGTGGAAGATAAGGAAAGATTTCCTGCAGCAAGGTGTGCATGAGCTGTATGATGAAAATAAACTTTTATAGGCAGCTTCCAATTCTTAAAATCCTAGAAGCAGTTTTCAGTTACAGCATTCTTTCTTGATGACTCTTGAATCCTGTTTGCAAGGTGTTCCTACAACTCACCACCTGCTCTCTTTTGTAGCTTCTCGGAAGCGTAAAGGAGCTGGGTGAAATTCTGGCATTTAAGGAACATCCATAGCACTTCTTTGACATTTGTTTTTATTATCCCCAGGGCACCAGAAGCGTAGGTGTGATGTGAGTGTGTGTGTGGGGTAACAGAGTGATTTACATGTATTTTGCTTGTGACTGACAGAGGTTTTATTGAATGACATAGTGTCAAATGTAGCCTCACTTAGAGGATGGGGTTAGAGTGAATCATGGAATGGTTGGGGTTGGAAGGGATGTTAAAGGGATCTTAAAGCTCATCCAGTTCCAACCCCCTGCTGTGGGCAAGGACACCTTCCACTGGACCAGGTTGCTCCAAGCCCTGTCCAGCCTGGCCTTGAACACTTTCAGGGATGGGGCAGCCACAGCTTCTCTGGGCAACCTGTCCCAGTTCTGTACCACCCTCCCAGTAGAGAATTTCTTCTCAATATCCCATCTAAACCTCTCAGTTTGAAGCCATTTCCCCCTCTCCTGTCACTCCAGTTCCTGATGCAGAGTCCCTCTCCAGCTTCCCTGTAGCCCCTTCAGACACTGGAAGGGGCTCTGAGGTCTCTGCACAATCTTCTCCTCTCCAGCTGAACAGCCCCAACTTTCCCAGCCTGTCTCCATAGGGGAGGAGCTCCAGCCCCTCAGCAACTTCATGGCTCCATGAAGTGTTGGATCAGAAGATTTTGTGACGTCTTTCATCCTATCATTTTCTATGATTATGTAGCTTTTCAGCTTCTCTATGAAAACAGTGTCTCTATCAACATCCAAAACTTTAAGTGTTATTTGTGGTGTCTTATCAAATGCTTTTTGAAAGACTTTCTCATTTTCAAGTTTCCTCTTGGGAAGTGGAAAAGCTGACAAAACTGGCCTAGCTTGTAGTATTTTGCTGGTATAGTTATAAAGCACATTAATACTGCAAACACTTGCCAATCTGCTTCTGTTTTTGAGCCAGTACCAGGAGTGTGACTTTTCCCTTTCTCAAACCAGGAAGCTCTTACTGGTAAATTGGGTGTCTGGATTGTGTCTCAGACTTCTTTTCTGAAGTATCTGTAGTCTACAGCTGTTCTTTGTTGGACTGGGATGCAATACAGTGTTCCTCTCTGTATTTCAGCAGCATGGCTTATCCTGGCTTTCTAAGGGTTCCTTGATTGACTTGGCTCAAAGTGTTGAGAGACAGGTCAGAGATGAAATTTTCAATCTGCTTTCATTTTTATTTTCTTTTGTGGGACTGATGAATCTTGGCACTGAATTGGCTTAAAGTTCTTCCATTAATCACTGGTGTCATTCTCTTCCACGTGTCTTGGATCTGACTGGTATGTGGGTGAGGTGTATATTCAAGGTGTATATTGAAGTGTATATTCAAGGTATTTTCTCTTACTAATGATGTTTTGCAATTGTGTAACACTTTGAAATATATCAACAAATTTCTAAGCAAAGTGTCTACTCTAAAGTACAGTAGATGTTAAAAGATACTTTCAGTTTAAACAGACCTTCAGCTTTATAGAGATACCAGTAAAAATATAGTAGTTAGCGGAAAGCCTAAACTCGAAGCATTTTATCTTCTGAAGTTTGCTTTTACATCCTTGATAGAACTCTGGGTTAGAAAAAACTGAAGGAAATTCTGTGAATGCACTCGTTAATCCTTTCTGATGGAAAGGTTTGTGTTGCCTCCCCACTCTGTGGGGACCACCTGTGTTATCTTCAGCCTTATCAACCCAGAGCTTCTGTCTCCACACTGGATAATTCTTCAGAGCTTGCATCAGCATCCTGACTCCAGGGACTTCTGGGAGTCACTTCCTTGGAAGCTGAAGTCTTTCAAAGGGCTTCTAACTCCATGGAGAGGTGCACTGTGAGCTAATGCAGCCTTGGGGCTGTTTGCACATTGTTTAGTGGTCATTACTTGGTTTCTGCTTGGGCAGGGGTTGCAGCAGAGACCCAGGTTACAGGAATCAGGAGTAATTCAAGTCACCTGCTGCCTTGGATACTTCTCACCATCTTTCTTGGGATACTTCTCAAACTCAAGTTCTGTGCATGCCCTGCTCTTGTCTTTCCTCTGTCCTGAAAAGTGCCAGAAACAAGAACTTGGATTTCAGGCCAGAGCACCTGCTTGAAAAACACCTGTCTTTCCATAGGTGAGCTTCTCACTGGTGTGTTTAGATGTGGATTGTCACACATCATGTAATTTGAACTGTCATATCTTAAACCAAATTTTCCTTGGTGCTGAGGCAACATCTTTTCTTAATGTTTTGCTGTTTCTGAGAGTCCCTCACACTGCAGTCCTTTGCCATGTTTTTAGAGCTCTAAATTAAATATACATTTTCTAATCTATTTAATCTGGTGTTACATTGCTCAGGAGGTGAGTAAAATGTGAAGTTGATTGTTTGGCTTGTGGGAATGGTTTTTTCAGGAAACTGCCACTTAAAGCAATGTGTTCCATTGTTGTGCTTCGTCACACCAAGTAGATCCTTCATTAAAAATATGTTGTTGGATAATCTGTGGTTTGGATACAGATTACTTTGAGGAGTTCTGCAACACTTAGTGTTCAAAGAGCTACGATCTAACTGTATATTACATTGAATATTATAATTTAAACCCTCAGTTTAGATACCTGAAGTACATATCCTTAGCTCTACGTTATTTCAGCATATTATTATACTCCCAGCATTCAGGGTCTTAGAACTTTGATCCATGCAATAAAAATGGCCTTAGTTGTTGCTTTTCTTGGCTTTTGCAGAACAGTAAGGATGATACTGAGTACAAGAGCAATGCAGAAATAGGCAATAGGAGATTGCTGCAGTTCTGACTTGGTGGTGAAGATGAGTTTTGATCATAGTCATTTACAACAGACTTCATTTAACACTTGAACACTGGAAGTTACTGTGCTTTGTTGGCCTTAATTCAGTGTGTCCACAGACAAATGGGAAATAGTTCTGAACTGGTTCAGTGGGTTCTCTCCTTTGGCTCTTCTTGGCAGAACAAGGTACTTTTTCATTTCTGTTTCTTTTAATAGAGAAGTAAAAGACATTGGAGGCTAAAGATGAGAACTTAATGACTTACATGTAGTAATGTAAAAACACTTTGCCCCAGGGTGTACTGTTTGGATGTTTATGTACATGCAGGTTTAGATGGGATTTGTTCCTGATGTCATGTTTATTTCTTAAAAAATACTCTTTATCTGTGCTGTTTTGCATACAAATTGAATAATAATGTATATTCATTGTAGTAATTTTGTAGGATTTAGATTTGAAAAAGGTAGTTTTACTTTCCTTGAAGTACTTAAGTTTTAATGCCTGTAACACAAAACTATATGATTTCTAGTTTTGGTACCCAAACTGGCTTTTAGATGCCATGACTACCTGTTAATTAACTTGCACTTGACAAGCTGTGGAAATAAAGCCTCATTTTATCAAATTTCTGTCTCTGCACATCCTGGTCAGTTGAAAGCTCTTTTCATTGTAAATATCATTGAACTGCCAGAATGGATCTCGTCTACCCCATTAGTCTCTTACTTAAATATAGGTCCTGGTATTCCTGTTGCTATTTATGTCTTTAATGAATATGTATATTAAAGGGATATCTATAGCAGAAATATGATTAGATCCTACTGATTGCCCTGGTTACCTGAAAAACCTCTTAGAGATAAGTTTCTTTTACACCATCCTCTCTTAAGAGGTGCATTTTCAAAGCAAAAAAGAGCCGGGACTCTTTTACAGGAGAGGAACTGGCAACGGAGAAAACTGGTTCTGATTTTGCACAGGTACAAGGCAGCAGTGCACTGCTTTCCACAACTGCCTTGAATTAGGTTGAAATACCTATTTCTTAGTTTGTTTTTTCTTTTAACACTTCAATTTTAGATCCCCTGTCAATGAATCTTTCCCTCAAGTGTGATGCTCTGAGGTAGAAGTGAGTTAGTCAGGAGTGGGGCTGTTCGGGGGGCAGCTGGAACTGGGGTACTGAGGGATTTTTTTTTTAAGCAAACAGTAATTAAGTATATATTTCCAAGAGTAGCCTTTCCTGGATGAAAATAATATTATTGGGACAGATGAGACTTGGGATCAATATATTAAAAAAATTAGATTGTTTTAGAATAAAGACAAGGCAATTCCTTACAGTACAGGTGACAAACAAAATATGTGGGTCATCTCAGTGATGTAGTAACTGAAATGGTTTCTCTTCAGAGGTGATCTACAGCCCAGTCATTGACTGATGTGAAGTTATGGCACAACTGAGTTGTGTTGCTTGGATTTTTTTTAACTTTTTTTTATACAGTAGCCTTTTAGTCCTTTTTCATCTCTGTAGCAGATGAGGCAAATACTTTTGCAGTTTTATGTCTAACCTGCCTACACGTGGCACTACTGACTATTTCAACCTTGTAGCTGGTGTAGCAAAATTTATTATTGTGGTTGTATGAGAAGCATTTGTCTCCAAGGTCCGCGTACTAGACATGTGAAAATAGGACTTGAAATCCCAGTACATGCAATAAATACTTTGGCTTACTGTTGAAGTAATTAGATGCTGTGTCATGTTTTGTCTTGAATAGGTTTAAGATCATGTCTTCATTCTGCTGTTTCTCTTAAGAAAAACAAATTCTTCTTTTCTTGCCTTGTTCTTTGTCTTCATTCTCCCCTGTATCATTTACTGTTTCATTTGCAAGTTTTTCTGCCATTGTTTTCTCTTCTTAATTTTCATGTCATTCTTCCAAGTTGCATGAGAGAACTTGATCCTCCAAGAAGGAAACAGATAATCTAAAAACTGCATGTTTGTGGATGCAATCTGCTGTTGGATGAGACCAAAGAGAGGGCACCACACACTGAGCTGTTGGAAATAATACTCAGTCTCTTGGCTTTTACCACATTTGTCTGGTACTGCAGGTGGACTGTCTTGACTAGTCATGTCTGTATGTACTGACACACCATTTACAGGAATAGGGTTGTGCATAACTGGCACTAAACAATATCCATTAATGGTCTCGAATTCCCCAGTTCATTGATTTTTAGGTAGACAAAGGCAGGAGATTCTAGTTCATCTGTTAAAACAGTACCTTTTGTGAGGCAGACTCCGCCTTCAGAGATTCAGTCTGGATTGGTTTTGTGTCTGACTAAAGCAGGTTTGCATCTTAGGTAGAAATTCCACTTTGGCTGTCCTGTTCTTCAGCTTTGGCCTGTGTATTGTGCAGGTGCTTGAAGGAAAGGAGAGTGAGTCTACAGTGCAGTATTAATCTTTGACTTCATAATATCAGTCATATGCTGAGCTTTCCATCAGGCTTTTTTATGCCTCTGGAGTGGTAATCGTGCTGACTTGGCTTGTGAGGCAGTAGAACAAAAACCTGGGAAAAGAGAGATGAAGTACTTAAATGGGATCCTTCTGGAGAACTTGCAGCCCTCCTCATCCACTTCTTCCTAGTCACTGCTAATAATGCTTAATTTCCTAAATCAGAGTCAGCATAAATGTCCTCTGGGAGAAAGGCTTGTGCACTGGACTCTGGAAATGTCTTGTGAGGGCTTGGAAATGCAGTTCCTGAGGCAGTGAGAAGAGTTGTAAGTGATGTTTCTCTGTGTGGGGTTTGCACATTTGATGTCCCACTCCTGTCTAATTCTACTCTTGAGGTGTTTGTCTGGGCACAGCAGAGATCTTTCCCTACCTTGTTTTCAACTCTTATCATAGATTAACTTTTTCCCAAATCCTGTAATCTTTATCAGGTGATGAAAGAGAGGATCTGGATCTGATCTTATTTCCTCTTGGAAGCTGAAGGTCTTGGTGCAAGGAACACTGAAAATATTGCTAAGCTAATTATTGTCAGCTGACAGTTTCTTTTAAATCCCTACTCGGAATTGAATAACTTGCTCACAATCCTTAGTGGAAGGAAAAGTGTTTGTGGAAAAGCAACTTCTTTACACTTGATGGACTTGGGGGACTTTAGGGAACTTAAAACTTAGTTATGAGTGAGTCCCTGGTGGTTTAATGCCAGACTTAAGGCTGGAAAAATGTCTGTATGAACTGCTGAATGTTTATAAGTCACTGTAGCCCTCACTACTGCAGTGGACTGTGTTTAGTTCTGCTGCTCCTTTCTGGGAGACGTGTGGAATTCAACTGGAGTGGGTCCCAACCTCAGAAACGAAGTGTTGAGGTAAAGAGCACTGGTCAGCCCACGGGCCAGGACAGAGCTGCTCTATCTATCCCCTGGACTCCTGCCTCCGTCTCCAGGGTTCAAAGGTGGGAATGTAACATGGAAAAGCATGGGCATGTAAATTGTCACATGTTGAACCTCCTTTCTCTTGATGACAACTTTGTTTGGGTGTCCTTTGCTTAGGGCTCTGCTGTTTCTGTTCTCCTTCTGTAATGAAGTGCAAACTGGGGGGATAATTTAACCTTGGGTGACTTGTTTGTTTCAGTTACAACTTTTAGATGTAAAAAGAGGCTTAACAGATAAGCAGAAGGACAAACAAGTGATAGCTTTGGTTAGGGACAGTGTAAATAACCTTCTAACACATATGATGACTTTTTTCAAAACCAGTTTTGAGGGAGGCAACTTGGACAGAAAAGATTTTAAATAAACTTCAGTTCAATCAGTTGCAGTTGAGCAGCCACAGTGCAACACGAAGTAGTGTGAACCTGAGGACGGATCTTGGGGAATAACTTCATTCTCCTGCCAGGTGGGGTGGGATAAACATTATGGTGTTTTAGTGATTTTTAAAATGGAAGATTTGGCATTTGAATTGCAATTCCTTGTCCACCATGTTACTGCACTAAGCTCAAGCTATTAAAATACCAACTAATAGGAGCCACACACCGATGTGTGAGTGGGAGTAGGAGTTGGGCAGTGCTCGGAACAGCCCGGGGACAGCTCTGTGTGAGGCTGGGACCTCACTGGGGGATGTGGAGTGGAACACAAGGGAGGTGAAATAACCTTTTATAATCCCCCCAGCCCGGTTCTATGGATTGGAAGTTAAAATGCTGAAAAAGGAATGTATTTTTGGTTTCCTCTCAGGAGCAGACCAGCATGATGCCGTGCAAATGGATAAAATGCATTGGCTTCCCCTGGAATTTCTCCCCTGGCACAGCCCTTTGCAGAAGGGTTGGTACCTGTTGGGCCATGTGCTGCCTTTGTCACTAGAGGAAAGTTAAGCCAATACCTAATTCCTGCTGGGATTTTTTATTCTCCTCGGATCAGGGTGGAGACAAGTTCTGTGTTAGTCAAATGGGGCAGGAGAGATCTGGATCGGGAGTGATTCTAGTCTGGAGAAAAACATGGAAAGGTTTAAAATCTTGTTTGCTCACAGAACAGAGAGGAATGGTTTGTACTGAGTTGCAATAAGGATGCTTTTGCTGGGAAAAATTCACAACTGGTAGGCTGGTGAGTTTTGAGCTGTAATGCATCAGATGATCAAGTGCTGAGCTTTTGTGGATGAAGAGTGATGGCACTCTGTTCAGTGCAAGGATTTATGCAGTGCAGATTTGTCTCAGTTAAATCTGAAAGGATAAATGCATCCTTTTCTGATATGCTAAAAATGGAAGGATTTTGTAAAAGTCACTGAAGATGCCTTCACATAAAATTGACTTTGTATGGAAAATAATCTTGGGTAGATTTGGAGTTGATGGGATGAGTTTGTATGTTTGTAAGTGTTTTCTAAAGGTATAAAGTTAATTCTTTTACTACTGTCTAGGGGATATTTTTGTTACATTTTCAGGGCATCTCATTGATGCCAGAGGAACTGATGATAAGTGAAGTTGTGTATTTCTAGTTCTCTACTGACTTTGCTTTGGTGTCCTGCTTTTTCAAAGCTTCCCATAAGGCTGGATATGAAGCTTTTTATTTTCCTGGGATTCATGTTTTTCAAATGCTGGCTTACCTAATGCAGACAGGTTTTCAAATACTTTGTAGCAAATGTAGCAAAAGTTCCCTCAAAACATTCAGTTTTATTTTTTTCCTCTCTTTAAGGTTTGGACCCCATGGAATCCCTGTGACCATATTTCCTAAAAGGGAATACAAGGATAAACCTGAAGCCATGCAGCTCCAAAGTAAACCATTCCAAGACGAGGCACAGGTGAAGTGTGAGTCTGACGCTGCAGTCCCTGATGACTCTCCCCTCACACAGCCATCAGAGCCCAGCATAGCTAAAAGCCTATGGACTTCTAAACCACCTCCCCTCTTTCACGAGGGAGCACCGTACCCTCCTCCTTTGTTTATCAGGGACACGTATAACCAGTCAATACCTCAACCTCCACCCCGGAAAATCAAGCGGCCCAAGCGTAAAATGTACAGGGAGGAGCCCACTTCGATCATGAACGCGATCAAACTACGGCCCCGGCAGGTCTTGTGTGACAAGTGCAAAAACAGTGTTGTCGCAGAAAAAAAGGAAATCAAAAAAGGTGGCAATGCAAGTGACTCTTCAAAATACGAGGATAGTAAAAAGCGAAGAAATGAGAGTGTGACTACTGTGAATAAAAAACTTAAGACTGACCATAAGGTGGATGGAAAAAGCCAAAATGAAAGCCAGAAAAGGAACGCTGTGGTCAAGGTTTCAAATATTGCCCACGGCAGAAGCAGAGTAGTTAAAGTTTCCGCACAAGCAAATACTTCAAAAGCGCAGTTAAATACAAAAAAAGTTCTCCAGAGCAAAAACATGGATCATGCAAAAGCTCGGGAAGTCTTGAAAATGGCCAAAGAAAAGGCACAAAAGAAGCAGAGTGCAACCTCCTCTTCCAAAAATGCACATTCTAAGGTCCACTTCACACGGCGTCTCCAGAACACCAGCTCAGGTTCCCTCCCGCCCCGATTGCGTTTAAAGCCACAAAGGTATCGGAATGAAGAAAATGACTCTTCTCTCAAGACAGGACTTGAGAAAATACGGAGTGGCAAGATGGCAACTAAGCCCCAGTCTCGCTGCTCCTCCACCCGCTCAGCAGGTGAGGCCCCTTCAGAAAATCAGAGCCCCTCAGAAGGCCCCGAAGAGGCCAGCAGTGAGGTTCAGGACACGAGTGAAGTGCATGTAACTGTTGATCAGGATGAACAGCAGACACTGGGCAAGAGAGGCAGCAAAAGCAATATAACGGTTTACATGACCCTTAATCAAAAGAAATCTGACTCTTCCAGTGCATCAGTTTGTAGTAGTGATAGCACAGATGATTTGAAATCCACCAACTCTGAGTGTAGCTCTACTGAAAGCTTTGATTTTCCTCCAGGCAGCATGCATGCACCTTCCTCCTCCTCCTCCTCCTCTTCGAAGGAAGAGAAAAAGCTCAGTAATTCCTTGAAAACGGAAGTCTTTTCCAAAAACGTCTCTAAATGTGTCACACCAGATGGCAGGACCGTATGTGTAGGGGACATTGTTTGGGCCAAGATTTATGGCTTCCCTTGGTGGCCAGCCCGTATCCTTACCATAACTGTGAGCCGGAAAGATAACGGCCTTTTAGTTCGGCAGGAGGCTCGTATCTCGTGGTTCGGCTCCACTACAACATCTTTCCTTGCTCTTGCACAGCTCTCCCCCTTTTTAGAAAGCTTCCAGTTGCGCTTTAATAAGAAGAGAAAGGGTCTGTACCGCAAGGCCGTCACAGAGGCAGCCAAGGCTGCTAAGCAGCTCACCCCCGAGGTTCGGGCCCTGCTGACGCAGTTTGAAACGTGAACATGGAAAGTAAGGTAGGCAAGAAACCTGGAGGCTCCACAAAATCCATAGCCTAGTTAGAGAACTACCATGAAGGACTTGGCGAGTCAGAAGTTGCACTCGGTTGACTGCTCTTTTTATACTAAACTCGTTCCATTTGTAGCGGTTTCTTGACAGTTAAACAAATTGAACATGCAATCAAAATTAGCCTAAAGTGAGGACTTCAGTATTTTTCAAGTGAGAATTTTTTTTAAAGAATAAAAAAAACAAAAACCTCCTCAACCACCCGATGCATAGGAGCCATAGCCTCAGCTGAAAGGCAGCTGATTTGCAGGGAATTTTTTAGTAGTTTCTACCCAGTATATAACTAGTTGCTTTGTGGCAAAGGGTTGACACAAGGGATGAAAGTAGTAGCTGTGACTTTTTTGTTTTATTAGGTGGCCCATCAGGGAAGTGTAGAAATGTAAGCCTTGTCTAAATGGTCTTTAAAGATTATTTTAACTAGTCTCTAATGGATTTAGTCTGGCCACTCCAAATGGGTTCAAAGCCTGCTTAAACATCTGGAGGCGTGTCCTGATCCGCACAGGCCGGGTTAAATGGCGTTAGAGATGTGCTGAAATTTTTAAGGAAGAAGAATTCATGTGACTTAAAGACCAGATTAAATGGGGTTTTATCGTAGTGACCACTTAAACACTCAACCTTTCTATGCACATGGGGGCACAACTATATCACTTCAGGGTCTGAGAAGTCGAGGGATGCCTGTAGCTCTAAGACAAAGCTGAGGAGTCGCTCAGTGTTTGGGATCAAGGGCTGTTAATGCTGCATAGGTGTGAATCATACTGGTCTTTCTTCCTGAAGAAATCTTTCAGGCCATTTGCCTGGAGGTTTAGATTAAGAGAGGCTTTGTTTTGAATGTGTAAATAATCAATTGCTGAAATTGGTCAGATTTTCTCCTGACTGGTTGTTCCTAAATTCTTAGGATACGTCCTAGTAAATTACACTTTGTGAATTGTCAGATGTGTAATTGTTGCATTTTGGATGTATCTAACTTCATTTTTTTTTTTTAATATTTCCGTTTAAGGTATCTGTTTGCAGGTCAGAAAATGAGAATATGTAATTGTGTAATGCTCTGAAATGTAAAAAAACAAACTGTAAATAAAATTGACTAAATCTCAATTATTTGTGTGTGTTTCTCAAAAAGCTTTGAAACAAATCCAGGATGTCAGAGTACTTTATCTGTATACCGGATTTAGAGGACACTCTTAAAAAAGTAAATTGTCCTTTTTCATGCATTCTTAAAGATAACTGCTTGATGTAAATAGTATTGGTATATTTCAGTCTTAATTTGGAGATTGGGCAATTATCTGTCCCTTTTGTTTCAGAACCAGCTCTGTAGAGGGCTTTCTGTAAAGTTTATCAAATTTCTCCCTTAATTAGCTTTTGGTCCATTTGTTTGGACAGAGACTGTGGATAAGGTCACTTGTACAGTAGGGAAATGTTTTCAGTTTTCCATCTTTCCAGCCCAGTCAGACCCACTCTCCATGGCCACCTCAGCTTTTCTTGCATGTTTTTTGCTCGATATTGGGGCATTTTCATGCAACTGACTTGACTTTTTTTTTCTTTGAGTTCTGGTCCTTATCTGACCATGTGAATTCCTGTCTCTCCTCCAACCTGCTCCTGCCTCAGCCTCCTGAAGAGTCTCCCACCCTTCATCCCAAAGCAGTTTTCATCCTGGTTTTTCCATAACTGCCCATGTAGGCAATCATGACAGATGTAAAAATTTAAGCTTAGGCTGAAATTAGATTTTAAACGGACATGAAAATGGGGGTTAGGATTTAATCATCAAACCCTTAAATATTTTTAATTTCATATGTTAATGATACTGTCTGGTCTTCCCAAATTATTCATTTTCTTTTTACCTTTTTTAATTATTCTGTTGTGCCCACAGAACTATTGGAAGTCTAAAGTGTTAAACTCATGACTGTTCAAATTTTCCTCAAGGTGACAGTCATTAGGTACTAATTAAGCTTCCAAATCTACCTTGGCATTCTAACAGTTCCCAAAAAACCCCACTGGTCAATGCTTTTTGAATGTGATAAACACACAATAGATTTCATAATGTCAAAAAAAAATTGGAAAAAAAAAGATCTGTTTCACTTTTATGTATTCTCTCCTGCAAACAGAAACAGTTTATTTAAGTAAAGAAGCCGTATTTTGTTTTTAAAGCAAACTGCTTTTTGGATCAAGAGCCCATGCAAGGTGGGTCAGATGTCTACACCAGTTCCTTGAGGTTTAGAAGCTCAAGTGAACTGGTTTTAATTTAGCTGTTCTGAGCCAGTAGTGGTGAAATCAATATTGATATTGTTATTTTGTCTTTAGAAGACCTGGAAGCTTTGTACTCTTACCTCTTAATTTATATAAAATTAGAATAGCACTAAGAGCTTACATAGGCAAAGTTTGCTCAGGTGTTCACTGGGGTAGCAATAGGCATGAGAGGGCTTTCTTTAGATTGTTTTGTGTTCAAAAGAACTGTTTATGAAAGGCATTTAATGAGTCAGCTTTGATTTGTACTTGATCCGTTTTAAGTAGTCTTTCTTAAGTTTTATAGGGAACGTGCTGTGTTGCTTCAGACTTAACAGGTATCAAAACAAATAGATTTGTTTTGTTGGAAAATAATTACCTTTTTTTACAACATCATGTTACGTTAGGTTGAAAATATCCTCTTCATACTCATCCATGATTTTCCTCTCACTCCAAATTAGCAAATCCTGTGAGGTAACAGAATTTCCAGGGAATGAGGCGTTGGGTTTAATGTAAAGCCTGGTTGCAGTTCGTGACTGTGGTTGTGGCAGGTGAGATGGAACCTTGAAGGCTTAGACAAAACATGCTGGTTTAGCTACAAACTGTGAAAAAAAACCCCACTTTTATGTGCCTGTGTGCTCACAGCAGTGTCCACTGTGGAATGCTGCTCCTGGAGCTGGGACACAGTTCTGAGTTGGAGTGATGCTTTAAGTGACTTATCAATAACTTATCCATAATTCCCGCCAGGAGCTGCCCCGTGCTGGGATAGGGCATCTGTGTGAAGAAGTAATGGGTACAAACAGCCTCAGGCTGTGCCAGGGGAGGTTCAGGCTGAACATCAGGAAGAATTTCCTCCTGGAAAAGATGGTCAGGTATTGAAAGGGGCTGCCCAGGAAGGTGGTGAAGTCCCCATCCCTGGAGGTGTTCAGGGAACAACTGGACGTGACACTCAGTGCTCTGGTCTGGTTGACAAGGTGGGGATCAGTCACAGGTTGGACTTGATGATCTTGGAGGTCTTTTCCAACTAAATGATTCCATGATTCTGCCTTCAGAAGGCAAACAGCAGTAGAAAGGGCGACTGTTACTTTTCTATCAGCTTAATAGAATAAATTGCACATGATGCCTTTTTGACTTAATGAAATTCCTCAGTGGAGCTGTTGAATATGTATGGCCTTTCAATTTAGGGGGAAAATGTGACAGGGGGTGATGAGTTCCTAGTACAAGACTTCTGTTCTTCTGAAGATCTTTAGCTTCAGTTAAAATGCTTTGGGAGAGAGTAGTTATTCTGAAACTTAGACAGATTTCCTTTCCCAGGAGTGTTTGAAGGTGTGAGCGCTTCAGGAGTGAAGCTGGAAGCAATGGGCGATGCTTGTATGTCTCTGAAGTGGAGTCATGCAGGAAATTGAACAAATATTTGTTATTTTTCTAATTAGAGTTGTAATTTTATGTCAACACTTCAATGAGATAATAATCTCTGATGATGTTTAGTTTGAAACCTACAGAACCACCAACTCCCTCCCCGGGAGGGAGGTTTAGTGGGGGTGATTTAGGTCTGTGCAAGGCTGAAAAGGCTTTTCTTTTTCAGAGTATGTTGTAAAATATTTTTTTCCAAGTAGTTTCTAAATGTGATTAGGATTAAGAATAGCACAAGTGAGGAAGAGCTAAGAGTTGCTTTTTTGCATTGCTAGCCTTAGGCTTGGTTCTAGTTAACTCTCTTAAATCCTGAAACTGATTTCCATTCGTGTCCTCTAAGCTGTCAGAGTAGAATAATAACATGCATTTTGGAAAATAAGTCTCAGTACTTGCTTCTCAGTATTATCATCTGTCCTTATGCCTGTTCTGTGAAGTACAGTGAAAAAATAGAGCTTGCCTCCTTGGCTGAGGAGTTCTGGAAAGGAGGAGACTGATAATCAGGGAAAGGCTATTTCAGTCCATCTTTTTCATTATAATTGTATTCCAGTAAATGCCTACGGGAATGATCAAATTCAGTCAGTGCTGTGGGATCACTACACTGATCTGTAGGTACAGACTGAGCTGGAAGGTAAGTGGAGTGAGCTCATGGTTGAAGGGATGGCAGTGTGTTGTGTCATAATCCATTTGGTAAAATGGCTATGACCATTTGAAAAAGGAAAGTTTTACGTAACTAACAAAGCTTCTGAAATGGCTGGAGTGGTCAGGGATCACAGGCCTGTAACACTGGGAACTTCTGTAGCTGCAAGTCACCTAAAGATCCATGAGATCCAGACTTGTGAGATGGGAATGTAATATTCACCTTCAAATTATTCCTAATCCCTAAAGGCAAGAACCTCTGTTATGATCCATGTCCTTAGCAATTATGATGGTAAATTCCTAGTGAATATTTAAACCCCCTCAGCTGCTGTTCCCTGTTACAGCTTTGTATTTTAGTTTAAATAGATCCCTCCCACAGTGTCACCCTGTCAGTGCATTTATAGTGTGGCTGTTTAGATAAATAAGATCCCTCTGTAAAGTGGCTTTTCTCTGCTCATCCTCCTGGCATTTCTAGGCACTTGTTCTAGTCTGAACTCACCTGTTTCTGACCTCAGTGGCAAGAACTGTTCATGATAATGTAGATGGGTTTTACCAAACAGAAGCAATTCCTCCCTTAGTCAGAAATATCTCTAAGTATTTGGTTTTAATTGTTAGATCCTGATAGCAGGATACACATCCTATGATGTACTCATACATTTCAGTCTCCTGTAATACCTGGGATATGGATACCAATCCAGACTGCAATTTAAATTAATTTATTGTTTTTTTTCCTTAAATTTAACTGTGACAAAACTGCCCCAGTGTGAACACAAGGCAAAATAGCAGTTCCCAGGCACGGCTGTGGTGACAGTAAATTGATGACTGGCTTGTCATGCTTTTTCCCTGCACAGCTTTGTTGTTGCTCCCAGATTGGGCAGTTTGGGATGACTCCTGGAGCAGCACTGCTACCTTAGTGCCAGGTACTAATTGCTGAAGGGAACTCGGATCCACAGCTCGATGTTTTCCCCAAGAAAAAGCAATTGGTGTTCTTGGTGTGGGGTAGGAATAGCAGGAGCTGGAAAATGGATGTTTTTTGATAGCTCAGGGTCGTGTGTGTGGAGTAACCTACCCAGGGCTGGGAACTGTGACTTCTGTGCTTGTGCCGATGGGATGTGTCATCTTTGATCTTCACTTCCTGCCATGGCCCGAGGGGATAATGTTAACAGCAGTCTGCAGGTAGGAGTTGGCTCAGGGAACAAATCAGGATCCCCTGGAGCGAGTTTAAATTCGGGCTTTGCTCATTCAGTGTGTGAAGACAAACGGATCCGTGGGATTTATTTGGGCTGTGTTTGACAAGTTATTTCCCAAATCAGAACCAAACATATTTTGAACAACTGTAATTCAGTTTCTATACCAGTAATTTCATTCCTCAATCCAGAGGAGGAAGAGGGGACGCTGGGAACTGAGAATATTCCAGGTGTGTAAATACCTGTGGGATCGGTGCAGAGGGAAAACACACTTATGGTGAGTCGCGGCTGGAACGGGGAATATTACTAAAAATAAGACAGGGAGTTAAAATTAAGCACTAGAATATTTATTGCATTTGTTGTAGTGAAACCCTGAGTGCTGTTTCTGTAATTCCAGGTTTTCAAAAACAATGGATCAGGCTAAGCTCTGTCAGGAACAGGCTAAATGCAGCCAGCATTTCAGAATGGGAGAAAACAGGCGATCTGTGTGACCCTGTCATTAGCAATCCTGGTTTTGGAAAAACAGAATCTTTGTAGAATTATGCCTATAATGAAGGATTGTGCCCTGTCCTGATCACAGTCCTGCAGGAATCACACTTGGTGTAATGTAAATTGGAGTCTGAGCTTCCCCATGCAGGAAACCTGCACTGCACCTCCTGCCAGGGGCCTCTGTGCAAACTCCTGCTTGGATGATGGAATTTATATAACAGAGCAACTTTAAATTAGGTTGTTTTTTAAAGAAATAGATCTAAGTCAGTTTTCATATTCCCTTAGTGATGGTTTTGATGTCAAATATACCATATGAATAGGAAATATCCTCATACATGCCAGGCATGTGCTGTGGATCTGTGATTTGGAAGGCAAACTGGTGCTCACGAGCTTGTTACTGGTACTAAGAGATTCTGTAATAAAGCACAGCACAATTCAGGTGACAGAATTGTCCTTGCCTTCTTTTAACATGTGCAAAAAAAGGGAAAGAGGGTACTGGCTTTGTCAGCAAAGTGAGGAGATACAATTCTGAGCAAATATTTACTTAAGTGCTAATTTTGCATCATTTTTTATTTAGCAACATGTAGGGGGTTTGTTTGGCTTTAGGAAACACTCCTCTTTAATTGTACCTCTGCAGTGGTTCAGGACTTTAAAGCATGTGGTGCCAGTTTTGGTAATTAGTAGCTCTGGTGAAAAAGAACTAAATCCATGAAAACTGGATTTTTCAAAGAATTTTAGTTAGTTTAGTTAGAAGTTCAGTTAATGAAAAAAAACCCCAAACCTTTTTCCTTGAGATTTCTCAAGTGCTGAGGAATTTAGGGATAATCTCTTCTGATACATTTATATGAAAAAAAACTGGGTTTGGCCACATTTTAGAAATTCTTGATGCTGTGTTATATATTTATATTTCAGGGAATTAGGCATGTCCACGAAAGAATGTGTTGCTGCTCTTGGTTTTCCTTGTAGTTGAGGCTGTTGAAGGTTGTCTGGGGCTGTAAAAGAATGCAACAGTTCTGGTTGCTTTTAGTAGCTCGTTATCTGAAAGAGAAGCCTGGTTTAACTCCTCTCCACTGGTTACAAATGGAATCTGTAGCACTGAAATAGCAGGTGGTGCTTCTTCTGTTCCATAGTTTTGATGCAAACACAGCATTAGTCCCATAGAAAGATACATAGGTGTTACTGTAACTATTTAAATTGGGCTCATGACTGTCAGCTCTGTTTTCCTCACAGGATGTGATGGGGACGTGCTGCTATTTTTGCTTCCCTTGTCCCTCTGGGCTGCCCTTTCTCCCTCTTCAGGGCTGCCTGTTGTCCTTCTGCTTTTCCTTTGGAGAGAAAAGCTAATACTTTCAAAGACAGTGCTTCTCTTTGGACAGCAGTAGATACACAGGATTGAGAAAATTTTCATATTAAAAAATCAGAATCCCAGTTCCAGTGCTGGCTCCCAGGGAAGTGGCTGTGAAATGAGTTCAGTGGGACATCGCCGGGGAAAGGCTGTAAGTCATGTTGGGGCTTGTCCTGACACACATATTTTTGCCTCTATTCCTGAAGGTTGTTCTTATGATGATTCCACAGGGAAGGGTCTGGAGAGTCAGTCCTATGAGGAGCAGCTGAGGGGGCTCAGCCTGGAGAAAAGGAGGCTCAGGAGGGACATTCTCACTCTTTCCAACCCCCTGACAGGAGGGTGGAGCCAGGTGGGGGTCGGGCTCTGCTCCCAGGGAACAAGGAACAGGACAAGAGGAAATGGCCTCAAGCTGTGACAGGGCAGGTTCAGGTTGGACATCAGGAAGAATTTCTTCACTGAAAGGTTTGTCAGGCATTGGAAGGGGCGGCCCAGGAAGGTGGTGGAGTCTCCATCCCTGGAGTTGTTCAAGGAACGACAGGATGTGGCACTCAGTGCTCTGGTCTGGTTGAAAAGGTGGGGATCAGTCACAGGTTGGACTCGATGATCTTGGAGGTCTTTTCCAGCCTTAATGATTCTGTGATTCTGTCTCCAGCAATTGAATGAAACTGCTTCAAACCAGAGTCCAGACTGCTGTGAGCTCATTGTACATCACGGCATAGCTGTGCCCACAGAGTCAGGCTTAGCTGTCACTGCCCTACAAACCCAGGATTACATGATGGAGTGAATGACCCCACGGACTGATTGATAAAACAGACAATGTGCTGCATTCACAAAGGTCAGGGAATTTAGTGACAGATCCTGAGCTGACACCAGCAGCTTTGCAAGTGCAGCAGCACAGTCTGTGAGGACCCAGGGGCTCTCCAGCTTTTGTGGGAATTCTGCTCTTTGCACCTGTTGGTCTCTGGGTCGCCAGTCCCTGCTCCATGTGGCTCCCACCAGGAATATCTGCAGGGTAAGAAATGTCCCTCCCCAATACCAGGAGAACAAGACACGAAACTGCACACAGGCAGCTTGGTTTTTAGTTATTATATCTGAGGAGTGTAATCTTCATAAAATCAGATTGGTTTGGATTGGGAGGGATCTTAAAGCCCATCTTACTCCATCCCTCAACCATGGGCAGGGACACCTTCCACTATCCCAGGTTGCTCCAAGCCCCATCCAACCTGGCCTTGGACACTTCCAGGGATGGGGCAGCCACAGCTTCTCTGGGTAACCTGTGCCAGGGCCTCTCCACTCTCCCAGTGAGAAGTGGTGGCTGACTGGTGGTGGTCTCATGCAATACATGATAATTGGACTGTTCCCATCTGCTTTGTCATCATTTATTCCAGTTCTGTAGAGTAAATGGGAAAACATAAGCAATCATGGAAAAGAAACACTGTTATCAGGTTTATACTTCAGTGCTCCCACACGCACTTGGATCTGGCAGGGCACTGCAGAGTCAGGTTTAGCTTTGTGTTGTGAACTAAACATCAATGTATAGATTTGGTGAATTAATCTCCCTCCCTCCTGAGCTGTCTTTAAATGTCTTTACAATTGGAATTCTCTCTGGATGCTGAAACGGGGTGAGATTTAACACAGATTGGTACGGTCGCTCCCCCCCAAACTCCAGCCAACGGAGGAGTTTGTTCACTTGTGTATGTCTGGTGATAATGTAAATCTATTTTTTTGTCTTCTGCACACAATGCACAAAGCAGGTGAACCAGTAACTTTTCTGGCCACCTCAGATTTTGCTTTACCTACTTTTGCAATATGTACTGGAAGACATTTAACCATTTTCCCTTTCTCTCCCCTTTTCAGCTCAGAGACACTAATCATCCGCTGTTTTTATGGAACCTCACTACACTGCCACGAAGAGCACCAGCTCATCAGGACTGAAAGAAATCTGAGACTGAGTTGTCCTATTTTTCCTCTGAAATCTTCACCAAGTAGTAAACATTTTTTGAAGGGGAAAGGGGGTAAAGATGTTAAAGCTCCCCCTCACACCCTGTTAGGGCACCTGTACCTAATGTACATTTTCCTTAAAGTTTAAAAAGATGTTAGGAAATATTTTATAAAACTTTTTTGCAATAAATGACGCATGAAATTATTAAAGACTATATGACACTTACATGCAAGGAACCACTTGAATTCTTAGTATGAAGACTCACTGCAGATAACTGGGGTTTTTGTAATGTGACAGTCACGTTTGTATGTTTTGAGAGGTGCCAGTGACGGAGCCAATTGCCTGGGAAGTTGACTGTAACTTTTGAACTTTTTTCTTTTAATTCTTGACTTTAGCATTGCAATTTTCCATTCTCTGAGGCTTAGTTAGTATTTAGTGCAGGTGTTAGCAGAGCTGTGATCTGTGATCAAAGCATGTCCAAACCCAGTTGTATTGTGAAATATGAACAGTCCTGCTATTTGAGACCAACATTTCCCATAGAGCTGATGGAAAGGACAGTGACCACAAACTCCATGGATCTCTGTTTTATGGGAAAGCTCCTTCTGTGTGAATATGGTTGCATTTTATTTATGCTATTTTAACACTTAGGGAATTGAGGATTGTGGAATAACGTTGAGAGGGGCTACGAGGCAGAGAGCAGCTTATAATCCTAAAACAGGATGGGAAACATGAATGGAGAGTGATTAAATGGGATGGCATTTCTATTTCAGATCATGGGTTATTTTTTCCTTTTGACATAAATATTTTTCAGATAGGTAACTAGTAGAGAGCAAAGGTTTTATTAGTGTTTCTGATGGTTGTTGATCTGAGTTGCGTTGACTTCTTTGAAAAGCTGTAAATCAAAAAAAGAAACCCAGTGGGTTTTATCCATTTTATTCCCCTCCCCCAAATGTCTTTGGTAAGGCTTACTTCAGTGGAGCTTGGGAATGCTGGACACGCTGCTGAAATCTTGAGTTATTAAATATTAATTTATTTGTCACTAATTATTTCCATTGTGTGCACACTGTCTCGGCAGAATCATTTCTCTAAAGTTCTTAGCAGGGGGTTTATTGTGTAACCTGGGAAAATAAATATTTGTTTTGAAGAAATGAAAATGTGCACATAATCTACTAAAAGTCAAATTTTTGTTTCTATAGAGATGAAAAGACTTGTAGTAAACTCTTTTCCTCCTTACTAATATCCTGATTCAATTGGAGAAAATAAAGTGTCTTTGTCTTGATCGTTTAAAACCAGAGAGACCTTTCTGAGAGGCCTCTGGGTCAGCACAAAGACAGTTTCTTTGTGTCTGGAGCCTGAATTAATCACATGGAATTTGAAGTTAAGATAACTCTATCATTGGCAACAGGTTTATACTTGTTAAACCATCGGAGAGGGGAAAGTGAGAGGCTGGGACAGGCACCCAAATCCCCGGCAGGCCCAGCAGGCATCCACACACTGAGTGTGTGTCAGCTCTTGCCTCAAGCTGGTTCAGTTTCTGCTTTTCAGAGGTAAATTCTTTATTTACAAATCCAGAAATTGGGTACTCACTACCTACCTTTTAAAAACTGGCTGCATAATGCTGTACAGTAGGTTCAAAGTGTACCATTTTTCATAATAATTTCATCATAAACCATAAATTTGTTTTTTAATTTGAGGTAAATGTTTCTCCTACAGTGCTTTTCCTTTTCACCAGTTGAAGAGGATCAGGTTCTGTTCCTGTTCAAGGCCTGAGATTTGGCTGCAGCTGAAAAAATAAGACGTGGCATGAGGAAAGGGGAGATTTGGTGCCGGGTATGTGCCAGCCTTTCACCTCCAGAGACCCAACCCCGACTGGATTGACAAGGAAAGGGGGCCTTGGCCTAATCAATTACATTTTTACCCACCCCCACAAAAACCAAACAGAAAAGAAGCCACCAAACATGGCACAAACCAGTTTCTGCTCAGGAAAAAGGCCCAGGACTGTCCCAGCAGGGGTATTGCACATTGGACGGAGAAGTGATTGGTGTTGTAAGTGGAAGCCAGTAGTGCCTGTCTGTGTGACACCTGATCTCACCAGGGCTCTCGTTTCCTCCCCTCCGGGAGCACTTGGGCACAGCAGCTGAAATAGAAGAAATTCACTTGAGAGAGATGCAGGTCTGCATTGGAGAATATGGGTATATAGAAATAGCATCAAATAGACAAGGTAGCTGATGTGTCTGTGTTGGTTTTCACAGCAAGAATCGCAGCCATTGCGTTTGAAACCAGATTTTCATTTGGAAATGAAATTGTCAGGGATATTCTAATGATAGAGAATTACAGTAATGTATTGCTTTTCACTTTTTTGCTTTAGTTGCTTAATATTTAAGCTTTGCTCCGTGCTACCTTCTTGTCTGTATATTGAATGGTCACTATGCCTCTTTCATTTTGTAGACTTGAATGAGGAAAATATGATTCACCCTTTAAGGTTTGCTGAGAAGTAAATGATAAAGAATGTTGTGTAACATTTATTCAAATAAAGCCTTGATTTTTTTCAGTGCTCTTTTAAAGGGAAATAATGTTTTGATGTCTTAACTTTCTTGCTTTATTAGTCATTGATGCCAAAGCCTTTAATTTATGTTAAAAGTGGTTTTTCTGGGTTAAACAATGATTAAACTGAGGTTGCTGGTCCATGCTGGAAGTCCATCATGTGGACGAGTCTCCTTTGACCACAGTGGCTAAAAGATCCCAAGTCATGCTCAGCCAATTGGAAGATTCCCACAAGCAATAGAAAAAATTGTACTTAGCAAGGAAAGATGATTGTATGTGGTAAAGACAGATCCAAAGAAGCCCTGCTGGCTCTGTTCCATTGCTGTGACCGAGGTGCAGCCCAGGTCATATCCCAGGTGGAGGAGGAGGGGGATGCCACGAGAAGGGGTTCCTGCCCTGGCACACGCGGTCCTTGGGCTGGTTTTTACGGATTGCTCTCAGTTTCAGACAAGTCTGGCCTTCTCAGGTAAGTGTAACAGGGTATTTCTCCATCCAGGGAGGAATTACCTTGCCCTGAGCTGTGTTTCTCTGCCATGCTACCCTGGAGCAGGTGGTGCTGGAGCAGGTAATTCCTGTTCCAGAGCTCCATCTCGGCACTGTGGCCGAAGGAGGGACACACCAGCATTTCTTCAAAATATCTGATAGTGTTGGGTTGATGGCGGGACTTGATGATCCTAAAGGTCTTTTCCAGTCATAATGATTCCATGATTTTATTAAATGTCAGACTTTGTAGAATTCCACTGTCCCATTAAATAGAAGGCAGCATTTATACACATTTTGTTCCACTTGCGTTTTTGTTACTGTAAAGAAAGACAATATAATTTGAGTTGAGCTCCTGGGTTAAACAAAAAATACACTGCTCGAGTAAACTTGGTTTTTAGGGTGTTCTTATTTCAGGGAAGCAATTTCTTTCTGGCACAGCCTGCCAGGAGCTGTGGATGACACAGAGCACTGACCCTGCTGGGAGGTGTTTTGTTGCAGTGACCTGTTGTCAATAGTCAGAAGGTTTCCCCCCAAATCGAATTAACTTCTGGAGTGAAGTGCTGGTGTAGGAGGACAGTGCCTGTAGGGACTTGGCTTGGCTCTGGGCCTCTGGGGTGCATTTGAAACCCACTGGTGCCTCCTGTCACTGTGAAAAACACCCACATCTGGCTGTAGCTCGGAGCAGAGCTCCAGCATATGTTTTTCTTTTCCTTCACAAGGTTGTTTCTTATTCTGTCGGGATTACAGAAACTCCCATCCCCTCTCTCTCATTATTCATTCATCCTTGCAGCAGTTCCTCTTGAATTGGTGATCCTCATTAGGCTGTGGTGGAGGGGAAATCCTGCTGCAGTGTAATTGCTCACTAATGGCTTTTCCTTTGTGACTGGTGTTGGCAGCAGCGATGTGGAGGCTGCTGGGTTTGCTGGGGAGCCCAGGAGAGGTTGGCCAGGCAGATTTCAGAGCTCTGCAATTACTCCCTGGATTAATCTTCACTCCAGTGGTTCGGTGGCAAAAGGATAAAGGTGACCCAGCCTTCAGTGGTGAAGCCAAGCCCACACAATGCCCCGCTAATAGTGTTCGCTGCTGCCCCGGAGCATCAAAAGGGTGACGCTTAATGAGGGCAAAAGTGCCTGGAGCGGCTCTGGCGTGGGAGGTTTGGAGAGATTCCCAGCTGAAGTGTGAGGGATCTGTACTGAGAGTTTAGATCTTTTGAGGGGAGACCAACAGGCCCATTTCTGAAGGAAATTGTGGGTCAGTGACAGAGATGTGAATTCAGGCACTGTCACACTTGTTATTTTGAGGCATTATGTGTGAGGCTGCTGGGCCTGAGGCCTCAGCTGTGGTTGAGGGAATCACAGAAGGGACCCCCCCCACTCCCTTTGTGCTCCCTGGGATCATCTCCGGCCTCGCGTGTCCTCCAGGACTGGTGAAACTGTCAGGGGCTGCTGAGGTTTGCATGGAGAGGCCCTTCTCCTGCTTTAGCACTTTATGGAAAGCTGGGAATGCCCCCGCCTGGGATGGTTCTTGGACGTGTGAGCTGTGGTTGAGCACTATGAGGAGCACCCGTGGTGCTCAGAGACCCTGAGGGTTTTGGGAAGAGCTCATCCCTCTGCTCCAAGTGAAGCAGTGCCAGGGCCAAGCGCAGGGAGGGGCCAGGGAAGAAACAAACCCTGTGCATGTGGCCTTGGCATCAACCACCACTCACTGCCATAATTTCTTTTCCTCACTCGTCCTTGCTCAAGTTGTTGCAGTGGATTTGTCATTCTCCCTGTCGGTGCCGGGAACGCGGAGGCCACGTGTTCTGCAGGGAGTGCAGGCTGGCAGTAGGAAAAGGATCTTGTTGTTTGCTGGTTCATACAGTGGGTTTTATTCATATTCCGTACCTGGTTTTCATGGTTCTGCTTTTCTTCTGTGGTCTTTGTTCTTCCTCCCTTGCTGGGTTTGGAGCACAAGCCGTGGGTGCTCCACATTGTGCAGACCGGACACCCCTGCAGATGTTTTTGGCTTGTGCTGAATTTGGGGTAAATATTCCATGCCCCAGGAGGGGTAGTTCTAATTTTGAAATCCAGATTTTCAGCTGAGCTTTGGGAATGGAATTTGCAAGTGTGGTTGTCTTGGTCATTAAATATTAAAGTGAGGCTGTGCCTGCTGGAGGGCTCAGCCAAACACTGAAGACTCTGAGCTGTCAGAGGAAGGGGCTGGGGGCTCCAGTGTGTACAGGGGTGATACTGGACCATGCTAAGGGTAAGATCCCAGAAATACTAATACTGCTCAGATGGATGCAGATAATCCTTCTGTGATACACTCTCTTTGCTCTGTTTGCCTTTAAAAAGACAATACTTGGGATGAGCTGTGAGAGTAGGACTGGGGTGGCCAGACCTCACACACCTCTGCATTAACACTGCAAAATCAAATCAGGAGCCATCAGCTGCATCTTGGCTTAGAAAACCTGCTGCTGGCTGCAGGTTCCCTGGCTCCAGTTGCATTCCAGCTTGGAGCAGGGACATGTGCATTGGGGCACAGCAAGAACTGTCACTTCAAGCGCAGGTCAGGGCTGGAGCCATAAGCAGTAAATCTGTGAGCTTCTAGCCTCCTCCTTTCCCAAAGTTCCCAAATACTGCAATGCTTCCTTCCTCAGACAGAGAACAGCCCCACGATGGAGGGTCACAGCCAAACGAGCTCATGGAAATATGACAAATGCAATTAGGTGAGCTGAGCTCCCAGCCCCCCCAACCTCTCCAGGGACCTGCTGCATCGCTGGGCACTTGCCAGCAGCACTCAGGAATACATTTAGGAAGCTATTCCAGCAGCCACCGCCCAGACTAGATAACACTTCCCCCCTCTTCCTGACATCTCTCTTCCTGACCTTGCTCTTCCCTGATGTGTCTGCAGGGAGGGTGTTGTCCAGGAGCACCGGCCACACTCAGGGCTCTGCCAGGGACAGGCTGCAGTTCACACACCAGAGGTAGAAACAGAAAATCCTGTGGCCTGTGTGTGCTTATCCCAGAGGAACAGGCACAGCTCATGCCTGGATCCTGCCAGTCTCCTGTGCTGTGGCTGGGGGGGGGTGTCAGGTCCCTGGGCAGCTGTGGGGGCCCCACTTGTGCTCCCAGAGACCAGCACCCACTCAATCACTGCCCGGAGCCAATGGATGCCAGGCAGGCAGTCCTGGGAGTCAGGACCAGAGCACTGCTCCCAGCCATGCTGGGAAAGGCAAATCCATTTCTGCTGTGTCCGCTTAGGGAATGCTGGATTTGTAAATTGTCCTCTTCAGAACTGGCGGGCGAGAAAGGTGCAGTTCTCGGGACTCCAGGCTGGAGCTGGAGCTGCAGATGGTTTCCACCTGGGGGATTCCTACTGAACATGCAGAATCAGGAAAAAGGTGGTTTATTTTAGTTTTCAGTTGATTTCGTTCCTTTAATCTTTGTCAGGGTAGGTGGTGATGACTCTGCCTTAATGCCACAACTCCCAGTGCCTCTGCAGCCAAGGGCTGCCCAGGGCCCCCTGACAGCAGGGACTCCCCAGCAGTTACAGCCTTGCACAGGTTTGAAAGAATGAAGTTGCTGAACAAGAAAATGCTGGGATTCTTCCAAACAGGGAAAGCTTGTGAAAGAGCAACGTATTAATGCTGCACATTAAATGTGCCCCGACGCATCTTTACCCCCTGTTAAAGAGAGGAGGCACTTGGATATAATTGGTTCTTGGCTGCTGCAGAGCTTGGCTGGTACAGTAATCCCTTGGGAATAACACAGCTAATTAAAGCCTAGGAACTGGTGACCAGCAGCTTCTCCTTTCTCCCCGGCTGTGTCTGTGCTAATCAGAGGTAGGGAGATCTCCTGGAGATTTTGTGCTGAAATGTGCTAATCAAGGAGGGAAGCATTCAGCTTCAGAGCTTGGTGCTTTGTCAAATCCTAAATATCCCAGTGCGATGAGCTGAGGGGGATTTTGGATCCTGGTGGGCGGGAGGGGACCAGCTGTGTCAGTCCCAGGCCTCTTCCCAAGTCCTGGATTGTGGCCTCCTGCTGCCTCACTTGGGGCTGGTGTTTTGGGAGACAGATTGTAAGATGTGAACTGGAGAGAGGCCTTTTTTTTAATTCTTTACGAGATGTTAAATCCCCCAAATCTTTGGTGACATTGGGGGAACTGCAGGTGTTCAGCTCCTCTGAGGGCCAGGTCTTGGGACTCTCAGAGTCCAGAATTAGCTGTTCTTGGCCAGATTGAACAGGGCTTGGAGCAACCTGGTCTAGTGGAAGGTGTCCCTGCCCATGGCAGGGCATGGGACTGGATGATCTCAATGTCCCTTCCAAGCCAAACCATTCTGGGATTCTGTGAGGTCTAAACCCAGCCCATCTGCAGCCAAAAGGCTTAAGCCAGTCTCTAAGGGTACAAACAGAGGAATAAGAACCTTCTGGGCAGAAGGGAGACAAATCCCAGTGTCATTCTGCTGTCAAAAATGGAGGGTCTGAGCCACAAGTATTATGGAAATCCTTGAGAAAATTTTTTATAGGGAGAGACTTAACCCAGCCCTGTCTCTTCAGCTCATGGACAAGACCAACAGGTTTCTTTATTTCTATGCAACCACATTCAGGGGGAAGAGCCTGGGTACTGAAAGGTTTTGTATTTGGCAGGCAAAGGAAGAAGGAACAAAAGTGGGAGCTGAGCATGGACAACTCCAAGTGGAAAAGAGGCACATGCTGGTTACAATGAGGGTGAGTAACTATTGGAACAAATTAGCAAGGGACTTGTTGGTTTAAGAGTGCTTATTTAAAAGATTACATTTCATAAAACATTTTTTTCCTATTGGAGGTTGTAAGTCCAACACGTGTGACTCACAACGCCCTGGCACTGCGCTGGAGTTGTGACCAGTGGCACCAGGAGGAAGTACCAGTTACCTTACTGGGGGCAGCTGTGAGGACTAGTTTAGACATAAAAAAAACCCTTAAAAAGCAAAAGCAAAATACATGCACTTGTTCCGGATTTGGACAATGCAAGAGGACTTTCAGGCAATTAATTGGAATTTTACCTAGGGGAGAACTTGCTGTGGTGGCAGATAACACGTCAGAGGTTTCTGGTCCAGCTGGAGAGTGGCACTGAGCAGGGATGACCTGGAGGTTTGAGCCCTCAGTAACCATGTGCCCAATTCCCAGTGAGTCTTTCACACAATCCAATTAACTACAAACACAAGTGTGGAAGCAAATTAGCTGCAATCCTGCTTCATTGCAAAACTACAGGGACATGTCAGACAGGGAAGTTGCGCAGATTGAGGTTGTGTTTGTATAGCAGGTAGGAATTTCAAAAGTTTTGTTGTGCTTTTATTTTACAGAAGTTACCCAGCCTCCAGCCAAGAAGGGATATTTTCAGCCCTCCAGCCCTTTAAAGAAGTGAAGGAGGAACAAGATGGAAGGAACAGAATCTGTCACTGAACTCGTTTGTAAGAGAAGCAGGAGGTTGCTAAAAGCCAGCTTGTAACTTTGCACAGCAGCCACAAAGGGTGAGTAACAGCTGCACACACAGTGTGGGTAAAGACAGAAATTCATGGGTTATAACAACGAGATATAGAAAATTTGAAGCATCCAGAGTAGTTCCAAAGTGGTTCCATTTTTGTTTGTTCCAAAGGTGTGTACAGATGTTGCAGGGCAGTGAAACCCAGGGCCCAGACTTGCCCTGCTCAGTCAGTGATGCAGGACTGGGGCTGGTACCTGGCAAAGCCCAGCTGACCCCTCTGCCCCCCTCCAGCCCTGTGGGCTGCCGGGCTCCAGGGACAGACTGAGCTGTTTCCAGGGCCAGCTGTTTTCCCACTGTGGGGAAAGCAGGAACAGACCTCCCTGCCCAGCCTTGCTGTACCAGGAGCTCGGGGGAAGCTCATTCACACATCCCTGAGTGCCTCAGTCTGGGCACAAGCCAAGCTTAGGAGTTTCAGCCCAGCCCAGCTCTGCCCAGGGCTCCACTGCAGCAGCTTGGACACCTTTGCTCTGTACTGTTCCAGGTTTTAGGGAAGATTATTAACATTTATACTGATCCCAAGCCTCTAAGCCTTCCCTGAAGCTGAAGAGCTCAGCTCAGGTTCCACAGCAGTGGTTCTACAGCTGATCAGCCCCCCTGGCCCTGCACAGGCCTGGGTCAGGTCAGCCTCTGCCTGGCTACCATAGGCCTCTGCCTGGCAACCCCTTCTCCAGCAGCTCTCTCATCCTCCTATCCACACACCAAACCATTTGCCCCAACTTCACCACTGCAGGAAATTCAGCCTTGCACAGAAACTTTACTCCAGTAAAGTCTCAGTCTCAGTTGCAGCACAGGGAAATCCCAGAGGCCAGTGGTTGTTATTTACTTAAGTGACATTTTAATTATGCAGAAGATGTTGGAGGATGCACAGGCTGCAAATTAGGGCTTCTCTCCTCTTCTGACAATGACATTTTAATTCCCATAGACTTAATACTCACTGCAGACTTGAGATGGTTCACAAGCAGGTGCTAAACTAAAAATGCAGCAGGACAGAGTTAAATGATGAAAAAAAACCTCCAGAGCTGCAGAGACAAAAATGAAAATAAAGCACCAAACCCACTGTGGCTGGAAAGGCTTTTCCTTTCAGGTTTGTTAGTGAAAGGCTGGAGCTCCTTAATTTCAGACACACACAGAGACTTCCTGAAATGAATTCAAGATGACACCCAATAGCCAAGGCAGCCACTGCTAATTATTTAATTACATCACATATTGAAACCTGCATGGAGACAACTGAAGAATCTGCCTCCAATGTAAACACTTCAGCATTGATAAAAACCAGAAAGCAGGAATTACAAAAGGCACCTTCTCCAAAATTTGAATGAACACTCAGCAAAACCCATTTATATATCACAAACTGGTTTGGGTTGGAAGGGACCTCAAAGATCATCTTGTTCTATAAATACTTCAAACTCTTCAAGGTCCAGGATACTGTGAAGACCTTTTGCAATCAACTCATGTTTGCCACTGTGGATATCTGCAACATGAATGAATCTCACACAAGCAAATTTAATTTGATGGTACCATGACAAAGTGTGGAGGTGTAAAGAGGCACAAAATTTCATTGTTGCCTTCAGAAAAATTAATAACAAGTACACAAACTATGCTGTGAGGGTGGCCTCGGGTTAAATTACTAATATTGCTCTAAGCAAGGCCAAAAAATCAAATGCTTCCAATTACTGTCTTGCAAGTGTGTTATTTGTGGGTGGCTGGAAGCACTTTTAACAACGAAACCACCCTGAGAAGGACTCAAACAAGGCAAGAACCTCACAAACCAAATAACCACCAAGCCTTTATTACAAAGAACCAGGATTCCAGAGCTTGTGTCCATGGTGCTGCCAGTCACAACCACCTGCTGAGTGGATTCCCTAATTCCCAGGACACCATGAGCCTTTGTTCCTGGCCTCAGGTGGGTGTGTTTGGATTCACCTGATCTGCTTCCTAGAATTTTGCTGCCAGCGCTGAGTGGGCTAAAACAAGGAACGTCCCTTTTGGATGAGCCAAACACCGCTTGGGAAGGGAAAAAATACTTAAAAAAATAATAAATCACACACTGGACACAGTTATCACTACGAGAAGTCAAATAACTTGCTTTACATCCACATTGCAAATAATTTCACAAGCAGGAAAATTAATATACTGAGTCTCATCTTCCCCTGGGGAGGGTGAAGGGTGTTTGGGATCCTGTTGCTGGGACGTGCAAGAACATGGGCAGAGCCAGACTGAATCCATGTTATCTGTTGTTGTTTGGGTTTTGAACAAAATTGATGGAGTATGAGCCAGTTGATGAATCCTGTTTTATCTGGAAGTTTTCTGTTGACAGGCCAAAGGGGCGGAGAACTAAATTCCCAAGATCCTTCAGTTTGCCTGCAATGAAAATCCAAGAGAACACGGTGAGAACTGAGCGAAAAGAAAACTCCCATTGAATTATGCCCAACTACAGTCCAGCTCTACTGATTTACCCATTAATTTCAGGTAAATGCTGTGGAAATTTCTGCATTTTGTTAATATTTAGGCTCTTAGCAGGAATTAGAAATCATTGTTAAATATTCACAGGGTATGACAGTTAATAAAATCTAAAGACTTCTGTCAATATATATGTATCATACAGGCTTTCTCACTCTAGAAAATTAATCTTGCTACACCTATAAAAGGGGAAGGACAACAAAAGGACATATTTTAAAACAAATCATATATAGAAATGATAGAATAGATTAAATGAAAAAAGAAGCAGAGGTAACAACTTCACTGTTGGCTGAACACAGGGTGACTGAGCCCCTGGCATGACAAGACAAAGGAAGATGATTGTCAGTTTTCCAAGAAAAACATTATTTTCCTCCTGGCTTCACTGATGAACTGTAGACTGATTTCCCAAAGAACAAACCAGAGAAGTCTGGACAAGTTGAAGCCTAACCTGGGTTTGCATCCCCAGGCTACACACCACCTTCCCAAAGCCTTCCACCTGCACTGATCCCTCAGGGCAGTTTTGCTGGGAGTTGAATGTGACAACAGCAATAGGTGACATGGAAAATCCACCTGAGCAGCTGCAGCAGCCACAGTTCTGTAAGAAAACATGCAAATGCCACACCTATTCCTACCTGAGGTGCTTCCAGTCGTGGGAAACACCTGTCACTGTGGTCACCTCACCTGGGTTCTGTTTGGTGCCAGGCCAGACTGGAGCAGTAGAATCATGGAATAGTTTGAGTTGGAAGGGACCTTAAAGTTCATTTCGTTCCACTCCCCTGCCATGGGCAGGGACACCTTCCACTATCCCAGGTTGCTCCAAGCCCCGTCCAACCTGGCCTTGGACACTTCCAGGGATGGGGCAGCCACAGCTTCTCTGGGCAACCTGTGCCAGGGCCTCACCACCCTCACAGGGAAGAACTTCTTCCCAATATCCCATCTAAACCTACTCTCTGTCAGTTTGAAGCCATTCCCCCTTGTCCTGTCACTACAGTTCCTGATGAAGGATCCCTCTCCAGCTTCCTTGTAGCCCCTTCAGATACTGGAAGGGGCTCTGAGGTCTCCACACAACCTTCTCTTCTCTGTGCTGAACAGCCCCAACTCTCAGCCTGTCTCCAGGGGGGAGGTGCTCTATCCCCTTATCAACTTTGTGGCCTCCTCTGAACTTCACAACAGGGAGAAAGAAGTACAGAAACATGAGCAGGAAAGCCCTGTGTCAGTTCTTTACAGAAAGATCAAGATGTGTGCTTCGCCTGTGACTGTGCTCACAACAGAACATATCCAAGTCTCAAAAAAAGCCAACCTTACCCCTGACCCTACCAAAGCAGCTGAGTAGTGAGACACAATTTTTCTTCAATTTGATTGTTTTTTAATGTGAGGATTGACAGGAGGTGTTTCAGGGATCTGGCCAAAGTCACTCCAGGGAGCAGCTCAGGTAGGATTAACTTCTTTGTACTGGTGGTGGGTTTTTTTTAAGATACACCCTGTTTAAGGTAAGTTAACTATTAACCTCATACCTTTATGCTGCACTCTAAAAGCATTTTGGTTATAAAACCATGAAGTTGTTTGGTAGCATCTCTGAGAGTGACAGGAATAGTTGCTATTGTACTTCTGGGCAAACATTTGGTCATTGCTGAGCTTCAGGTTTGGGGTGAGACGTGTCTTTGTGTGGTGGGAGAAGCCTGGCAGAGTCTGGCATGGCTGGAGTCCCCCAGGCCCTGCAGCTGGTTTGCCCGTGTCAGGAAACTGTGAAAGGTCTTTTCTAATTGCAGGGAGCACGATGCTCTTTTCCAGGCAATCCAGAGCCAATAAACACATCCCAGATGCCTCGGGATCCTGCAGCTGGGGCAGCTCTCTGGGAGAACTGAGACCATATGATAGATTTAGTACTTTATTCTTCATCTCACTGCGACTGAATAATTCAAACAACACAGTCACAGGTCACCTTCCTGTTCTATCACTTCATTCCACAGACAGCAATGGCTCTGGGGCAGCCACACTGAATATAAATTGTTAATGAGGCAGAAGAAAGCCTTGGCTTTTCCGGGAACTCCAGCCCAGAGCTGCTCCTGGCACACATAAACCCATCATTGTAGAGAAGCAGTGTTTCCTCCTCCCCCACCTCCTTTCATCCCTAAATTAGGATCTGTAGTTAAGAAAAGCTCTCTTAGCACAGAGCCTGTGCTTGGAGGAAGGAAAAGGCACGTGGGGCTGGAACTCAGCTGCAAAGAGTCCCCAGCCATCACACACTCCTTGTCCCCAGGCAGGGTCACATTCTCCTCTCTGAGACCTTATTTTCATAGATTTTGTTCTTTTTATTTTAGAGAGACCACGTCTACTTTTCTCCTGCAACTCCAGCACATTAAGTTTCTTCAACAAAGCAATATTCAGGGGTTAACAAGAAAATTCATTGGTAAAAATCAATTTAGGCCTCAGAAGTCTGTGATTCATCACTCACCTAAACTGCAATTCAACATCCTATTGAAAAAGGCAAATGCAGGAAAAGATTCCTCACAATTTACATTAGGATGTAACAGCCAAAATTAATTGCTATTCAGTCTTTCTGGCAATAATTCTAGTTTATTTGCTAGTGTTAACGTGGTGTTTGGAAGTTGAAAAGCTACATATTGTTTGTGTTAAGATTCTCTTTTGGATAAAAGACAGATTTCCTGATGAGGTCTCCTCTCTGTGTAACTTTCTGTATTACCAACATTTTTAAAGCAATAAAAAGAGCAAGGGCAAATCTTTCTCCTTTCCCCAAAATGCTGAGGACTGAACTGTAGGAAACTGTATATTAGCTTTGGTTTAACTATTTAAAGTGACCTCCCTATATGCACTATTGGGATTTAGCAGCTTACTTGCAAATACAATATAACCTTCAGTATCCAAAAAAACCTCAGAAAACATAATTCTCTAGGTATGAAGCCTTATAAATATTTTTGCTGATCTCAGGTAGCTGGAAAATCTCTTTTTGTCAGGAAGGCCCAGTGATGTGCTCTGAGAGCCTTCCCAGTAATACACTGATAATCCAGTACAGTTCCCTATTTTCTGCAAGGCACTCATTTATAACTCCAGTTTTTAATTTGATTTGATGAACTCTGTGTAAGATGGGCTACACACATTGGCAAGTTCAATCCCAGGTTTTTGTATCCAATATCTTTGGCTCCCCTGTAGCTGTATCATTGTCACAGCCCCCAAGCTCCTCTAACTATCCAAACTTCCCCTCTCCTCACACCCTCTCCTCAAAGGAGTGGTCCTCCTTATCACAATAATTATAGTATCTCTAAACAAGACTTGCTTGTTGCACAAGAGCTGGAAATCGTTGGCTTTGAGGTCAGAAGAGAAATACAAAAGAAGAGAGAAAATGGTCACTGTGTGTTCACATCCTTGGACAGACACTGAGGCAAAGGATACTCATTCTATGGAAGCACAAAGGGAAAGATCCAAATGGATTTCAAAGCTACTTCCCAAATGTGCTCCAAGTTAAGCTTTCTTTGATGTGGAACTCAGAGGTCACTTCAGCCTGAGCAAACTTCAGTGACAAAAGAATTGACCTGCAAAGGCTGAATGGAAAACATGAAAATAACTTACAAATACCAACATCAGCTTTGGAAAAGTAAGATCCTTGCAGGACACACAGAGCTCAAATGGACTTGGTTTGGCCACAAAATAGGATTTTTCTAGTGACATTGACTTCATCAGTCACATGCAGCACCACTTGCACACAAGAATTCCTCCTTAGGTAGTCAGGAAGGAAAATCTAGCCAAGAATGTGTACTCTGACTTATTTACACACAATCACTTCAGAAGTGGTTTCAGCTTCTGACAAACTATGTGGTAATGAGCTGTAGCACTGGAAAACAGGAAACACACTTGGGGAGGGAGGAAGATGCACTCCATTTATTTGGGTTTGTTTATATACAGCTCCAGTTTTCAGGACAGTGGGAGTTAGTTGGGTACCTCTGGATTTGTTTTAGTGAAAGAATAAAAGCTTAGCATTTATTTGGCTGATTCATTGACTAAGACAAGGATCAACTCAATATCCAAACTTCAAAGTAGCCAAAGCATGAACTGGGACATTCTTTCTAGAGATTTTGTTGGTAATGTCAATTTAGTATCAGGGCTCCTGGAGCAGGCCTAGCCTGGAACTATTAGGATGCATCTGACTTGCTCTCCTGGAACCGAAATATCTGGAGTACAACCCAGATACCTGAGCTGACCCTGTGAGAAGTCAAGAAGGCACCTGGCACTGTTGAACCCTCAGTCAGAGCATCCCCTGACAGATTGCCACAAGCCATTGTCTATCCTGACACAGAACTCCCTTGGGAAACACCACTAACAAAGGTCTGGAAAAAGACAAGCGGAAACAGCTCAGAACAAATACACTGTACAACAAAAACAATCCAAAGCAATCTCATAACCACCACACTATATCAAGTCTGTTGTCTTCCAGAATTCCCACCTAACCCTCCTTCTTCATAGTAAGGGTTTTTCCCTGACCTCAGACAGAATAGGAGCAGTTTGTAAACCTTAGGAAGTATTTCATTCCCAGGCCCCCATGGGTAGTTCCATGACCTCACCACTGTCTCTCTTACCAACAAGATATAGGGAATCTCACAACAGTTAAGAAAATGAGCTGCCTATGTTCCTGACTTAATTTCAAGTGTTCTATTCAGAGAATAAATTATAGAAACCCCCTCAGTTTGTGTTACATTGGAGACCACAAGCAGTGCTAAGAATATAATATCACCTGCTCCACTGACACCATCTAATTTAACAACACATGTGACAATTTAGAGGAATCCTGTCACACACAAAGGTTGTGGATGAACACAAGGTTATATGTTGTATTGTCCACTCTTAGTCTGGTTCTCCTGGCTGTTTGTAACTCCTTGTATGTTTGTAACATCATTGAGAAGGAATTTATTTCTCAAGAACCCAATTAAAATTTTTTGAACTGGTTGCCAAACGACCAGTTCATTTCTGCAATGCTAACTGCCACTTTTAAAGTTTTAACTCTTCTAAAAAAGATCACATATGGTCTGAAATCTAGGCAAAAAATTAGCAGTATAGAACTAGGTTTGAATTTATTGTTTCATCCCTTGTGGTTAGTGAGGCCCTTTAGAGTTCAAAAAAGATCAGGAATTTTCATATTATTTTGTGCTGAGACCCATCCCATGTCCTACAGACGGGCCTGATCCTTCTGGAGATTTTCTGCATTTCTCATTTATTTATAGCACTATCAACCTTCTTTATTTATGGCTTGTTCTAAGTACAATGGTGGAAACAGAATCTGATCCTGTAAAGCCTTAGAAAGCCTCACTGACACTTTGCCAGGTCAGAGCAGGTACAAAGCAAGAGCAAATCAGTGTCTGCAGATCAAGAAAAGAAATTACAGAAAAACATCAGCTTCAGCACAAGCCCTTGAAACAGTCTCTTCTTCCTAAATATATTAAGAATCAGTGTCAGAGTTAGACAGGCTGAGTTTATTTAACCTGATTCTCTGCAGAACAGCAAACCCCTGCCTTCCCCTTCCCATCACAAACCCTTCAAGCCTTCTCATCTTGAAACAGCATTTCATCTCTTGCCTGTCACACCCAGAATGAGCAGAGAGCTCCTGAGAGCTGTTTCTGAAGAACAGTGCAAATGAAAAATCTATATTAAAAAAACCTCTCACTTGAAAAAGCACAAGGATGCCTGAACCTGTAAGAATTAACTAACCCTGTTAATGAGGAGACAATGTTGACAGCAGCCTTTTTTTGGCAAGAGGTTCCCTTCAAAAGTGTTAGTTTAACCATATAATTGTTATATATACATATATATATATTTTTTAATTTATTTGATTTATACTTAATGTTACACAGGAAAACCAACCTTGCTTGGGCACTCTAAGTATTTATCCTTTTCAAATACATCAACCCAGTTAAGATGTTATCCAAGTAATACCACACAACATGGTGACGGGGGCACAGACATTTAGATGAGTTGTATTAATTAAATTATCTTTTCTACAAACAAGTCCTTTGTTGTAGAACTGTGCCATTAGGAAATGTAATCACACAAGGCCTGGGTAGGTCTAATTCAGTCTTCAAACAAACAGTAATGAA
This sequence comes from Neopelma chrysocephalum, assembly GCF_003984885.1. Taxonomy (NCBI): domain Eukaryota; kingdom Metazoa; phylum Chordata; class Aves; order Passeriformes; family Pipridae; genus Neopelma; species Neopelma chrysocephalum. The sequence continues at coordinate 5,216,747 of NW_020897720.1, forward strand.
ATACTGTATAAAACAAGGTAAACATGAAGACTTGGAGGTCTATAGGTTGGAAGTGCCACAGAAAGAATCAAATTTATTTCTTCAGACACAAGATCAAACACCCTCAGTTATTACAGCTGGGTGACTTCTTTTACATAAAGGTTTGGTGAAACCCCTGGTTTATCCCTTCCACAGGAATGTTTGCTTTGAAGGTTTATTGCAGGGAAAGGGCAGAGCAGTTGGTCTGTTTCAAACCATTTTCCCCGGCTTTTACATACATCAATATTAAATTGTTTTAGAAGGTCTTAAGTATCCTTTTTTTAAATGTAATTTTCTTTCTGGGAGAATTATTTTGGCCAGCACTTACTGTAGGTGACACCACGAAACAGAGAACTACAAAGAAATCAGGAGTTTTGTTTAACACAAATATTTCCTTTAAGATTTACCTTCTTAATTTTACACAAGAGATTCTATTCATGCTTTTTTTTTTTCAGCAGACTATGAAGGTTATTATGGAAGTTATAAGTACATGCTACTTACCCAACATTTCTTTCTTTAATTTTTCATTCCTCTCTTCAATTTGTCTTGGTAATCGCTGTGGAGAGAGAGAAAAACTGGAATCAGACCCATGCTTTCAATAATGCTGTAGGGTAAGATGATGGGATTTTTATACACATATCCAGGATACATTTCTCACTCCAGAAATGTATTTGTATGTGCTCATGGACACCTGTTTATCTGGTGCCTGTGATATTTATCTCAAAGTACAGCTTCTGGTAAAGCAGTTTATCTGCCCTGCCAATCCCTCAAAAACTGTGTGGAAGCTAAAAATTCACATAACACTTACACACCTGTTAAAAACAAAACCTAAACATCGACTCCATATAATTGAGCTTTCAGGAAAGCAGCAATAGGGATTATTTGACCACGAAACATGATCATTTCAAACTGGTTAGTTTGGCATTGAAGGTTCAAAAGTAACTGAAGTGGCGACACCAGGGTTTAAATCAGAAAACCAGTCCTGCACTCCTGAAATATAAACAGAGCTGAAATACCAGAGCAGGTACCAAATCAGGAGTCAAAGCGAAGAACTACTGTGTATTTATTATTTTAAAACTGTCATTTAACAAGGTCATGACACTCCCTGAAGCAGGATATGAAATCATTTCTAGTTACAGAAAGGAAGAAGATTTGCTGTAACAGTGAGTGGGGCAAATTTGCAGATTCTCTTGCTGCATCATTTTCATTGCCAGCGAGGGGGAAAAACTGCTGTGATATTTCTGCAAAGCAGAGGCACTTTTACCTTCCAATAAAGCAAAGCTTCTAACATGTCAGATACATTAACCACATATGTGGTGTCAGCATTACAGCTGAAATTGGTTTATGATGAAATTTAGAGATTTATGATGAATACTTTAAGAAGTGTAAAACTGTCAGGACTTCCCTAATGATTTTTCAAGAGAGAAGTTTTAAGCTTCAGCCTCAATAGATTCATTCTCCCCTGAAACTTGACAAAGAGCAGGACCAACTCGGGGCAGAACATCCTAAATCCCACTGCAGTGTGAATTGAGGGCATTTTGTACAAAGTGTTCTGCACCACATGTGAGCCCAAAGCCTCTGCCTGGAAAAATGAGGTCAAGGAGCAGAAGGTACGTGTATCAGTCAACCTCTGCACTTCCAACCACAAAAATTAAGAATAAATCACTGATTATTCTAAAATATTCCTGGAAGATGGCCAAGAGGAACAGCAGCACTTATGATTCACTAGGGACTGAGCAAGGGCTCTTTTGTGAGATTATCAGAGGCACAGTCTCTGAGAGAAAACGATGGTTTTGCTTGAGGTATAAAGGGCAGTGTCTGTACTTTGAGGGGGTTCCAACCAGCCTAAACAGATCCAGCCATTTCTGAGGGTCAGACAGAGTATCCTGAGCTGGAAGGGATCCACAGGGATCAAGTCCAACTCCTGGCCTGGCACAGGACAACCCAGCAATCCCACCAGGAGCCTGAGAGCGTTGTCCAAACACTCCTTGAGCTCTGGCAGCCTTGGGGCCGTGCCCACTGCCCTGGGGAGCCTGTCCAGCCTTGAGCTGGTCCTGCCCTGGCACAAGGGAAGCCCCTGCACAGCCCTGCAGGCAGCAAAGGTTTGCAGGTCAGCTCAGCTGCTCTGTGGAATCACACCCTTACCAATAACAGGAGTTACACAGTTAAGCAGCATATTTTTCCACCATCAGTGCAACTGATCCAGTCCCAGAGGAAATAATTTCAGGCAAGATTTCTTGCCTAATATGCCATAAAGGCCGTTTCTAATCTGTCACTTACACCACCACAGTATGGGGAAAGGGTGAGGGAGAATCACTACTAATGATTTATTTTCCCAATTGGAGAGTTAAAACAATTAAGCCTTTCAAAAATATTTTTGTAACAACACATTCAAAGGGGTTTTAGAGTCAAATTTGTAGGTGATGCATATCGTTTTTTTTCTTTCTGGAGTAGAATCCATTGCAGGTTCACTAATGTGAAGCTGAACTAAAATAATGGTGCCTTTTGAAAATTTAACCAGCTATAAATAAAGTATTGGCACAGATTTGGGTGCCCAACTAAGAATTACATTTTCAAATTGCAGCCATTTATCTTTACTGGTTTTTTTTTTCTTTTTTTACATTTACATTTACATACGTAAGGAATAGTTTGGTGGTTGTTTTCCGTGCTCAGCTCTTCCCAGGTTCTCTGGTGTCCACAAACCATTCCCCTGCCATGCCTTGCAGCTCCCACTTGCATAAAAGTGGCAACCCCTGCATTTTTTAGAGTGGCTGCCTTTCATCAGCACATGTTCCTTCAAAACCACACCTGTCTGGCTGCCCCTGTACCACATTTGTTCTTTCAACACAACCTCCATAACCTCTTTCCAAAAACAAGAACAGCAGCCTCTAAGAGGAGTTTGCAGAAAACAGACTTCTCTTCTTGCTACCTTTGTGAAAAGCCTCTCTGAACTTGTCAAATCCAGAGCTACTTCCACACTGAGCATTAACACACTAAATATCACCAGAAAAATCACTTCCTGCCGGTGCTTTGCACAAAGAGTTACTTAAAGCTCAAATCAGCAGGTTGTGGCAGTGACTTCAAATCCCCACAGAGGAGGGATTATTTACATGTTAGGCTGGGGTTTCAGGAAGTGCTAGGGGTTTATCTTTTTTCATCCAAGCTGACACATCCTAAAAGCCAAGGAAGCTTTTTAAAGCACTTCCTTACACGTACAAAGATATGGCCAAGATTTTGCAAGAAATGTTTCATTCTGAAGTATTTGTAATTTGATTGAAAGTGGTGAAAGTGGACACTGGAACACAGGACTGCGCTGAAAAATTACTAAGCTGCAGATATTTTTTATATTAGAAGAAAGTAACTGAATCAGAAGAGGCTGTTTGTTAGTCACAAAATGCCTTTCCCTGCAGGAAAAGGCTGAGGTTTTGAAGATAAATGGCAGACTTCAGTCACCATTAGTAAAATAACTCAAACTGCCCAATCCACACAGAAGGCACAGCAGAGAACAAGAAGGGAGAACAGCTAAATCGAGAAACAAAATATCAACATTTTAAAGTAGGTACAAACATACAGACTGAGAGAATCCTGTCTTTTTTCCATTCTCAAAATTATACAATCAAATAATCAAAAAAAAAGTTATGCAAATTAACTAGTCAGGAAAATAATTCTCCTGAAAGACAAACACTCAGTTATGAACCAGCCAGTAAGAGCTGCATTACAGGGTACTTCTACTCTGACCTCCAAATTGCAGATCTGTATTGAAATGATGGCACTAATATGCAGCAGGTTCAGGCAACCTCTTCTAGCACATGTAGAAATACAATTAACAGCCTTGATCAGAGAACTGGAAAGTGTGTGTGTGTGTGAGCTGTTCAACAGCCCAACAGGTCATCAGATGCTCAGAGCTCAGAGCACACATTTACTTTCACTCATTTTACAAAGGTAAAAGGAGGATTCTGCTTTATGGACCAGAGACTTGTCATGGAATTTGTGGCAGATCATTCAATCTTCCTTATGTAAAACCAGATGAGAAAACCACTACTCGTTAAGACTTGAAAAAACAGTTATGCCACTGCATAGGAAGCTGCTTAAACAAACAGCATTGAATATTTAGAATAGGAAAGGAAGTCAAAATTACATTTAAAGTTAGGCCAAAGTACAAAAGGCTTACCATGCAAGCTTCTCTGGCTTGATGAACTGATGGGTCTTTTTCTAGGATTGCCTTATAATCTTCCAGAGCTTCATCTAGTTTTTCTGTTTTTTCATATAGTTCTGCTCTCCTCAGCAAAGCTCTAATATAGTGAGGGTCTAATTCCACAGCTGGAAAACAAAACCAAAGCACAGAATTTTACTTGAGACATTTCTACACCCCTTAAATGAATTCTTAAGTGCGTATTAAATTCTTAAGTTACCTTTATAATGTAACTTAGAATCAAGCAGAGCTTAAAAGCTAAGTCAGAATTCAGAAAGGCAAACAGCTGCCTGGGAAAGTCTCATGCAAATGATCATGTTTCACTTAATGTCCATAATCTATCACAGATGGAGGTGATTTATAATGTACAAACATTTAATTTTGCAATACTATATATGCAGAGATTCTAAGTGACGCTTCAGAAAGTTTAAGGACCTGTAAGATATTTCAGCTTCTGTGTATTTAACAAGTGTATATTATTTGATCACAGATAAAGTTAAATATACCTAAAGATACACACAGCAGGGAAAATAAGCATTTCCATGCTTATCTCAGTTCAAGTTGAGACAAACTCCGGGAGAATTACTGGTGCTGTTCTGAATTTAGTATCAAACTGTCAAAATTGGGTTGGGAATCCACAAACAGTTATTTTAGCTTTACAAGTCAGCAGAGGGGCATCCTAACTGCATTTAAGCTCTTCCTCTCCTCGTTCCCTTGGCAGCCATGACTGTTTCCAGTAGCAGTTTAGACTGAATGCTAAACTTAACAGGAACCTCCAAATGGTAATTCCTCAAGAACTGCTTAATCCATTCTTCATCATGAAAAAGAGGGCGTATGAAAGATTTTTCATCACAGAAAGAGGGAATATGAAAGGTCTGTCCATTTTGTGATTACTGCCCATTAAAATGGTTCTAGGGACAATTAAATCCAGGATTATCTAACTAAACATTCTAGCTTATTTCCTCTGGAAGGACAAAGGCAATGCTACAGTCAGCAAGTGCAGGTTAGTGTGAATTGCTCTGCTGTGCTCTAAGTGTTGCACTGCAGTCTGTCAGTCCCTGGGGAGTGTCAGGCACTGGCAGTTTTAAGTCTCTCTGCTGCAGAGCAGATTGATTCCCCTTCAGCCACTACAAAATTAGAAGTGTTTTTCAAACTGCACCACCACCAAAGCAAGTCAAACCCCCCAGTGACAGAGGCCAGCTGGGATTTGGTACCTTCAAGAGTACTTTTAGCATGTACAAACTCATATTTACTGTACAAGCAGTACTGGCACACAGCCACTGGATTAGTTTTCTGATTGGTAATTGGGGCTTTTTTCCCCAGCTGTCATGGGGAGTTTAACAAATATTCGAGTGTGGGTGAGTGGGTGGGAGCAATAAAGCAAAGCACAGCTGAAATGATTCCACCAGAAGGTGCAGAGAGAAAACTATGCAGGGCAAGAACGGGAGAGCACAAGCCCTTGTGACAAAGCAAAAGCTGTGCAGAAAAGGGACTTGATAATGCTTTTAACTCTATAAGGCCTCACAGTTTTTTGGAATCTGGGATTAAACCAAGATTTGGCAGGGAATGGCAGGTGGAAGTGGGTTTAAAATAGTAGGTGTAAGGAAACAGTTTCCATAGTAAAAAGACTTTCCTCTTAAAAAGAAGTACAAAGAGCAGCATTATTGGTACAAGAGAATTATTCCAGACAGGAAAAAATTGATAGACATTTACAAAAGAAATAATACAAATCAGGTGTGTTCCATCACAGCTTTCCATTAAATTCTTTAAACACCCTTGTGCCCAAAATTACAGCTCTGCAATAAAGCACTAACTGGCATAATTTATGCAGGAGAGATCTGGCAGAAGTGCAGCACACAGAGGAAAAAAAAGTGGTACCTTTGGTGCAGTCACTCAGAGCAGCTTCTGTCTTGTCCTACGAAGAACACAACATAGTTTTGTTAGATTTAAGTCATATTTCTTCATGATGGTGGTGGAGTCCCCATCCCTGGAGGTGTTCAAGGAATGACTGGACGTGGCACTCAGTGCTCTGGGCTGGTTGGCAACTTGGTGATGGGTCACAGGTTGGACTCGATGATCTTGGAGGTCTTTTCCAACCTCAGTGATTCTCTGATTCTTGGGAAACAGATTATTTACAACTGCAAATAAACAGGTTTGTGTGGCATTCCAAGGAACTGGGATATTTGTGTAATCAGGGATCCTGTTTTCATCTAAACTAAAAGGTTTTAAAGAAAATAAATCAGGCTGTTCTGAGCTTGGACTGTTGATCTGAGTAGTAGGAATCTTTCTACTCTCAATATTTTCTCCTCCATGACCAGAAGCTGTCTCAGGGAAGAATGCCTCACAAACTAAAATGGGAGCAGCAGGTATGGAAGAACAAATTTATGGGGAAGTTATTAAAAATATGAATCAGTTTTCAGAGTAATGTGTTGGTCCGTTGGGTCCCACCAATCTATACTGGTGAGATACACTAGTCCTTGTATCATCTTGAGCTCCTTTGGGGACCACTGGATTAGCTTCCCATGGATACAACTAGTTAACATTTGGATCAGTTTTTCAGTTTACAGTTTTCATGTTTGAAATATACACCCGCATCTTTTAATGCAGATTCTATTCTATTTTTTTCTTGCCTGCTCAAACAGCTCAGTATCCCAACAGCAAATCAGATAATTCCAGCCAAACAGGAATACTCTTATGCTGAGTAAGAATTTATTTATTTATGCCTAAGTATGGCTGCAAGGTACATTTCTAAACAGAGCTACATCTCTCAGTCCTGGAGGAACACTGCAAGAAAGTTCCTTTTCCAGGAGGGTAAACTGAGAACAGGAGTTACTGTGCTATTTTTCTGTTTCAAGTGCAACCTCCAGGTTTGTATTCATCTGCAGTAAAAACAAGTGTACCAGGAATTCTACTGGGAGGAGGACGGACTGAGCAAAACCTGCAAACAGCTTTATCCTTTGCCCTCCTTTCTGCACCCCTAATCACTTCATTATTGCATTTGTCATAGAATCAATACACAGTGTTGCACAGAATAAAAAGAACACTCACCTGTTTCATTTTTGCAGCAGCTCTGTTTGAAAACAGAACAGCCCTGTCTTTCTGGAAGCAGGCTGGACAAATCTGCAGAGCCTTTGTGTAAGAGTCTTCTGCCTCTCCATAATCTGCAGATGCAATAGAAAAAAAAAACAAAACCCAAACCAAACCATTTATTTCAAATCCATGAACCACATGGCTGAGATTTCTTTGGAAACATTTCTCCATGTATGATGCAGTATTAAACCAGAATCAGCAGCAGCTCTCTAAGTACATTACTAAGTAGTACATAGATCAAACACAATTATTTTGAAATTCACACCCTTATAAAAGCAGTAATATAGTCCTGAGCTCAGTATGACAAGTGCAGCATGATGTGTGTGTAATTCTCATCCCTGAAATTGTTTCCTTCTATTTGAGTACCAGCCTTACAGGCAGAATCTCCTTACATTAAGTGTATCCTTGATCCGAAGGGAAGCGTGTGCTGAAAAATGTCACTGCACTGAAACCTGTTCAAAGCAACTGCAGAGAGATTTTACTGCCACACAGGTGCTTCAAAGGCTGTGTGTTTGTGATGAGGAAGCACTTTGGCAGGCACAGGCACACTGAAAAGATCTGCCAAAGAATTTATCAAGCAGAGGCTGTGGATGAGCCTTCACGAGATGACTCAGCCAGCAGTGCAGGCTTGTGGCCTTCATGGGCTGGGCAGTTTCCTTCTGCTGCTCCGGTGCTTCCCGGAACTGGTAAATCATTCCCCAGGAATCCTTTTCTCTCAGCACACAATAAGAGACCTCCAGCAGGAAGGCCACTGTCTGGTTATCAGGGTACAACAGTTCCTTGGTTGTATCCCTGCTGACTGAGGAAAATAGGAATCTGCATTTCCCGGTTTCTTTGTGAATCCTCCACCCATGGAACATTAAATGAAAGGCTGGTGTCAGAACCACTCCCCCCATTATGTTTTTTAATAAAAAGCAATGTACAAAGGTGCAAGAGAACTACAGACCCCCAAGTCTGGCATCATTTCCAAGCACATGCATTAGCTGAACTCAGAGCCCAGGGGAAGCCTTTTCTGATTAGTGTAAGAAACCCTAGCACGTGGAAGGCAGTTCTGTACCATGTTCCTGGATTAAACACTCAGCTTTCATGGGAATCCTCCTTTAGTAATCCAAGTCTTTGTGATTTAAGCAACTCTAAAGGAGGTCTGGTATCTCTTTCTTTTCTCTAGAGCTGGATGAAAAATGAATTATGTGATAAAATTGAACAAGGATAGGTGTGAAATCTTCCTATGGGTTTCCTGCAACATCACTATGATGGCTGACTATTAATCTAAGCTTCTCTAACATCCATGAGGTGTTAAAAGATTATCAACCCACCTCCTTTCTTGAACTGCTCATTTCCTTTCTCCTTCAGCATTGTGCTCTCCTTTCTTCTTCTCTACAAAAGAAAAGACAATGTCTCAAAGTATTTAATTGAAATGAACAAGTAGGTCAGCTGTAGTTCCAAATAAAGTATGAATGGAAATCAGAATAAAACATAACCTGAAGAATTTTAAGTACTACCAAGCTTGCTTGCTTGCTTGTAGCCACTGTTACACTGGAGTGTAACAACAACGCAATTAAAAAGCTCCAGTTCATGGACACCAGTGTGCAGGAAGAGCATCCACAGTGAATTACATGGTTTAAACCAATCTGTTAGCATTTTAGCTGACTGTTTGCTTCTCCTTTGCAACTGAATTTAATTCAGTCACTGCAGGTCAACTATATAGAATATCTTTTAAATGTAAAGTTTTGCTTGAAATAATTCCACCTCAGCAATCCTCAGTTACTTTCAGGGATGTACAAAGCACGTTGAGCTGACTGCATTGGAAAAGGTCCATGGTTGATACTGCCCTGAAAGATTTCTTAGGCAGAGAGTAACTGACCCATCAGAACCAGAGATAGGAAGATTGTTCTGTTGTACAGTGAGAACTGCACATGCTGAGCAGAGCTGTGTTTTCAACCATGAATATCTTGGCACAAGTGGAGTTGACATGGGGGCTCTTTGCCTTTGACACAGAAAACACAGGATGTCATCGAGCCACCCCTTCAACCTACTGACAGTGGAAGTGTTTCACAGGCAGACATTCCTCTCATCAGTGAAAACAAAGCAGTGTAAGACTCAGGAACATCAAAAAGCAGTGCTTGAGTTTGTGAGTCGTTTCTATGGTAGAAAACTGATCATTTGACCACTGATTTTCCTCCCAACACACAAAGGACTTAAATCAAGGTGTCTGTAAATTACAGATCACTGAGCAATTAAAAAGCCAGCACTAGGGAAAGGAGCAGTTTCCTTTCCTGCAGATTGTGTGAATCAAGGATTAATGCAATTATCAATATCGCACAGAACATCTCCTTGGAAACAGCTAAATATAGTCCTGTGTGTGGAGCACTGCACCACTCACAGCTATGCCAAGGAGCTGACAAACAATGCAAAAGCAGAGCTTCTCTCCTCCAGCTTTTATTGGTTTGGGGAATTAATTCACCTGACCATTGTCACCACCTTGGTAGTAACAGTTCACAATGCTCTGCAAACCAGGCTCAGTGGAAGAGCACTCAGTTGTGACACACAAAATTAACAGCAAAATCTCATCTCACCCTTTCCATAGGTGCCCAGATCATGAGATTTGTTCCTATTGCCCACTAAATATGTTTTCTAATACTCATTGCTCCTCGCATTTAAAAAAAAAACAACCACAAAACAAAGAGCAGACAAAAACATGCCCCACTATTTAGAAAATGCCTTTCCTTGGGGTGGGCCGACAAATCCACCCAAACCCTTCCACAATGCACTAATGTCCATGGGTTTTCTAAATATGAGCATACAAATTCAACACTTCAGGCTCAGGCTGCATTAAAATCCCAAATTCTTTGTATATATGCAGGACTCTGCTGTTCAGCAAAGGGAATATGGAACTGCTACATCTAAATTTTCAAAGAACAGACAGAAGAGCTCCAGCAAAGTCACTGTCACACACAGCTGGGCCTGCACAGAAAGGGGTTTTTAAAACATCCTCAGTGCACACAAAGTGAAAGTTGGCACAACATTTTCATACCAGTGAACAAAGCAGCCAGATCCCAGCACAGAACAGGTCTGGAGATGATGATCCTACTGGAAAGATCTCCATAGACAACCCTCATTCAAGAAAAGAAATGCCTGAAACACAAGCCCTACTGACTTCATTGCTCATGACCTATTTAGAAGTGGCCTTTCAGTGCCATTAGCTGATTCACTGCTGCACAGGGTTGAGTTACAGCTCTACAGGAACGAAAGAATTTTTTTTATAAACAGAACTACAGCATGGTCACGCTATTCCTGAGGCAGAAAGCCTAAAACCAAGGAATACTGGATGAAAAGTTTTACCTGTATTATCATTATTTTGTTTCTTTTTATCAAAATTATTACAAAATTTTCACCCTAGTTATGTATTAAATGCTAATATAAACACTGATTTGCAACAAGAAAGATTCAGAAGAATAAGCTTTATATAAAAAAAGAAGAGTAAAAGGAACAACAACAAAGAAATAAAGCAGCATTTTTAAGAGCACCCTGTATGGTTTTGCAACCTACTCAGCTCCCTGCAAAGCAGCACTGCAGTCCTAGCTCAAAACCTGTATTTCTGTTAGAGCCTGACCAACATTTTCAAGATATTCCTGTATTATGAGTTTCAGTTCCAAACTGTTTAAGTTTTCAAAGTATTTTTAAAAAAGGTGACGTCTCTAGAGTACCTCATGCACCACTCTGGGTTTGCGTTTAAAGTATGACTGACCAATAAGCAATATATAAAAGCAAATTTCTCTGGCTTTTCCACAAAATGTAAAAGCATAAAACATATATCAGCCCCCCACATCCTAAAGGCACTGCCCTCAAAGGCAGGCTGTGTGATTGTGAAATAAATACATTATTTATTCCTCCACATATACATTTCTTTTACAGAAAATCCTAACATAAAACAGTAGAAAGTCAATTATTCTGCTGAATTTACATTTAAGCTGAAAGGGCTGCTCAGGGGGGAACTTGTGTTCTATTTAAATTCAGGGTAAAAACCCCAAACAACTTAACCACTGTGAGAAGACACAACTCTTCACTCAGGATGTTAAATTTCCAGCTTCCATGGACAACTGCAGAGTGACTGGTCATCAGTTTACTGTGATCACATCAGTCCAGAGGGAAAAATATTGCAAGTGACTTGTCCCTGGGACAAATTTTGCACAATGTCACTTCAGTGTCCCCACCCACTCATTTTTCAGGAGAAGATTTCAGTAGCTGCAGGGCAGGCTGCCCTTTCCTCAGCAGGGAAGTAGGTCAGCCTGAACTCCTGGAATGCTCTGCCTAAGGAAAAGCCATCTCCCTATTCCATTCCCTGAGGCTGGTCATGTAAAACACTGGGGTCAGGCACAACTTCCCCAATTTACACTCCATTCTATGATTTTCTGCTATTCAAAATCAGTAAAATCTTAAGGTTTGGAGTTTTTTTCATATTTTGTTAATGCCAAGATGACAAATTCCAAGTGGCAGTTAGTACAAAGTAAAAAAAAATATTTTTTTTAAGTCCAGAAGGAATTAACTACATGTAACTATTAGAAATGTTTAGATTTGGATACTGAATTACAATCCCAGACTCAGAAGAAATTAGTATTTTAACACAAACCTGCCTGGCAAGTCAGTGGTACTGAAGAAAGGTCTGATCTGAAGTCATGACAAAGGACACCTTGGCCTAGTGACAATAAAGTGCAATTCCAAAGTAAGGCCATCCCATACAGTCCCTGCACCTCAGCTACTCTGACAGGGTTAAAAATAAAAGCATTTAAAGCATTATTCTGCTATGAGAGAAGAGAGCAACCTACACATTTTCCCTGTTTGGATGAGAAATAACCAATACAATAGAAGTGCTGGAAGTGAAATCCTTAAACAGAGCCAGTGGGAGCTGAAGGACAAACACCCTCAGGTTGTAACGATTCCAACTATCCTTCCTCTGGCTGTTCCTATGCATTTTGTTTGATCAATTGATTCACCTTTGCCAGGCAACCGTTCTTGGCTCCAAATCTGGCAGGAGCAGCAAACTGTGCTCTCTCTCCTCTATTTCCACAGTGACAATGCACACCTGCCCCTCACGCTCCCCTCTGGAAGGTCGCCAAGAAACAGTGAATTTAAAATTACTGGAGTTCAAGTGGGGCATAGAAACAAGGAATTTAAGCAGATAAGGAATATACTTTTCAGCTTCAAATACCAATTCTAAGTCATTCATTAGCAGTCATCTGCTTCCCCCTGCAGTTTTATGAAGCTACTGCTGTATCCTGCATTCAAGGATTTGAATTTCAATTTAAGGTTGGAGTCCCCCAAAAAACCTCGTTTTTTCACATCTTGAAAAGAGCCAGACCTGCCCTGGACACTTCAGAGGTCACAGAGCAACGAGCCCTGACAAGACCTGGCCTATCCCTGCTCCCTGTAATCCGTGGGAAAGACACATCAGCCTTTCTACTGCCAAATCACCATCTTTTCCCAAAATTGGAACCAGCACTTCCAGACACAAGGAAGGAGGTCACAGCCCTCACTGACAGCTTAAGTTAACATGCCAGACTAGCTGACTATTCCTGAGTGACAATATGTGCTGTTCACTCATCCTGCTCCAGAGGCAACAGCCTCAGGGAGAAAAAGTGGAGCTGACCACTGAATCCATCACCTCAAGTGGAAAAGGGCTCAATTTGACAGGAAAATGCAAAACTGAATATAGCACTTAAATCAGATAGCAGCACTCAAAGGAAGATAATTATATACTTTTTCACTCTTTGTATTAAATTGCCATCCAGCAAAAGACTTCTATGTTTGCTTAACAACGTAATTCAAAGAGTTATAAATCATATGGGGAGATTATATTTCCAGATTTTATTAAAATTCTTCTTACCAGCTCTTGGAATTAATTACTCTAGCAGATACAGATATACTTCTCAAATGTTCTTCTCCAAGCTTGGATTAACTCAGAAAATATAACAGGATGTTTTATTCTATTTTGCAAGCCATAGGACAAGGCAGGTTTAGTCCAGCAATCCACCTTTTCTTCCAATTTGACCAAAACAATAAATATTTAGTGTAGGTGCTGTACTGTCTACTGGATTCAGGTTATTAAAGCAGGTAATTTGAATAAGGGGATCACCTTTTATTATATTTCAGAAGATTGCACTGTGACACCTTTGAAACCTGTCTTGCAAGTTTTATTGCTATACAAAATCATTGTGAGTGCCGATGAGAATTGTTAACAAAATATATATTCCTAATTGTTATTTATCATTAATTTATGTAATAAGTTTTACATAGTCACTTGGATTATTTTATGTATTAATAATCTGGGGTTTTTTTTGGTCCAGCCACATAATTCTTCCTGGAAAGAGCTCTGAGACCATCTCCAGGTGATCAACACCTAAAGACTGTTCCAACTGCAGAGCTTTGCTTGCAACCTTGGCTTTTATTTTGTAAACACTACAGAAAAAAACAGCAACTCTAACACAATCAAACATATTATATTGGACAGATGAAACTAGGAAAACACCAAATGCTGAAATGAATGACTACACCTATATTGGAGAAGAAATCCCAGGGCAGTTGTTCAACCCCTGGAAAAGCCAATTCTATAGATAAGCTTTTATTTATGGAGAACAATGGGATCAACCTGAAGGCACAGCGAAGAAAGGAAGGGTGAGGACGGGGGCAGCTTAAAGGAAATTTCTTAAGACAATATTCTCTTACATATCCTTGAGCTTCTGCACAAAATAGGGAAAAAAAAGAAAGAGATTTTACTGCTTAGCTCAGAAAGAATCTCAGGGTTAACTCAAAAATGCTACTTCTCAAAATCAGTTTTACTTAATTCGAACACAGTGGCTGACAAAACACTAATGAAGAATCTCCTCTACCAGAGCTGTGTTCCTTGTCCTGCTGACACATTTCCCGCTGTCAGAACAGACATGGACTGTGATTCCAGCCAGCTGTATGTCAATGGACATGGAACAGCCCAGAGAAGGGAACTGCTTTGGAGGAATATTAGATATTTATTGCAGTGTATTACATCCAAAAAAAAGAGCTTCCTAGGCCAGGTGCATAAGTCCTTGCCAGACAAGGCCCAAAGAACAAGACAACATCTGTCACGATGGAAGAGCACGAGGGATTCAGAATGAAGGATTCAGAATGTTGCATGGATAAACTCCTAATTAATGGGTGTCCCTCCAGAAGAGGATGGGGCAGGCTGGAACAATTACCATGGAACAGCTGTTGGGTGTCCTTGGATTAATCCTGCAGACCAGACCAACGTCAAAGCCATCACTGTCAGTGACAACTAACCAGAAAAATCTGTTTGTAATGCATCAAAAGCAATTTACTGCTCAGTGCCTCTGCTGAGGCAGCAATCAGAATGCTTTGGAAACAGCAACAAAACCTTATAAAAGTCAATTTTAGTTTTAATTCTTAAAAAGCTCAGAGTTGCAAGCCCAGCCAACTAACCAGGCTCAATGCTGCATCTGTTTTTCAGAATATTTCTTGCAGGTTTGTGTCTTAATATCATTTCAAGCTCTTACTTTGCTTCATTGTGCAGAGAAGATCTCTTATGGTATCGGTACTGTTTCCCTGGGAGGAATTCTCGGTGCTTAAAATTAGAAATCTCACTGTAAGGGGCTCCTGAAATATAACTGGAGAAAATACACAAACAATTGTTCCTTCCCTCTGCAACAGCTTCTGCACAAGTGAGTATTTCTACTCAGAGCTGCTGCTGTGGAAGTTTACACACCAGGATACACATAAATACACAGAACAAGGACTAGAATCTGCCTTTGCACTTCCAGCATAAATTAGAGACTTTTTCTACAGCCTATTACTGGGGAACAACACTCGATAGAACTCGTTTATTAAAGCTGCTGAAACACAGCATTGGTCTTAGTTTATAAAAAGCCCAACAATCTATTAAGGTGTAGCTCCATAAATTTGATCAGAGCAGGGCCAACATCCAGCTCTCCTTATGACCAAAGCCCACAGTTTATGGCTGGGGCTGCAACAACAGTTCATAGGGAGTTTTTCTTATTTAGACAAGCACTCTAATGGAATCCATCTCCCCCTGTGCCAACACGAGGCTGCTGTTTGATGTCTGCTTTTACCAGCACTGCCCTTGATCTAAAAATACAGCTTTATTTTTCATGTGAATCACTCCCCTGAGTGGTTCAGTGCACATTCACACAGAGGTGGGCCAGCACAACACAGGAGGCTGTGGAGGGATGAGAATAACCCATCAAGGACTGCCTGAGGAGCAAACACAGCACTGCTGAGTGTCTGCTCACAACCTCAGCAGCCAAATAAACACTCCTGAATATTTCTGCCTCATTTTCTGCAGCTCCAATTTAAAGAAAACAATCACGTTGCCCTTTTTCTCAAAAAAAAAAAATCTTTTGAGTAACTTGGAAGGAGTTTTAAAAGCTCTGAATAAATGAATGTACAGCACTGTTTTCAGACTGTGACTGCAGTATTTTTTCTTAAAAGCTGCATCATTTAACAGATTCTTTTAATAATCAGAATGTTTCACTTTTAAAAATAAATTTGGAGCCATCAATACCAAGTACAGTGAGAAGAGCTGGAGCAGCAATTCAGGGATGGCCCATCCCCATGGTTTTACTACAGAGATGCAAGGTGGTGCAGGGCAAGATAATTGTAACAGCTGTGTAAGCTTCTAATTCTTCTCTGGATTCAGGATTTCTCAAGCTCTGCTTGTAAGAGATACCAACAATATTTTGTTGTAAAAAATAGCTACATTTGAAAGACTGTTCATATAATCAGAAAGCTCTTTATGGAACATAAACAAAGAATTGCCAATCTAATACTTATGGTGATAGTGAGAGACAGAATCCCTCTGTTTGGTCAGATATAATCACAAGCCAAGCTGAAGGGCAGAATTGCTCAATACCACTGGAAATAAACCTACAGAAAGATGAGAGCTGCAGCTGCCTCAATACTTTCTCTAAAGAAATCTTTCCAGCTTTCATCAGTTACTATTTTGCACTCTCATAGCACTTTTAAGCGGAGTTCCACAAAGCTGAATGCAAAGATTCAACAGTCCCAATTCTTTTGCTCATTTGACAGAAGGCAAAGATCAAGGTGCAAAATTAAATGATTATGCAACAATACAATGGAAACAAGAGCAACATGAAAATAAGGACACCCAATTTCCAGGCCTGCTGCTCTAGAATTTCTGGGGTTTAATTCTATGACATAATTTCCCTCCGGTTTTTAGCATTTTTTCTTGAAACTCTCAAGTTGCCTTCAAGTTCCAGGCTACTGCAGCAGCCTCAGCATGACTCATGATGACAGTGCTCCTTGTGCGAGCAATAAATACAAGGAGAAAAAAGGGACTGTTCAGTCTAAACTGGAAAAGACACAAGGGCAAGGAGATGCTTTTGTGCGATGAGCAGGTCAAAGACAGTGATTATTGCCCCCTGTTCAGCACCTGAGAGCTGCATGTGGAGAGTGCCTTGCTTTGGTGTGTCCCCCCTGTGCAAAAAAAATTCCCAAATTAAACAAACTCCCTCCTACAACAACAACAACAAGAAGACACTGACTTCCCAGAGGGTCCCAAGATGGTCAGGACCCTGGAGCTGCAATAAAAGAAATTCTAATCAAATACAGGACAAATGTTTCCAGTATGAGTGTAGTTAAACACCAGGACAGGGAGCCAGAGGGGAGTTTTATGTTGGGAGGCAGGTTTTAATGCAGCATCTTTACTCTCCCAATATTTGTCAACTAAAGTTGAAAAAAAACCCAGAAAAAAATCCATAAATCAGTAGAAAGCCTTCCACCATCTGCCACAAGAATAATAACCAGGAGAAATTCACTGGATTACTCACGTGAACAGTCTAATCCTGAAAGTGATTTAATGAGTTTTATCAAAGTCAGAACAAAAAAAGTTCTTTTTTCTAACTACTTGATGACCATAATATCTTAGAACCCTGAAAACCAACTGCTGTCAAGTGACACCACTGATTGAGAGTCAAAAAATTGGTTCACACAGACTCACAGGAGAGCAAACACCATTGCAAAGGCTGTTGGACTTCTCCTAAGACCCAATTCCTTACTCCCCACAACATTATCCATATTACCCAAACATTTTGTCCAATGTAACTGCACTGAAAGTAAACAAACCCACACATTTAATGTGTTTTGTTTGATTAAAGCTCAAGTAATCCATAGGGATACATTCAAATTTAATCCCAGTTAGCTGGATTATATAAACCAGCCTTCCAGGAAAACTATCCTCAAACCTGCTGTGAGTTTTGGAAAAGCACCTTGCAGCTGATCGGGGGAAACAATGGATGCACACACACTAAGTAACATGGAACAGGGAGATTTTTGTTTCTTGTAATCTCTGAGTCACAGTCACTTCACTC
This sequence comes from Neopelma chrysocephalum, assembly GCF_003984885.1. NCBI lineage: Eukaryota > Metazoa > Chordata > Aves > Passeriformes > Pipridae > Neopelma > Neopelma chrysocephalum. The sequence continues at coordinate 5,234,441 of NW_020897720.1, forward strand.
ACTGCTCAAAGCAGACAAAAATCTGCAAAGGAATGTGATGATTAAGAGCAGCAAGGAAAGCTACAGAAATATTTGTTACCTAAAAGAGGAAATTAAGAACAGTAAAAGCAAACCCACGAGGGCTCTAAAGGTCTGTTTTCGTGTCAGTCACAGACCATTCGAAAACTCTCCACTGAAAATCTCTCTGTTTACATTCAGCACTGGTGCTTTGGATTACCTGTTTCTCTTCCTCTGGCATATCTTTCTCTAGTTCTAGTAAGTATTCTTCATCTAGTTCTGTCTGCTTCCTCGAGCTACTCCCACCGTTCTGTACATTCCCTTCATCATCCAGCACAGCTTCCTTTGCCTCAAAGGAGTCCTGACAGTCATGGAAACACTCATCTGTTGTGGGATCTTGGCCTGGGGATGGGGCACATCCACTCCCAGTGGTCTGGGGGTTCTGGGCATCTCTGGGGCCAGTCTCTGCAGATTTCTGGTCAGAAAGCTTTAAGTGACTGAGCAACTCTTCAGGTGGACTTGCATCTTTAAATTCTTCCATGCTGGACTCCTGGGAGGGGTTTAGAAATGAGAAAGAAATAACCCTCAATAAGGATCATATAAAACACTTGTCAGCAAACAAATCACAGTGTGGGTCAGGTTGGAAGGGACCACAGAGGCTCATCTGGTCCCACCTCCCTGCTCAAGCAAGGCCATCCCAGAGCACATGGCACGGGATTGCATCCAAAGGGTTCTGGAATATCTCCAGTGGGGGAGACCCCACACCCTCTCTGGACAATCTGTTCCAGTGCTCGGTCACTGCACAGTAAAGAAGCTCTTCCTCATGTTCAGGTGGAACTTCCTGGGCATCAGTTCCTGCCCGTTGCCTCTTGTCCCATTGTTGGGCACCCCCGCGCAGAGCCTGGTCCATCCTGACACCTCCCCTTTAGATATTTATACACATATAAACTTATTTAACACAATTATTTATTTTATACAAGTTTATAAGCCTCTAAAGTACTTAAAAAATACTTTTGGCATCCCCTGAGGGAAACTGTGACCCTTCAGGGAGAGAACAACTTATCCGCGACTCTACGCACTGCAGCGACACGCGTCCGGGAGGGACACTGCAGCCATGAGTAAGTGAATTCCCGAGCTCAGACTCCCAAGCCTGGCCCAGCACCGAGAGGCTGAGCTCACACACAGCCCCCAGCGCTCCTCGCCCACTCTGCCCGCCGCCCGCCCCACGGCCCCTCCGCCGTACCACCACCCCCCGGGAGGTGCCGTGCGCGGCTCCCAGGCGCACCGCAGCGCTGTCCTGGCGCTGGGACACGGGGCGGACCCGCAGCCATCGCCCACGACCCCGCCAGGCCCCCCGAACACCCCCCGATACCCCCAAGCCCCCAGCCCCGCACTCACCTGCGCCGGCCGCGCTTCCGGCTTCCGGCATCCGCCCCGCCCCCTGCGCCCGCGGGCGTCGCTTCCGGCCGGAACAACCAATGGGCGAGGAGGTGGCGCGCGGGGGCTGTCGGGAATTGTAGTCCGGCGGAGCGGGACCCGCAACTGCCTCAGGCGGAGGGCGGGAACGGGCTGAGGGGGCGTGAGTGGAGCGCAGGAGGGGGTGACGGAAGTGATATAACTTGCCTGTGTTTTTAATTAATAGCAACAGGTGGCTGGGTTTCCCTTGTCAGTTTGATCTTTAAGCCACCGAAGCTTTGAATTTCTCTGGACTGACTCTGATGAGCTTCGGTAAACGAAGTTTGAGGAAGAGGAATGTTGAACCGCTGGGATCTTAAATGTACAGTTCTTCAAAGACATAACCAGAAGATGCAGAGGGGATTGACAGCCTGAGAGTTGGACACTCTCTGTCTATGGAAGAATGATAAGAGAACCAAAGAATGGGGACCAGAATAATCAGTAAAGAATGGAGCAATTAAATTAATTAGATGAATTATTAAATTATTAATTAAATTGTGAGAATTGTGTAACTTATAACCCGTGAACGTTAATTTCTTTGTTTCAAATCAAACCACGAAGGGAGGCTTAAATTTTGCTAGAAGATGGAATAAAACTCTTGGATTCAAATGGCCAGAGACTTAGGAGGTTATACACTTGAGTTTTGCACTTTAGATGTTCTTAAATACTAAAATAAAACATTTAAATATTTACAACAGAAAATTCATGAGGTACAGCCACCGTGAGGCCCACGGACTGAGCCATGTAACAATTTGTATTGCTAAAACTCAGCATTCTGGAAAATAGCTTCTATTATTATTATTATTATTATTATTATTATTATTATTATTGTTATTATTAAACTCATATTTTGCAGAAGAGATGAATTATTTTAGAAATGAAGACCAGGTGAAAGAGTTTCTACTTAAAGAATATGTGTTATATCTGGAAGCTCTCAGTCAAAGAAGGAGCTTTTTTTAACAGATTCTAGTCCTGAGTTGCCTGAACAGCATTTTCTCTCTTCTTTTTTAAAAATAAAGCAGAACAAAACTTCAAGACACATGAATTTCAGTGGAAATCAAATTGCCACTTTAAGCATTTACAAGTTTATGGAGGGGATTTTTAAAGGCAACAGCAGAATACAGTTACTTAACCTGCTTTTCTGTAAACTTGCCAGTTGGCTTTACTATGAAAAACTGATGTTTTGACAAAGCAAACAGAGCTTTGGGGACTCGTCACTTCTGGAAGAGACAGTAGAAATCCCAGGAGATCCAAGTTCTCTTGCTACCTTAGGGAAAAGTCTTACTGCTTAAGAAGTTGGATTTGTGGTGCGTAAAATCCAGGGAACTTTTTGCTGGATTAGAGTATTTGTGACTTTCCTGCGCAATAGAAATCCAATAGATGGCGATGTTGGATTTTCCAATTTCCCTGTAAAACGGATCCAGTTTAATGAAATCAGGGCTGAATCTCCACTGTGTTACAGTACTGTCAGACTGGACTCTGAGCTGACCAGGAGAGGGATGAACTGTTGCACAATTACCTCGGGCTCCAGACCATATGTTAAATTTACTTCTTGGGACAGCTTTTTGATCTTCACAGTGCAGAAACCAAAGCTCAACAAATCAAGCACAGAAAAAATAATTACCATTTTCCAGAGGTCATAGAAAGTTCAGGTTCTTCTCTAGAATTAAACATTTGCACACAAGTCTCAGTGGAATCACATTATTGTGCTTCCCAAAGAACATTTGAAAGGAAGTTGTGAAATAGGCAATTAAAGGCTTTTTAATCGCAACTATAAATTAAAGTTTTACTACATCCGCCTTTTAGGCTGTCTTATTAAGGAAATTGTGAACGATTCTTATTAATTTTGAACATCCTTTCCCTTTCTCTCCTGGCTGGAGTCCTATAAAGATTGTGGGAATTACTGGATAGGGAGCATATTCTTCACTGGTCAAGCTAAGATGTTTTGATATAAAAAATTTCCAGTAACAACTCCAGCCTTCCTTTCCCTATCACCTTCCACTCGTCTGAACAACCATATCCCACTGTATTTGTCAAGCTTTCCATTATTTTCACTGGTTGGACTCAACTTCACAGGGTATAAAATAAGGATCCAGCCTTATTTTATGAAGACAATTCTTTGCCTTTATCACTCTTTACATATTTTGCAGAGGTGAGATGCTCATTATTCAGCAGGTGTAAATGAATTTGCCTCATTTGAGCTCAAAACTGTGCCAATCACATCATTAGAGTTTCTAAAGCAGGATTTGCCATGGTGTTGTCACTGACTCATCTGGTGGGATTTTGTGCCCTACCCAAGGCTTTTATTTGGGCCTTGCTGCTTCTTACACCCTTAGTGGTGCTGATGGAAACATGAAGTGACTAATGTTTGTAATCTCCTTGGAGGAATAAATAAAAAAAGCAACTTTAATTTTAAATTAACTTTAATTAATGAAATTTTGGCTATTCTAGGAAAAAATGAAGCCATAGATTATAACTGAGTAGAAATGGAACCTAACTTCCTGCATTTACAACCCAGGCAGGAGAACAGAGGGGTGCAGGGGCATCTGTCCATGTTGTGGTGACATAAATTGACATAATAGCCCTGCTTTTTCCTGCAGAGCCACTTTGTTTTTCTCCTCATTTTAGTGATAGACCAACCAGATAAACACAATACAACAAATCGTGTCATTAAGATGAATAAATGCTGATTTATGGATTTACAACCTTTGTCTTTCAGCACTTCTCCCTTTCTCTTGGTATTTTCAGGACTTCTCTCTTTCTCTTGGTGTTTTCAGCGCTCTCATTTGTCTCCCACATTATCCTCCCACATGTCCTGTTCCACATTGCCAGATCTTAGTGGGTAAACAGGTCCATGTGGCTTTGCTGGCCCTGGGCTATGTGTGCTGACTCACCAGTCAGAATGTGCAAGTTAGAAGCCAGCAGGCTCTGAGGTTGATCGAGGGGCAGCCTTAGAAAGGTCTCCTGAGAAAAGGCTCTAATTGGGTTCCCTTCCCTGTATTTAGGGAGGTGAAACACAAAAGCATTAAGGCCGAGGCAGGATTTTCCCGGTTGGTGCCCTGACCTCAATGTCACCACTTCAGGTGTTTTCACTGCTCTTTGGAATCATGACTTACCATTTGCACAAGTAGCTAGGACCACTCCCAGTCCCCAAAAAAATCATGGTAGGTGGAAACATTTTTGGGTTCCTTTAAAGTGACATAAACCAAGGTGGTGTGTGTCCTTATTCTGAAGTGTTTCTTTCTGAGCACTTCAGGGTGAAACTGGTGTTTGTGGGATGCACCATCCCCACAGGACTGTGTTCTGCCCTATGGAATAGTGAGCCAGAGCACTGCAGGGGGGTTGGGAAGGAGGTGAGTAAATCTGTTGTTGGGTGTATCAAAGCAGAATCCAGTGTCTTCTCGTGGGAATGAGCTGGTAAATTTGTGGGATAAGGAATAAGTGGATACCAGTATACCAATAGTTCTGTGGATGATTATCTCCTGTGCTGTGCAATGTTATGCTCATTTGTGTGAGGGGAAAGTCAAGCACAGAAACTGAGAGCTCAGAGCTCATCTGTTGAATGAGAAGTTGCTGTTTTGACATTTTTTCAGACTAGAACTGTACTTTATAATATTAATGTCTCCTCTTCTCTCCCTGGCACATTTGGAAAGATAATAGAAAACTGCATTTCCAGAGAGTAAAGAATGTCGAATGCTTTACAATTGCAGTCTCATTCAGCTGGATTGATTTTACCATAACACTTTTCAAAAATAAGCAGCACTTTTGTGATAGCTGAGTGCACTGAAGCCTAATGGGTTTAATTTGTGTGCAGCTGGGCTGTACCAAAGCTCCCTGAGCCATTACAGCTGTGCCTCTCCCTTGAATGGCTTTGGACAAGCCCCTAGGTAGGGATTAAGCTCCACACAGTAGCTTAACCTGGAGAAATTCACAGTGTTTTATGAACACCTTCTGTGTTAAATGGCAGCAGCTCCTCTTTGGAGGCAAATCTATTTGGGGTTCATCAGAAGACCTGTTAATAAGCCTAAAAAATACCCATGATGGAGTGTAGTTGCATCGGACAGACCATCATCATGTGCCACTGCACTGGATCCTGGATGTTCTGCTTGGCAAAATAATTTTGGCTGTACTAAAATATGGGCTAATATGGGCTTGTCCCACAAGGGTTTATGATCATGCCCTGGTCCAAATAGTTTTTCCTTTAAAGGAAAACATTGCAACAAATGAAGGACTAACAAAAGGAAGAGGGTGATTTGCATGGCCTCATTTGGGCTAGCCTTGCCTGGTGGAGGTCGTAAAATATTTCAGTGGTAAAAATAAAGATATTTAGAACAGATTTGTTCTGGAGAAGTCAGGTGGTCCTGCAAAAGTTTCATATTTTAAGGTGACATATCAGACTTTCTGCTCTATAACCTTCATAGTCCCTCTTTCAGATCCATGTGGGGTTTTTTCCCATTTTATGCAATCAGTTTTATTGCCTGTACCTCCAGCGAAGCTGTGACTGGAGGTGAAGCAGGTATTGTCGGCAACTTATGAACAAATATGATGGGACTTCTGAAATCTTCCATAGTTTACATATTTGTATGGATGGGACCCCACTGGTACAGTGTTGCTGTACCAAAAGGGGAATTCATGAGACAAAAAGTAAAGAGCTTAAAAGAAGAGAGAAGACATGTAATATCATGCATGGCTATAAAGAGCTTGGAGAAATGTATTTTAGAGAAATATTAGGAATCTTCCCATCTTATGTTTGCTATGCCTACAAGCTGTAGGCTCTCCAGTATTAAAATTTAATTTTAAGAACGAGACACAGTTTATTAAAATTCTATTTGAAGTATATATTAGGTATTGCAGGATATGTGTCTGGGTCTTTTGCTCTCTGACGATTTTGGTATCTGATTTGTGTGTTTTGAGGCACTGAATGTGTTGTTAATTCATGTCTTCTCCTGATCAGTTACAAGGTTTACAGAATGGTGGTTTTTCCAATACTAAAATGGCTGAAATTCTCTTTTTATACATTTGAAAGAAGCAGTAAGGGAACTTTCCTTGTGGTTGTTGTAACATTGCATGTAAAAATGCACAAAGATTATAAGTACTTAAAGTACTTCAGTATGGGATAAAAGCCTCTCTGATTTCATCCATATTAGAGAATTATAGCATTGTTTAAGGAGCTTAAATGATGATCAGAGATCACACAGCTTTTGTTAGGACTAAGAACTAATTAAAATAATTATCAGTCTCTCAGAGCTATGTAGTTAAAGGATTTAAAGTAATAGAATGCTGTTCTTTCTCCAACCTTGCAGTATCACTTCTTTCTCAAATACGGATATTGAATTTACTTTACACTATACAAATTGCATGACTCAAAATGTAGCTGAAGTGTGCTGTCAGGTGATGAGATTAAACAAATTCATTTCCAGTTCGCTGTAGTTTGGAAGAAGTTTTACAAAACCCTGAAGTGTTTGACAGACAATTGTATATTCCCTCCAAAAGTATACCAGTGGGTCAGAAACACAGTTCTCTGCCTTTCAGAGCCACAAAGGGCACAGCTTCCTACTGGTGTATCACAGCTGGGTGTGATTTTCCTTATGGCAACATCAGTCTGTGAGCAACAAGAGTTTGTTAACTGTTTTAAAATACTTTTAAATTTTATAAGCATTGTCCTTTTAAGAGGAAATTACTGCATTTTCCACAATCAAAATGAAATTATTAAAGTAGGAAATTGGCCATACTGCAACAAGATAGGACTTAAAATATACTTCTGTGGTTCTTACTATAACATAGGACCATGGGAAGATGCTGGAACATGACGTTCCTATTGTTGGGCTGGGGGATGTATCATCTAACCACACACCACATCCACCCCTGGCTATTTGATGAAAGAATACACATGAAAGGAAATAAAAACTAAGGAAATGGCTCTCCCTTGGGATGTACCATTGTTAAATTGTCCCCAAGCGCTTTTAGTACATCAGTTTATGGTTTGTTCCCTGTTTCAAGATTTAAAAAAAGGTCACTACAATTCCTAGTAAGGAAAGGCTCCGTCGGAGAAAGGAGTTAATACTAATTGTCACGGTTTGTACCACTTCATGTGAAAAAATCAGTCAGTTCTGTGATTCACACTTAATTGCAAGGGATGAAAATAGCTTCCAAACATGACCTAAAAAGTCCTAGAAGATATTGCCAGGAATTCTCTTAAAGAACTGTATTACTGAGCTGGAAAATATTAATGAAGTGATACTTACACTACTCCATTGTTTTGACTCTTCTTATCTGAGAGGTAAAGTAAAGCCTCTAAATGTCCAGTGCTGTTTTCAAAGCCTGCTAAAAGAACCAAGGGCTGAGCATATTTGTCCTGGAGCTCGTTTTGGGCCTCCAGCGGTCACTGCTCTTTTGTGCTGTGCCCACAACACTGTTTATGAGGTATTTGGAGTGATTTATGAGTGTTGCTTTTAGAAATCAGATCCTCTGGCAGCTTACTGATGTGCTCAAATGTAGATTGTGAGCTCTCACCATTGCTGGTATTTTCAGACTTTCAAAGAAGAGAATGGTAAAGGATAGAGGAGTTATAAATGCTGGTGATCAGGGAAGCAACTGTATCCTAGGAGTCACAATGGCAAACTTCATGGCTATGAGTGTTTTATTTTGAAGTGAAAATGGTGATAAGGGAACTTGGCTGAATTCCAGTCCTACAGTAATAGGTGCAAGTGTTTAAATTGTTGAGAAATTACTTTAATGGTTGACATTGTTTTCAGTTTCTAAAGTGCGAATGTACAGTGATGTACAGCAACAATACGGAACTACAGGCAAAGTCAGGGGTGACCTGGAGAGGAACAATCAGGACTGCACTGCTCACTGCCACTTCCAGACATCCATCCACATGGCTGGCACACCTGGACACCCACACTCACACATGGCCCCTGCCCACCCCCCTGTTTATGTATTCTTTCTATGTACAGATGTGTTTGGCCGTTCCACAGCACTTCCACAACAGCTCAATAATTGGATGTGCACTTCCCTGGGTTTATGCAGCACTTTCCCTGCATTCTGTTCATGCTTCCATAGTTTCTCTGGAAATTGCCTGGGAATATGGTTAGACCCTGCACTTGGCCACTCCAGTGACTTAAATCTGCCTGTTCCTCCCTGATTTTCTTCCCGTGCTATCCTGAGGAACCGTGTGTAGGTCTATTTCTTTGCCTGGGCCTAACGTCAGACAAGTCGGTGTCCCAAGGGAACAGACTGGTTGGGGTCTGTTCATTCCAGTGTGGTGTTTGCTCCACAGGCAGCTTTGCAGTTCAGTGTGTCACAGGTGGCCTCACAGTCCCTGTTGCTGGAGCCTTGGCTGCCGGCAGGGACGTGTCCATTCCGCTCCGAGAAGAGGCTGAAGGTGAAGAACTGGCACGGCTCCTTCTGCCCGCTGCCATCCTGCAAGGGGCTCAGGAGGGAGCTGGAGTTTTTCCATTCCTGGAATGTGCACATCTCCAGGTGTGGGTGAGTGATTTTGCTCACGTACCCGGGGCTGGGAGATGCCGAGGATAACGTCCTCTGGCTGCCACTCAGGAAACTCCCGCTGTCCTCCAGAGAGTCTTTCCTGTGGTGTTCAAAGGAGCACCGATTCCAGTTTCTGTAGCTGTAGGGCCACCACCCCAGCTGCTTTCGACGGTGGCAGTGGCATTTCAGGATCTGTATAAAAGCCCTCTTGAACTCTTTGCTTGAGCAAGGGTAGATGATGGGATTCAAGCAGCTGTTAAAGTAGCCAAGCCAAAAAATCACCTTGAAAATTGTTTCAGGTGGCTTCAGAGCTGAAAACAGAGATCCTGTCCATAGGAAACAAGCAGAAACAATATCTGAGTTAATTGGTTTGTCTGCCTCTAGGAAGGGCAAATGTTACATCAGATCACTGTTAGAACCCGTGTATTAAAAATCTTTCATGCATGTTGCTTTCAGTTTTGGTCTTTTGCTACTAAAATGTTACTTTTATTATTTTTAAAACTAATAATGAAATGCTCTTCGTCATCTGAAAGTCAAAGGAGCACATAATTAATGTAGAATTAAAAACTAAAATGCAGTTTATGGGTACACATCTGCTGCACTAACATGTACTGATCCCAATGACAGATCAAACCTCCACCGTCCAAGCAGCTGTACAAGGCACACATGGAATACTTCTGCAAAGGACTTTCAAGGGTCATTTTTGAAGGAAAAGATCTAAATGTTCCCAGGCTTGTTAGGAGGAGTGTGTCCAGACATACCTTATAACTTCTAATACACTCTCTGGCAGCTCTCAAACATCCCTCCCTTTATTCAGATTATTGTCATAGTACAAACCTCTGGAAACCTGAAGTTAGTTATGGGAAGTTAGTGGAACTTCCCATATCTCAGGCGTTCATAAAAGTGGTGTAACCCAAAATAAGAGGTTGTTTTATGAGTTCTTCCTCTTCTGTTCACAACCAAATAACTTCCCTAATGAGACTGCCCAACTCCTACTGGGAAATCCATTTCCTGTACTTTTAGTGTTAAAAGCAGGGGCAATTGATCAGCTAAATTTAGCAAATGGGGCTGTAGAAAAGAACGTGTGACATTTTTAAAGCAAAACAGGCATTCAAGAGTTATCCAGCTGGGTAAACACCTTTGTGTCTGGCTCAAGTAATCAAGGAATGGGGATTCAGGGGCGAATTCTTATGTCAAGAACTGGAGTTTGACTTGAAGATTTTTTTCAAATGGAAGTCAACACCCCAGCCTGGATGTCACATCCTGACCTTTTCCACTGGAGTGGTTTCAGATTCGCTGGGCTGTGAAAGCAGCTGAGTCAGTTGTGGCTGTCAGATGCCTGAGTGGGGAGGGATGTGATTCTGGGCATATTTCCCATCTCACAGCAATGTGGAGGTCACGGCTTGGGCCTCAAAACTATGCAAAAGCACTTCCTATCCTCTTGGGTAAACAGCTCTTCCGTGCCACGGCACAGTGTGTCTGCATGGCAAAGCTGGGCTTGGAGCCTCCTCATTCCACAGGAATCCAGAGGGGAGTGTGTGCCATTCCTCATACATCCACTGCCCTGCCCAGGGTGCCAGCTGCTTCCTGAGGTGGCTCAGGAGAGAAAATAAGATGCTGAGCTGGCATCAGCTCTCTGGAAAGGCTCTTCCTCATCAGTAACAGTCAGGGAAGGTCCTGTGAATCCAGAACTATAGATTTTTCCCTGGCAGTGTTTGGGAATGGTGCCAGCTGGAACTAGGTCTGCCCATTGCCTCGGAGCTAAGGAGCGCGCTGGCCCTTAGGGTTAAAATGGAGGGTTTAAATCACAAGGTTCAGAGCAGTTCTTCATGACTCCTGCACTTTACTGACTTTTACTCATGGAGAGTAAATGGAGAAAAGGAAATATATCAGAAAATCAATTGACTTGATGAGTTTTGATTGATCAGTTTTTTGACCACAGTCACCAGACTTCATAGAGTTGTTCAGTTTGGAAATACACTGAGCAATAGCAAATATCATAAAGAGAAATTAAGAAGTATTTTATTTAGTAGAAGTTAATTGCATTTAGGCTCTGACTGGTTCTTTATAATGAATATTTTATTACAGAGAAAGTAAGTGAAGCATCCTAATGAAATTAGGGAACATTGTGGGAAGCAATTTGGCATATTAATTGTCCTCACATATTCTGCAGAATATCTGCCCAGAGCATCACTGAGACATTAAAATTCAGACTCCACTGGAGTCAGTGGAAGTCCTCGAAAGGCTCATAAGGACTTCGGTGGACTTGGGAAGAGACCTATAATTACTCATAGAATCATCAGTTTTCTTCAGAATCAAGTATTTTATACTTGATTTATACTTAGGTTAGATAATAGTTGGTGAGAAGTACTGTGAATTCTCTGGATTTAAGGAGAAAAAGTGGCTATGGATGAGTTTGGGGCAGTCAGGTGCTGTTTTCTGCATGTTACAAAAGGATCACATTTCAAAATTTTCTAAATCCAGTTTTTCTTCGATGAGAGCCAACCTGGGGGAGTGTGTGTTCTGTTTTCTGGAACAAACGCAACATCTGGTTTTATTGCAATACAATGGTCTGGAGTTGTTTGAGTGCTTTGTTGTGTGTCAGTGGATATTCCAGTGATGGTGACAGGAGAGCTCCACTGCAGGGCTTTGTCATTGTCTGAAGATTAAAGAAAAGCCACAAAATTTGAAATTTCTTGTCCCTACTGATAACAGGTAGAAAATGAAATGTTTCCATACTTGAAACTCTGAGGGGGGTTATTCCCACTCTGGAGAAAATCACCCTCTTCTTTGAACACCATAAAATAGAAATAGTTTGAGAATTGGTAAGGAGTATTTGGAAGTTCAGTTACAGAGTCTGATCAAACTCAAATAGTTAAGGTAACCTTGGAAGGCAAAGACATCCTCTTATTTCAGAGGAGATTTCATTCTGGTGCAGATTGGAGCCATTCTGACTGGAGTTAAATGTGAGCTTTTCAACGTTCTCCACAAGAAAAAATTCCAATGTTTTAAAAATTGCTGTAATGAGGAAAAGCATTGCAAAATACCAAGTGATAACAGATGAGTTTTGAAACATGAAAAACAGGAAGCTTCACCAATATCAAACCCTGTCTCAATCTGTCCTCCAGAACACAGCTTGTACAAAAATGAGTGTTGCTTTGCAAGAAATCTGTTTTATGATGGAACTCGGCCTTCCTATGAAAAGTGACCTGATCAGATTTGTGCTGTGACCAACAAGAGACATTCCCAGTGCTTGGCTCTGGGTGGCTGCTGAGGGTCTGGCTGGGAACCTTCTCTTCTCCCCCGTGTTCCTGCTGTGATTCCTGCAGCAGCCGGGACTGCTGGAAGCTGCTCATGGCTGAGTTACAGCCACCGTGTGCACAGCTAGTAAAATTCTCCCTCTAGAAGTAATAATCTGCCTCTGCCCAGAGTTATTACGAGTTTAGAGAAAGGATGTGGTTGTCCTTTATTTAAGCTTTTGCAGTCCCTTTCACCACATGCTTCGCCAAGTCAGCGTGCCAAGGTTTTAAAGCTAATTGGATTTCTAGAGCTCCTGATTCCTTCCCTTCCAGCATTCAGTGTTTGTTTACATTCCCCTGGACTTATTTAATATAGGAAAAAAACCCCACAGTTTACAAACAGTAGAGGATGAAATAGAGAGTATGGTTATAAAATTACGAGTTGATCAAGCTGGGAGGAAGTGCAGGCCTTCTGGAGAAGAGGATTAGGATAACAGTGAAAACAGTTAGAAAGCAGAGAAAATAGATCTTGAGAAATAGGAAAGCATCCAAAATCAACAGAATAAAATTCAATAAGGAAGATGAAAGATGGTTAAATTATAAGTACTACAAATAAATAACAATGGATAGTGTTTGGTTGTGGTTATTTGGCATGTTGGTGTCTCTGTGGGATGCCTTGTGCTGCACATCCCAGCAGTGCCTGGGCTGCCAGGCTGGAAACTAGTCCCAGGAACCCAGCAGTCACCAACACACTACTCCTGTGCTTGTGGATATCTTGTGTGTGTGTATGTGTAGCACTTTGCTTTTGAGGAAGGAGAAATATCAAATAAGGAATAACTGCTGTGGGCAGGGACACCTTCCACTGGACGAGGTTGGTCAGTGCTCCAAAGTGTCCTGGTTGTGAGGAATTTCTGTCCTAGAACTGACTACCTACAGCAGTGTCCTCATATTACAGATGAACAAATCACTTGTATAAGACCAGCAGGAACTTCATTCACAGTGGCTCACATTTGAGAGCTTTTTAAAGGCTCCAAAAAATAGAAACTTATCTAGAATGGCAAAAGTAAAACCAGGACTTTACCTCCCTTCAAGGAGTACAGGGAGAGATCAGGTCTTTTTACTAAACCCCAGACTTGCTACACCTTCTTGTATTACAAGCAATTGCAAGGCAGAGCAGCAATATTTGCATTTCTACAGGGACAGTACCTGTGTATTTAACCCCAAAACTAACATGGGCACCACCTCTCAGTCCAGAATAGCTATGCTGACTTTCATCATTGAGAGAGCTCACTTGTGCTTAAATTGTGTTGCCCTCATACAAATAGTGTGAAATCAAGATCAATTTTGATAAGAATCTTGTTTGGTACCTAAAACTGACAATAGTAAGGGACAGAAACATGGCACTAATGTTGTTGTTATTTTGTCCAAAAGAATCAGAGACTTCTGCAGCTTCCAAACTAGACAGAACATGGGCCAAGCTTATTCTTGTTTTGCAAAAGATTAGATGATTGAGGGAGTCTAGAAAAGCTAATCTAAGTCTGCTGACATTTCATTTATTACACTTAAATATCTGCAATTACTGAACATGTTTTGGTGTTTTCTCCTCTTCTGACTTATAACAGAGACATCTTTCTTGGCCATTGTTAGTATATAACAGCCTGTAGCATGGAATTGAATAACACAGCTACCTCGGTACTGTATGAAATTCCAGTGCAGTTTTTCTCTTGTCACTCAGACACAGATGGTTATTGCTTTCTGGTTTCTAGGGATCACCCAAAAGCCTGTCAAAATATCTCAAAATCTTGCAGTGGTCAGTGAAGAAACACTTTAATAAAGATGTGAAAAAACTCCTCACTTTTTGCTCATGTCAGTATTTCACAGGTAGGTGCCCTAAAGTCCCTGAGACCCTGAGGTGTGGCCTCGATGCTTTAGGACCTGTGTAGCTTTACTCAGGGCTTTCCTCATTAGCACCAGCTGGAGCAATAGCACAAGTGTTTGCAAATGCCTCTGGCATAAGGACCTTGTATTCCAACTGCCTTGCTGAAAGTAGTGTTTCCCCTGAAATTATCCCTTCTCTCTTGTCATTGATTTCAATAGTTTTGAGATTTCCTATTGCTGCCCAGTGGCTCAGTCCTGAATTGGTTTTCCCTTGGAGCTCTCTGACCACCTGAGACAGGAGTTACTGCAATCCCTGAGGCTGAGTAGTCAACTCGAGTTGATTTCACTGTATTTTTTGTGTGTATTGCTTTGTGTGTTTGTTTTTGCAAGACAGTACACTGTGAGATTTCCCTTTGTTCCCCTGACATGCAAATCAAAACCCTACAGAGGAAGTACCCAGGAATTTGTGTGGTTTTACCTGCTTTGATAACAAACAACTTTGTTCTAAAAACCAGAAATCTGTAAGTGACTGGTAATTGACACCCTTTGTAAAGCAAAAGGATTAAACCAGGGCTTAAGGGAGGCTTTTTCAGTAGGAAAATGAATCACCTTGAAATAATCTGGTCATGTGACAAAACACACTGTACTGGTCAGTAAATGCCCTTATGATGTTTAATTGTACATTCACCTGTGCTGTTGAACTTTGCACAAAGATTGACCTGCCAGTGGGCAGAGGGGCAGATTGCCACATATAGCAGTGATTTATATGAATTCTGTGTAACTATTAACTTGGGGACATCAAGTCTAGAGAGCTGGACCAGTTAGGCAGGGGAAGAGGAGAGAAGACTGAAACGAGGTGGAAGACAAACCAGGCCTAAAGCCTTGCAGAAAGCAGAACCCAGTAGCATTGACAGACCTAATGCCTGCAAGTGTTTCCCATGGGAAAGTAAGGGACCTAATTTGGTATTCTTGATACAGAGATGCAGAGGTTGGCCTCATGTAACATAAATCTACATTTTGTACTTCAATAACATTTTAAGAATAATTTTGTGTGGGCTGACCTGTAGCATGCAGATGTTTTTATGTTCTTTTTTATTATTTTATAAAAAGGTTTCAAAAGCTTAATACCTAAAAATGGTCAAACCAATTGTATTTTCATCCTGGGGCTCCTGGGACCTTATCCCACTGCCTGTTAAGTTACAAGAATTTTGTTTCTGACTCCAGTGGATAAGACCCCAGGTTTTGTGGGAGCGGGAGGACTTAAGCTCTAAAATGGGAAGTGAACACTGCTCTGCTGATTTCCACTGGAGTTAAGCAGTATCTGGGGAAGTTAATGTGCTCTGGTGAAAGTGGTGGAGATGGGAAGTTTTCCCTTTGTGTGTGGGGGATGTGTCTGAGAGAAGACTGACAAGCCCATATCTCAACAGGAATGAGACTAAACCTGTACTTAGTAGCCAGAGGGAAACATATGATCCTTCATTTTGGATTAATTTTTTTAATAAAGGTATTGTCATAAAATTGGATACTCCCTTGTTTAAAGGCCAGTGTTTTAATGAGTGTTAGCTTATTTCTGCAGGGCTTTAGTCATTAAAAGAATCTATTTTGCTCAGCATTTTTCAGCAATGCATGTTTAATGTAGTCCTGATGCTGAAGGAAGGGTTTGTATAAGGAGGATGAAAAGAAACATTTATTTTAAAGAAGCAAGATATTTACTTTTCAAAGCTGAGTCACTGAATTTATGACATAAGAAGTTCTCTCAAAGACACGCATGTCTTTAGTTTATTTTTTTATGTTGTGTCACAAATAATTTTGAGTGGCAGGATAACTGTTTACAAAGCCACAGAGTGTTTATGAATGTGTGCAACAAGGATGTTCTGTAGCTCCACTTCTATCTGGAAAGAATATCCAGTAGCTACAGGAATAAAAACAAATTTCTTACGTGACTCTCTTTGATACCAGTTTTGCTGCATCATCAGTTGCTTAGCACTGAAGATAGAATGGTTCAGTGCTACAAAACCAGACGGGGGTAATTCTTCGTGCTGATGGTTTAATGGTGCTCAGTCCATCATGGTGTCAGTGCTGTAATTCCTCCCTGCAGTGTGTACAGAGCTCTGCCAGATCTTTCCTTGCAAAACCTTTGGATTTTTGCTTGAAAAACACTCTGTAAGCATTAATATTATTTCTTTTCATTTGTCATGGAATATTTATTCAAGCAATGTGGCTGCTTTCAGCACCACATCTGTTCCCAGTGCATATCTGCCACCTGATGCAATAATCCTTTGTCTGGAATATCAAAATTGGCAGCTGTAGAATATATTGAAATGCCAGAGTGGAAGAATAAAATTTTGTCTGGCAAAAAAGAGCTGAGAACACTCTTAACACTAAGGAAACTCCACTGCATATAAGCAGATTTGATAATACATGGGTCTGGGGTGCTGCAGAAATAACAGTTACCAACTTGTCAAATGTTTTGTCGTTGGATCCCCAGAAATCCAGAGCTGCTCTGTAACACCATTCTGCAGAGTCATGATATTACTGAGGGAAACAAGGGGCAGAAAAATAAATAGGAAAGATGCAGGTGTGAGGGTATGACTTGGGATAATGGTGCAAATATAAGGTGTGAGAAATGGAGGCTAAAGAAGAAGCTTATGCTTACAGTGAGTGGAGGTCAATATCTAGTCTGGATAGTCCAGGACACTTATGGAGAGCTTGGGACACCATCAGTACCTTTTGATTTCTACAGTTGCCTATCACAGAAATTGATTTCATACCCTTGGGTGCTTTCTGAAAGAGTCTTTAATAGCGTTTCATTTAATTGTGTGTCTTCAAGACACAAAGCAAAATGTTTCTGGTAAGAAGAGTGCAGCACACAGAGAGCTCTTTAAGGATTCTTTCTGCACTGCTTTGCCCTCTCCTGCAGGTAAGGACAGCTGCATTATGCAAGTGAGGAAAAGGGCTTTTCCCCACCTGTTTTAGTGAGCAATGCTTTAGTCATGTCTAACATCATTAATTAACTTTGCACTGAGACACAGAGATAAAAAACACTGGATTCTGGAGTGTGCTGGATAATAAATTAAATTAAAAAAAAAGAGATCAGGGACAAGGAACAAAACCATCCCTATTCCTTGTCCGCAGAACAAAGGCAAAGTGCCTCCTATTTAAGTGCATTTTTATGCTGCATTGGATACTATGGATACCTTTCCCCCCTTTTTTTGGACAGAGGATTTCTAGACGGGCTGGGAAAGGCAGCAATCTGTATTGCAACGCTAAGATGTTGGTTTTTTCACTCCTCTAACTGACACACACTCCTCAGCTCCCTCTGCCCCTCAGCTCCGTGGGTGCCAAGTGCTCCCAGCACTGACCTGGGGGTGTTGGGGTTACAGCACTCGGTCTGGGTCGGGTCAGAACCCCCAGCAGTGGCTTTAACCCCCAGCCCACCCAGCCCTTCTGCCAGACAAGCTGTGCTGTGCTGGAGGCTCCCAGCCTGGCACCCCCCTGGGCACAATTTGTAAGGGAGATTAAATTGTATTCTGTCAAGCAATAAATTCTCCCCTCAGGTGTCTTAAACAATGACTCACTAAACCTGCCAGGGAAACCCAGGAGTTTTGGAAGCTTCTCAAAGGGAAAATGATGCTCTTTCAAGAAACTTGTTTGTGTCTCACGTTGATTCTGCCCTGTGACCATAATGTTTCTAGTGGACTGCTCTGCAACTGTGTCGGGTGAGGAGTGTCAGGAGCTGTACTGGCTCCTGATTGCTACAGACGTGCTCTGCTGAGTTCACATTTGCTTTTTTATTTCTTCAAATATTCAAAATCAAGGAGGGAATCTACTTTATCAGGGGATCATGACCTACTAGCTGTATATCTGGTACTACCACTGGTACCATATGGTGGAAATATGTTTCTATCCACAGGTGAGTATTTTTGCAATAGTTGGAAACTTGCTCTATGCTATAAACTTGCTTTAAGAACCAGCACAAGGATTTAAACATCAGTAGCCAAAGAGAACTTTGCTCACAGTTTTCCTTCTTCAGAATTTTTCACATCCTTAACGTTACCTTTCTGCAGATCTTGAATTGTAAAGATTTTAAAGTCTCCAGTACAATAAGCTAGAGATTACAAAGTTGCGCTGCAGTAGCTGAATTAGTTGTCCTGCAGTAAAGATTTTAGTCTAAACGACATTACACATTCACTGAAATTATCATTTTGTAACACTTCACCAGGAACACGTTGCTGAACTCAATTCAGTTTTCTAAAAGAGTCTCTAAAAATATTCACTTACCACTCAATCAGAAATGTTTTGGTAGGGTAACTAAGTAAACACAAATATAGAACATTAATAAAGGCTTTTTCTCCCTTTTCTTTTCCCAGCTCTTTCCATATTTAGGCTGTCAGACTGTCTCAGAGAAATGAATTTTGGACAGATATTTCTGAGAGCTTAGTAATTGAATGTCTTGAGATTCTCCACTTCGGGGGCAGTGTTAGCATTAAAAACAATGCAAGCAAATGTCACAAGGATTTGGGAACACAGAGCAATGTGTTAAGGCCACATTAAATACTTTAATAATATTTTTAAGCTGAAAGTGCATAAAGTAGCTGCCAAAAGCTCACATGGCAATGTCCTGAAGTGCCTCAACTAAGACCTGTAGAAACCAATGAGAACCTTCTTGTGGGGATCTGTGGGGTCTTCATGTCTTTGCTTTTGGGATTTGAGCAGTAATGTTTGAACTGACAACTAGAACTTTTTCAGCTTCCCAAAGCTCGAGGGAGTTTTTCATTTAAGGCTCCTAATAATGCCAGAAGTCCCAGACACTGAGCAGTGAACTGAACGAAGAACATTTCAGTGCTGAAACTCTCTCTGTTCTTGTGTAGGATTTTTGGCAAAGCATCCTATGATAATGTTTCTGAAACCTAATTCAATTCCAATGAAAAAAGGGGGATTTAACATATAAACTCTGTCGGTATTGTACCCTGATTTAACATCTGCCCATCACTGAGGACTCCAGGTGAGCAGCTTTCTGCACACTTCACAAAGCTTCAGCAGGACTCTGCAAAAGCCAACATCAGGAGTTCCCTTCCTTTCCTTTCATCTGTTCACTGAAGTTCCCACAACACTATTTACTTCTCATTCATTTGATTTTTTTCGATGATATTTCTGTAGTACCCAACTAACCCACTTTCCTCCCCCTCCCCTCACAACCCCCTGATTACCAACTTACCTAGTGGCAGAACAATGAAGAAAGGTAGCCAGCACAGGATAAACATGCCAACCACAATTCCCAACGTCTTGGCTGCCTTCTTTTCTCTAGAGAATTTTAAAAGTTTGAAAGCTAACGAGTTCCTGGGATTGTGACCCTTGGATTTGGTGTTGTTTAGGGTGTCCTCATGAACATTTTTGTAATGAATCCGTAAAGTCAGCTCTTTGGAGTTGGACATTTCTTTCATCACCCCAGCTTCCAGGTTTTTAGTAGTCCTTTTGGCCACTATGTAGACCCGACAGTACATCACGAGGATGACAATTAAAGGAATATAAAATGACCCCAAGGAAGAAAACAAAGCATAGAAGGGTTCCTCGGTGATGCGGCACTCCTTGTCGTCCTTGGGAGCTGGTTCTTTCCAGCCCAGAAGAGGCCCAATGGAAATCACCATGGAAAGGACCCAGACACCCAGGAGAGCTAAAATTGCCCTTCTTTTTGTTACCAGCGTTGGGTACTGCAGAGAATAACGTACCCCTATATATCTATCAATAGAAATTGCACATAAACTTAAAATGGAGGCTGTGCAGCACAGCACATCAACTGCTGCCCAGATATCACAAAATATCCTCCCCAAAACCCAGTAGCCAAGGACTTCCAGTGTAGCAGAGAACGGAAGGACTGTAAAACTCAGCAGCAAATCTGCTATTGCGAGGTTAATGATGAAATAGTTTGTAGGGATTCTTAAATGTCTATTGCAAGCAACAGAGAGAATTACCAAGATATTACCTATGATAGCAAAGAGGATAAAGGCACCGAGGATCAGCCCCACAATTATCGCCCTACTGGTAGCCAAGGCAGGTGAATCCAGGTTAGTTGCCGTCTCATTGGAGTTGTTGGCAGAAAAATTGCCATTATTTAGTGCAGACACTTTCAAATATCCAGGTATTGATGTATTGGATTTATCGCCAAAGTAGGTATTCATCTTAAAAATCATCCTCCATAGCAAGTTATGATTGGGTCCCTCACTCAACACGCCGATGGTTTGAGTCACTTCAAAGTCATCTCTCGACCCAAGAAGTTGCTGCAGAGCCCTGGCCTGTGTGAGGTGGAGAACTCATCTCCCCTGAGGGCTGTCAGCTCTGAGCACGTAAAACTTGCCCAGCGTGGAGTCCTCGGAAGCCTGTCAGAAACAGCAGGCTGCTCAAACTTGCTTAATTTCTCATGCAGACTCGTTGAAACACAAATGAGCAGGCAGAAATCTTGGCTGGAGCTGAAAGCAGCACTTTCGATCACGGCGCCCCTGGAAGACAGGACAGGTTTAGAGTTTTCCCTGGAGCGTGTGTGGCTGTGTTGGAGGGATGTCCCTGTGAGGCTTCAGGAAGGTTTGTCAGCATTTCCAGCTCTGCGTGAGCTGGCTCCGCTGTCACCGTGCCTGTGCAGTGACATCACTGCGGTGGGGCCGGCAGCGCTAGAGGGCAATGCAGGCCAACATACCAGTCACCGCTGAACAAACGGAATGCATCAGTCTTAATTGAAGCATTTGCCACACAAATCCGGAGTGGAAACCTTTAAAAAACCACTTTCACTATCTGAGGGAAAATATACTTGGCAGGCTGTGGGGAAAGCAGCAATTTCAGTACTAAATGATCTGTTGCCCTTTTGCCCACTAAGAAAATATATTTGAGTTTATTTTGTAGTTGAAGTGAATCACGTGTCATTTTAGAGAACTAATCATCATTTTAGAGAACTAATCATCTTCTAAGGACAGATAGGTTGGTTCCAAAAATCTCTAGTTTATTTGTAAATTCAGTACTTAATGATTGCATAAAGTTTGTTTCTAACTGTAAAAATTCTGTTAATAATAAAAAATAGTAACAGATTAGCAAAATCTTTATGTTTGTTCTATACCCCTGTGTAACAGAAGCATCTGTGGCTTCATCTCCCCTTTTCTCCCTCTGTAACTTTTCTAAGCATGGGTGCTTTATGAATCCCAGCCTTGAACAGAGCTGAGCACCCCAACCCACAGCCCAAGGGAAGGCAGAGATAAGTATTTAGTACCTTTTCCAGGTACTCTTTATGCTTAACCATCTTCCTATGTCTTTAGTAAGAGCTGTGAGGTCACTGAGACTGCTATTAACTCATTGTAACTCTGAGAAGAGATCCTATTGCAGTAGCCTATAAAACAAAAAATATGAAACAGCTTATTTATTTTTTAGATAATAGCCTTTAATGTCAAAAGCAGGGGTTCCTTGATTTCTTAATTTTTGTGTTACCTGGTGGTGGGAAGTCTCAAGTCTTTAAAGCTCAGGGCCATTAGTAACAAAAAGTGAAGGATTTGATGATAACTGCCAAAATACTGTTCTCAACTTTCTGCCATCAGATTGTGTCCTACAGCTGTTACCTGAAGTACTCTGGGTTACTCTATATTGATTTGCCTGTTACAAGATGTACTGTGTTCAAAGTAAAAGGTTCATTTTTAATAAGGCAGCCATGGCTGAAAGTTGCAGCTGACTGCTGGTTTTAAGGACAAACCAAGTAAACACAAGCTCTGGTTGGATTTTGCTTGAGGAGATGTTTGTGCAGCCCTCCCCACACAGGACTATGGCACAGCACTGTTGTTCAGAAACTTTACTTTGAAACATTTACAAGAATGACACCATAACATGTCACGGAGTCACTGAAGGGAAGAGGAACAAACACTCAGTTTATGAACTTAACCTCAGCTTTTCTGCTTCTGCTCTCTCCAAGGCAGAGTTTCCACTGCTAATGAAAGCAGTTACCAGCCTGTGACTTGGGGCATTTACCCTTCACACTCACCATTCCTGCTGGACTCCACGGAACCACTTAGTTCTGTTTGTGTTTTCTGGTTTTGTTTCTCTGCCTTGTCTGTTTTAGCTGTGAATTCCTCAGGCTGGGGGCTCTGTCCTGCTGTGAAGGTGCTGACCCAGCTGCCAGGGGTGTGAGAAAACTGTGCCTGGCTAAGGCAATGATTTGAGACTTCTCTCAGTGGAATTGGGGTATCACAGAGGGCACAGAGAGTTGCTGCATCTTCCCCTCTTGGTGTTTGAGCTACATTCATTAAAGCTCATCTAATTAGACCATTAGGTCCAGACATAATGATGTTTCAGCCTTTGGCACATAAGAAAATACGATCACTTCAAAATGGGGAGAGTTTGGATAAGAAACGATCAGTGAGGGTGTAAACTACTCTGCTTTGATTTTGCAGCTGGCGTCATGTGGGACATGCCCAGTTTGCAAAGAGTAACAGAGTGGCCTGGAAATCCTCCCTGGCTTTGGCCACACCACAAGAAGGCTTTGTAGGGCCAAGGAACCAGATCTTTCAATAGCCTTTCAACAGCCACTTCCAGGAGTCAGCTGGTTCCAGCTCTCCAGCAAGGTCTGGGACACTGTGCCAACAGCAGTGACAGGAAAGAGCAGAAGGAAAGGGAACATAGATTCTAACTGCTAGTGATTGGACTAAAACATATTTCTTTGCTCAGTACTGGGACCAGTCTGTGTCCCTTACTAGTGTTGCTTTCTGTGCCCATTTGGATGAAATCACAGACAGAAAAATCCTATTCCAGGGGTCAAAGGAAGACAAAGCTGCTGCTCATCTCTCACAGCCCTACTGAGAATTCTGATGTGTTTTCACATCCCTGTTTACCAGTCTGTGTAATGACATACTGGCTGAATAGTCATGAGACTCAGCTGAATAATGTTCACAAATTGCCTTGAGATCTTCAGCAGCAGGTGCCATAATAAAGCCAAGTATATTGAAACCTGGGCACAAACATTAACTATTGCCCTGCCTTGGGATGAGTGATAGAATAGGTACTGTGAGAAAGAGGCTCCCCTTTCTGCCAAGTTCAAGGTAGCAGTTCAGGGTAGTGCAATTGAAAACACCTGCTCAGAGCAGCGTGGATTGTATTCATTGCAGAGTTGCTTTCCTTCAGACAATCATAGTTTTCAATGAGAAAGTAAATTTAATAGCCTGAAGATTCTACTCAATAATATTTCAATAATGATGTATAGAAAGGCAGGATGGTTCAATGTGCATCTGCAGAGAGCCTGCTGAACAGCAAAAGTCTGAATACGGAGCATGCAATAGAGGAAACGTGGAGAACACCTTCATGTGTTCTCAGATGAGTTCAAATTTTCAAATATGCCGAACTTTAAAGATGTATTTTGTGAAAGCTGATAAATGCAAAAGGAGTCCTTTTGCACGGCTCAGTTTTGTAAAGATCTGTGCTCCTCTTCTTCATTTACAAAGTGGTGTTAAAAACACGTGCTGGCATTTTGATTTGATTTCTGACACACAGCAGAGAAACTTCCAGGGCACTTTTGCAACTCTGCTCCTAATTGGGCATGGAAGTATGAGCTCGATATAGGATTTAAATGAGTATATCTACATACAGTTTTATATAATTCCTCTTAATTATTTCTCTCACTTGTCTGCTACTGTGTCTGATAACTAAAACATTACCACGAAGTAGAATGAGGAGGTGGGCTTGAGGAAAATTTTTTTATATGACTGTGGGTGGGTATGTAGACTCCTGTGACAAGTGGGTGTATCTGCAGCTCAGAGAAAATGTGAGACTGTGTGGCACTAGATCATCTTCTTCATAACAGGGTTTCTCTGTAGACGTGGCTGTTAAAAATATACTGATAAAAAGATGAAACTCTTCTCTGCTTTTTTAGGAACTCCAGTGTTAGTTACAGAGCTGCACTTAATTGCTTGTTTTATTAATTACAGATGGTGCAAGAAATTGCTACTGCACCATTGTACTGTTGGCACAAGTGCCCTTTCTGAAGTTGTTCTTTCTCTAAGCACCACTGGACAACATTAAAAATCACAGTGTGATCCAGAAAATATATTCCTTTGATTTCCATTCCTGCTGCTGAGCAGACTTTTGTTCTTCAGGGAAGACCTCTTTGGCTCAGCCAGAGTTGTAAAAACTTTCCACAGGCACTGGAAATACACAGGATTATAGTTTCTTTACGTTTCATGATTAAGTAGAAACATGTTTCCTTTGAATGTGTACACACGAGCCCTGAACCTCAGGAAGGGGAATTTCCATGATGAGAGGAGAAAAATGCATTTAAAATGCAAATTTTCAGTTGTCCAATAATGATATTTAAAGCCTTGTGGGTTTATTTTCAGAGTAAGAAAAATATCTCATGGGTTTGTATTAACAGCTCAGGTTATTAGCTTGAACTTGCCAAAACAAGATTGCAAAAACTTGCAACCCTGAATAATCTTTTTTTATGTGGTGATTCAGTGCTTGTTGTTTCTATGTAAACAGAATTTGAAGAGCATTTTCTAGTAAAATGTAGTTAATTAAATAAAATACTATTGGTTTTGTGTTGTCACTGGCTCTTAAATCCGTTTTCATATTTAGGTTTTGTGGGCCCATTGCCCACATTAAACCACGTTTTTTCTCACACTCCTTTATCTGTGCATTTCTGCTAAAGCTGTGCTAGAGACCCCCAAAATGACCAGTTACTGATACAGGCCCTACCTCAGAAACATGAGGATGATGCCAGCTCATTATTTTGGACAGAGGATAATGGACTATGTATTTAGGTGGGGTAGAAAAATCAGTATTTGGAAATCCGGGAAAAGTCTGTCCCTGCCTTAAGGAGAGAGGAAACAGCACAGCCCCCCTCAGCAAGGGGAAGGAGAGCAGGTCTCTGTGTGGAGTTTTCAGCCTGGAAAGTGTTGGTTGTCCTGGCTGGGCTCTGACCCCTCCGCACGGATAACCTGGACAGGAGCTGTCCAAAGGAAGTGTAACACCCTTGTAGTGCTGTGCTAAACTGCACTGAGGAAAGAGGATTTCTTCCTGATCCCACGTGGAGATGAGTCCTAAGCCTGGGTGAACTCTTTGACTGTGCAATCTTTCAGAATTCAAATCCAAATAGGGGACTTGTAAGGGAACCAGATGAGGTAAAACAGTTGAATTGTGGGTGGTGAGGCAGGAGGAGGATACCAAGCTCTCCTGAAAAGATCCTTTCCTTCCCTTCCCTATGCATTTAAACTATCTCATAACATGACTCTTTTAGAATAGATTTACAAGGGAATGAACTTGAGGTTTTAATTTGCATATTATAGTCTGTTCTAGGTCATAGAAATTCAAATTAATACAGATTGCACTGTCTTTTTTAAAAAAGGCACACGGCTGGATATATTTATTTACATTAAATAAGTTCATCTTGATTAAAAATATTTATTGTGACATTAAAAGGACAGTAATTAACTGCTGAAAAAAGAAAAACATTTTAAACAGCACATAACTCATGTTGCTCACTGTCATAAAATAACATTGTGCCAAGGGCTGTGTGAGATTAGAAGTAGATTAGAGGTTTATGTGGCTAATGAAACAATCACTGATAAACTGGTTGAGGTGACCACAATGTTATAAATCTCCACACCTCAAGAAATAATCTTGAAGGTAAATTCAGGCTGGATAGAAGCTCCTCATACTGGCAGATGGTGTCATAAGTAATTAGTCTCATTTCTATGCCACTTTCTGAATCATTCCTTCACTCTAAGAATTAGGGACTGAGCCTACAGTAATGTTTTTAACAGAACAGAAATGTGGCTGGGAAAGGGATTTTTCAAAGATATCTGGGCTGGCTCAGAGCTGTAGTTGCACTTATTGGGAATTTTGCTGTCTTGGTATTTTTGACCTTCATCTTTAGGCACCAAATACCTTACTGGCCCTTAGAAACTTCTGCAAACCCCCCTCCAATCTATCCACCAGAGCCAGGATTATTTCTGTACCTAATGACAGACAGCCTTTCCTTTATTTTAAATATCTGGATGGTTTATTCTGCCTCTAGCAGTCACAGCAATTTGCGCCCCAAAGTAATGGGACATTTAAACTGAAACTTTAATTTTCCAGGTTGGACATTTTTGTGAAAGACCAGTATTTTCTCTAAAAAAGTTAATATAAACTTATTTTTCGCCTCTCTCCATGTAACTAAGTTCTGATCATGGTGTGCACAGCACTTAATTTCATCTTTATGACATTTAGAATTTGCAATTGCAGCATAAATATCTTATTGCTAGTAAATGGATGGGGACTCACTGCTGATAAACACTGAAAGGCATCTTGCTGGGGTGATATACAAAACCATTCTGATGTTTTTGCCTTGATGAAAATGCCTGGGAGAGGCAATGACTGAGTTTTATACATGCAATAATACAGACCTTAAAATATGGACCTAGATCTTCTTTCAAAGAGATTGGTGTCAATCTATCATCTAATTTGATTTGTTCCTTTTCATAAATCTGTATTTAAATATATTTCAGGATATATTTCAGGATATCTTTATTGGAATCAAGCAATTTTCTAATCTTGAAGTATTTTTGATATCTAGTTTTGATAAAATGTTGATATCTCTGAGGAAAGGAAGGAAGTCTAGACTTCCTGTCTAATTGCTTCCCTGCTCCTAGAGAAGCTGGAAACTTGTACTTCTCCTCCATATCTCAGTCATTATCCAGTCATTCCTTTGCTAAATGGCAGTAAAAATAAGAATAATGTTAAAGAGCAGAATTCCTTGGAGAAGGTTTGCAATTGGATAGGAAGCTGCTTTTGGTGCATGGTTGAAAATATCAATATAATAAAAAAGCAGAGGACCAAGAGGAGCTTTTTGCTGTACAAGAAAGGAATGAAAGAACGAGAACTTTTTGAAAAACACATCAAAACAACCAAAACAGTAACTTCTGTCATATCTCCAAATGTGCCTGTTCTAATGGTCTGTTAATCAAAACAGGAGGGAAAAAATTTGGCACGATCCTGAAGTCTGGAACCTGATGGGAGGAACTTGTCCCTTTTGTGTCTTTTCTTCTGAGGACAATTTGAGCCTCCTGTTTAAGGAGAGAACCAAGATATTGCCTCTTCCATAGGACTTTATTAGGACTTAGGTTGTGAGCCAGGTATTTAAGAGTTACTGATCCTTCTCCTCCACAGCAGTGTTTGGAATGCATTTAAACATCTCATAATACTTTAAATTATGCACTAGTGCTTTCACACTACCCAGAGTAAATTAAAGAGGTTCATGCTACTCTGTCTTTTAGAGATGAGCGTAAGAGAAGAAATACATTATTTTTTTATTTTTTAATTCAAAATTGAATTCAATTTTTCAGTATTAACCAGTGCATCAGCCAGAACACATTCCTACAGGTGGAATTGTGAGAACATCAAAGAAAAGCATTGGAGTTTCATTTGTATTTTCTGTTAAAATGAACACTGAGTTCTTCTTTGAATAATGTTAAATATCCATGAATCTGTTATTTTTGCCATATTTTTTCCTTGTGAGAAGCCATAAAAATCTATAACCAGTCTTTATTTCTCCAGGGAAAAATTAGGTGAAAGGAAACATCTGTTTCTGTCTTTTTCCTGTCAAGATTTGGAATAATTATATCAACTATTAAAGCAACTGGAAAAGACCTAATTCTATTTAATTCTAATTATGTGCATTAGATATGAAAGTGAACTGCATTGTGTATTGCCTGAGAGCTGATGGCAGTGTAGGAGAACAGTGAGAACAGCTTTATTTTGTAGAACTAAAATGATCTCTACTGCTTTCCATGTTCCTGTGGTTTAACAGAGGGACATGTGAGATGTGTCTGCTGGTTTTCCGTGTGTCCTATGGCAGTGCAAAGCAGGAGAGTGCAGGTGGTTGTGGAATCATTGCATAAAAGGGTTCAAGCCAGGGAAATGACCTGATCCCTGCATATTGCAAAAGACAGAAAGCAGAAAACCTGCAAACCACCTCTGCAGGTCCCACTTTGATTATTTAACTACTCTGACAGGTGCCTAAGCAGTCTGAATGTTCATTATGGATTTTGGTGGTAGCTGCAGAGTGTGCAGCAAGACAGGGGAGGGAAGCTGATGGAATTCAAGCTATTAGGAATTTTATAGTCTGTAACCAGCACCTTGGCTCTGACCTGCAGGTTTGCTGGCAGCAGAGTAAGGAGGGATTGCGCAGTCTGGGAGCACTCCAGCACAGAGCCCTCCCGGGGCTATCAGGGATTTATCAAACACAGCTATTGATTGGTCATTTTCTTACACAAACAATTCAGCTGTAGCTCCAGGCATACAAGATAAGGGTCTTTTCCTGAAAAGACCTGTAACCCCAGGAGTGTCCACCCTTGGAGTCGTTGGCCAAAAGCAAAGCACAGTGGTGCTGTGGAATGGAACTGCTCCAAGCCTTGGCTCAACTGAGAAAGCGAATGGGATTTTGATGAAATTCACATTTTTTACACACTCATTGCAAGAGATATTCTTAAAAGTGTCGTAAGTCACCATAAGTCAGAAATAAAAGTGAGCTAAAGGCAGCAGTTTTGGCCCATCAGGAATAGTTTCTCTTTCAGAGAGATTTTGCAAGATCATTTAACCGGCTGTTCCCCACCAGCACCAGGCAGCGCATGATCCATGGCCAGTCATAAGCACCTGTCCTGGAGAAAATCTTATCTCTTGCTTGTCTGTGGCATAAAGGACTAAATGACAAAGGATACTGTGAGTAACTGTGTCCAGGGAAAGAGCAGAGAAACATCTGAGAGCTCCATGAGTGCAATTGTGCATAGATCTGTCAGAATCATGGGGATGGATAATCCTTTGGAAAAGCTGAACACACCAATGGGTATGGTGCATTGCAGTGTATAAGGAAGGACAAGGCACCCTCAGAAATTAATGTTTTGAGATATTGCAAATGATTTGTGGTCCCTGAATTTTTTAATTACACAAAATATGTGTTTCCAACAAATAGGAAATGATCCTTTAGAAAGAACCTGTTGATGAGCTGATATATGGGGTGTCGTCTGGATAATTTGTGACCCCGCCAGGCAGTGCTTCTGCTTTGTCCATTCCAAGTCCATTACTGATGGTAATTTGTTGTAATTAAGAGTGACATTTGTGACTCCAGCACCACACACATCCATCAGAAAAAACAACTCAGGAAGGCAGCACTGGCTCACAAGTAAGCGATGCCAAATGAAGTCATTAGACTTGTCAGTCAGTCTGGCACCAGTCTTCTGGTTAGAAACTTTCCTTTTCTGGGCAGGAATCACCCAGCATCTCTGTGGCTTAAGGGGATTTGGTTGAAACGAGAAACTACTCCAACAGTAGCTGGTTAAAAAATAACTCACCTTTAAGGGCATCTAAGGAAAGAGCATCCTGACCTACTTCTGACAAGAAGCCAGTCACAGCTTTATTCCTTCTGACCCTTAGGAATGAGCAGGAACATTCACCCGTGATGAAGATAATGGAAGAAAATATGTATGAGAATGAGTCACTGAAATTTTTGTTCAGAAGGCAAGATCCAGGATCTCAAGAGACCTTTATTTATAGCCTAAACAAACTCAACAGAGAGTTGCAGGAGGACAAATGAAACTGTAGAAGAAGCTGAAGTAATGGATAATGATAACTCGAACGTGCCATTTCCATCACAAGTTAAGTGAGCATATTATGGTAGTAAATCTGCAAAAGAGCTCAGACAGTTTTAATTCTGGGGAGCACTGAAAGACTTTTTGGAATATCTGTTGGAGAAAAGTTTCATTTCATGTGTTTTCTTTATCCCCATCTAAGCAATGCAGTGGATTTTGTCTGGGACGAAAACTGCTACAAATCTGGAGAATATTCAAAATAATACTATGGTCTGCATCTCACCTTTGTGCCTGAAGTGCTTCCAATTCAGGGTGTGATATTGCCATAAATGAAATATATTCATGTATGAAATATGTTCAGGGACAAAAAGTATTTACAATTGCAAAGACAAAATCAGACTGACTTAATGTAGTGTCTGACACTCTCATCTCAACTGTGACCTTAAGTAACTACAGAAAATAGGTACTGGACTTCTCCAGAGCTGATGGAAAAGGGAAAAGTTCCTGTCATGCATATTATTTAATGAAAACAGAGACTCACATTATTTATGTGAGTGATTAGTCTGTGTGACAGAAAGGCACTGTCAAGGCAAGACCAGTACAGTGTACATGGAGAATATCCCAAAAGCCACCACATTGCTCAGCCCTTGGGCTGTGGTCTCCTCTGCTCAGATTAATTCCCTGCTCACCTCAGGTCCAGTGTGAGCTGCAGTGCTGGCACTGGGCAGGGCACTGTCCTGAGCCTGAGGAGATGGGAATTGGAATCTGAGCTCCTCTAATGGGCTGCTGAGCAAATTTAGGCAAATCATGCACTCTCCCAGTGCCTGAGTTTCTCTACCTTTCAAGGAAATGATGATGCCTGTCCTTTAAATAAAACACCTTCAGACATTTAGCTGAAAAGCAATGTATCAGAAAAATATTATTACTAGCTGTGAGACAAATACAATATTGTGAACAGCCAAGCTTTCCCCCTTCCCACATGCATACATATATATTGATATATTCAGATCCACTTCAGTACAAGTGTGATTTTCTTCTGTTCATACTTACAATCATGATTCCTGTGTCTGTGCTCCTGCTGGAGTGAATTTTTCACAGAGCCTCTGTAGCCTTTTACGCATACTAACAGGGTGAGCTCGGCTGGGGTGTGACTGAGGCTGTTACAGAGAGAAAAAACAGCAATGCTTACAAATAAACGAGCCACTGAGAACTTCAGTGATGTACCTGGTGCTGTGATGTCCTTCAGCCCTGGAAAAATGGAGCGGTGGGAATTACAAGTTGGGTGTTTTTGGTGGTGGCCAAACGGCTGCAGCGCGTGCTCCGCTGGCTGTGACAGGAGTATTTTTGGAAAGGATCATTTGGAAGGGGTGATTCTCCTGCCTTGCCTTGCCTTGCACGTCACTGTGATCTCAGTGCTGCCGAATATGTGATGCATCTCCAACTGCAAGTCTGGCTTGCAGCAGCTGCATGGTGAATGTAAAGTGCCATAGAAGGAATGAAGGTACCTCCCAAGTAGGGTCTAATAATGATTTTTTCACTATTTGTTGCTGGATTGTACCATAAGAGGCTTCCAAATGCCTGAAATTAAACTGTGTCTCAGTAAGCAAATATTTTAGAGATGTGGATCAAAATTTTCCGGCAAAACAGATTTTCATTGATTTCTCTGAAATCTTTACAAATGCTTTTAAATTTTTGATTTAAATGAATTTGTACAGAATTTTGTAATCCAGACTTTCCATGGGACCTTGAAGATTTTTCTGTACTCTCTCTTACTGTTATGTGGCAGGATGGAAGTTGTTATTAATATCAGGGAGGTAAAGGCCCATCATGAGACAGCTCCATGACAAAGTTATTCATCTGAATTCTAGGTCACAACCATTCCAATTCCTCCTTTATCTGTCTCAAGGTGGGATACCCAACTACTCACCCATATGACTCATATTTCACTCCTTTCCCGTTGTTGTCAGGAGAGTTTTCCATCCATCAGTTTTTTTCTTTTCCCTGCCTTTTCTTGGCTGGCTTTGTTCTTTGAATACTTTCAGCCAATTGCCTGGCTGGTAGATGAACCTTCCAACAGAAGCCTGAGATAAACGTTGGAATCACAAGCTGATACGGGTTAGTTCAACATTTAGGGGTGAAAAGTAGGGTTTTGTTTTCCTTTTAGACTGAAGAAACTGTATTATTTGCAGATCTGTGTCAGAACTTACATTAAATAACAGTAACATAAAAGATAAATATTGCACATTGACTTAGAGATTTTTGTAAGTGGTAATTAGGAACCTCATTAAATTTTCATGACTTAGAGCATATTCCATTTTCTGAAGCTTTGCATCTCCCAAGTTCTTATTTGCCATTATTAGTGAAGAGTTGAACACTACTTTGCAAACATTATTAAGAATATATTTACAAAATATTATCCTTAATACATATTTTTGATAGAAGGTTTTTTCAATTCACACAAGTGAATACAGATAAATTAAGCATACTGTGAATACACAGGACTGCATTAGCCTGAAGTTAATACAGGCTTAGAAAGGAAATGATACTCTGGGACACAGACAAGAATAGAGGCTCATAGGAGAGAATTGTGAACTTGTTATGATTGGCTTGCTATTTATTCTGTTCAGGTGAAAGTAAAAGTAACAATACTTTGGTAAAACTCTCCATTTTGGTAGATATTCAGAACTGGACTGATTTAACTGCTAAGATGATGCTGGAGTTGTCAGTCCAGTTAAAAATTACTGCTCTTCCCTGTTTGGTGAGTGAAGGTTTAGCTCAAAGGCTGCAGCTGTTTGTTTATCAGCTGGACAAGTTATGTGGACATGAAAGTCCAGAGCTGTGGCAGTGATGCTTTAGAGCAATCTGGCCCAAAATGATTTTCCAAAAATGACAAGATGTGTATTCAGTTCCTCACATTCCCACAGATACCAGGACAATTCCATAGTGTTAATTTTGCTTTGAGATGTAAAGTTGTATTTAGAGAATTTATGTCAGAGCCTGTGTATTCCTTAATCTCGTGGTTATGGATAGCCAGCCTAAAATATATTCTTTGTCTTTCCTAGGACTTTTCAAACTACAGAGTCAAACTCCAGTTTCATATGTAAAATGTTGGCCCTGTAAGTACACGGAAATCTAGTGGAATTCATGTATTAAATTATTGAACAAAAAGAACTAAAAGGGTCAGAAATAAGTGAACCCTTTAGTTCTTCACTGCAGAATGTTTTATCAGCTATTCTGTTGTTCCTACAATGCTCATTACACTCATTTCAGTGCTAACATACTGTGTCACCTGTGGCCATGCTGTTGATCTCACTTGGTTTGACAGAAAGAGAAATTATGGATTGGATATCTCCAAAATGGTTCCTTTCATTTGTGTTCAAAGGATATGATGCAGGCTGCTCTGGGCTTGTTTGGTCTATGGGCCACCTCCCATGTCAAGGGTTTTGCTAAGCTGGGGATTTCAGCTGATTGACCCCTAGAACTGCAGAGGAAGGCAGCCAAAAATGAGAGTTATTTTCCAGAGCTTTGCCAATGCTGCTGGGAGAGGTGCCCTGCAAAGGCACTTATATTTCTGGTTCACAAGGCTGTAAGATATTAATGTAGCACTTCTGACACAGAACATTGGGCTGGAGAAGAGCTTGGCATCATCACAGGTCAGTGCCCTGAAGGATGAGAACCTCTGAAAATGCCACCTGTGTCTCCTCCTAAGTTGTGCTCATTCCCATGACCTGCCTCTGTTATGTGTGGCCAGACCATGGTGTGCCAAACTCCACAGCTCCTGAGGAAAACATCGGAGCCCTGGGCCCCTCTGTGCATCTGTGATCACACTGATGTTGTGGCAGCTGACAAAATCAGATGCACTCTGGATGAAATCATCAAAGAGGCTCAGCAGGTCCTAGAACCAGCAGAGCTGGGAGTGCTGCTGTTGGAGTGAGGAGTTGTGAGGCCATGAAAGGTTGGCACAAACGGAGGTTATTTAAGAACTGGTGCCAGAAAAACACCATGACAGTGTAATTTCAGCCCTCTGTTCTTGTAACTCATAAACTGCCTCTTGCTTCCTTTCCTAAAACTTCAAACTCTAATGAAATTAATTCAAGTTTATTATCCCCCCGAGGTTGAACTTCTCCAGACATTGTTTCATTTGTGTGTTTTACCCACTCTGTGCTCTAATGACTCCTGTTTTCTTTTCTATGACTTCAGTCAAGTCATGGCTGCATCAAGCTGGTTTAACACAGCAGTGATTTACGTTTGATGAGGAGACTGCTGCTGCAACTCACAGCTAGAGCACTGCTATTTCTGCACACTTCTGGTTCTGAGTCATCATTCTCCTCCACTTTTTATCCAGACATTTACGGATTGAGTAATGGGTACGATGGGTTTTTACTTAGATGAGTTTTCAGCAGACTTCTGACACGTATTTTGATAAGGTATGGATGTTCTGGGTTATATCCAACAGCAATTTAATGAACATTTCATTAAAATAAACTTAGCTAATGTTTTGTGGCTGTGTGGAGCAGTAACTGTCTACAGAGTTGTGGTCAGTATATCTTGAAGTTCACTGTAAATTTCCTTTTCCTAGAAAAGCATTTTCTTTCTCAGCATCATGACATAAGGCCAGAGGGACACATATGTAGTTAAATGTTTGTTCTACAAGTGAGAATATAGTGCACAATTTTAGCCAATTGTGAGGAATAACATTTGGTATCTACTGTTGATCAGTTGAGAATGATAAATTAAATTTCAGCACACTGAAGTCTTGTGCTGATGCCAAGACAGTGTCTGAGACAAGTGGAAAAGATTCCAGGATTTTGAGACTTTAAGAAAATGACCCAAGTACAATTTGGTGTTACAGGGAGATAGTTTACTGGGGATGCAGGACTGCAATTTGGGGGAGAGGGTGTATTTTCTCTCTCTGAAGAGAGGTGCCTGGGTTATAACCAGACTTTTTCCCCTGTCCAAGCTGGACTGGATCTCCCAAAGAAACTGATCCAAGTGACAGCTACACTGCCCCTCATCGTGGGGACTCTCACAGTGCTGATTAGAGAAATTTTCTTACAAATTGATTTCTTTTTAAAAGCTTTTCTTACATCTCCATTGTTTGCAGATGGCGTTTGACACTGAATGGGGTGGAAAGCCCTTGCACCTCTCCACCTTCCAGGCAGTTCTATGTTACTAACAGTAAAAAAGCCCACAAATTGCCTTCTGACACTTAAAATTTCCAGGACAATATTGGCAGGCTGATCACTGCAAACAAAAAGTAGGGGTTCCTAGGAAGAACAAATTAAGGAGGGTGAGGTGGGATGATTTTTCCCTTTAATGTATCTCCACATGCAGTTCCTGCAGTCCTAGTGGAAATTATCATGTCCATCATAATTCTGTGGCAGCAACTACAATTTCTTTTAGCATATACCCTCATCTACTTCAGTTTTCAAGTGTATCTATGACAAGCTGAGGAAAAGCAGACTAACAATTGCTGTGAAGGACTTGAGTCAGGTCTGGGATCAAACCTGTAGCCCAAACTAAAAAGCTGTTTGCAGCTGTGAGGAAAGTCCCCACATTTCTCTCTACTTCAGTTTAGTAGATGTTGAACTTTTCACAGAACAGCATCTGTGTCAAAGGACGTGAAGTGAAGCTCTTGGGGTGTGAGAGCCTCCTCGTGTTTTGCACTGACTCCACTGGCAACCAAGATAAAGGGCCAAGAGTGACAGGAAGAAATGGGATTCTCTTCTAGATGTAACAAGAAACTGAGGAGAGGCCTGAGAGCAGACACACACTGTTGTTCCCACGTGCAGTTTTCACATCTTCAAAATGCATGAGAGCAGCATGGATGAGATTTTAGCCAATGTTTACACATGGAGTATAATAAAAATAGGAAATGAGAAAGTGGTAGTAAACATTGGAAAGAAAAAGCAGAAATTTGGAATGCTACAACAACCCCCCCCCCCTCCTGGCTCACCACAACCCAGGTGGGGGTTATGAAAGATTTTCCTCATATTCATTCCACCTGAGGAGTCAATTGAAAGTCTGGCAGTGGTTTCCTCAAATTCACTTCACCTGAGGAGCCAATTAAAGTCTGGTAATATTTTCCTCACATTCACTTCACCTGAGGAGTCAATTAAAGTCTGGCAATATTTTCCTCACATTCACTCCACCTGGGGAGTCAGTTGAAAGCCTGGTACCTGAGGTTGCTGTCCAGATTTGGGGCTGTGTGTGCCTTCTTTTATGGGGAAGGGTAAGTCTTGTCTCCTTTTGATTTGAGTGCATGGTGTGTATTCAAAGTATTTCACATGTTCCTGCTGTAGGTTTTGCAAGGCTGACCTCGTTTCTGTACAAGCTGTGTGCAGAGGGACTGGGATACCCCTGGAATAATGGATGCTGGAGAAGGTGATTAGGGGCTCCTGTAATGTTTCCTGCAGGCAGCAGAGAGACTTATTGGCTTGGGGGGCCTGAGCTGCCCTGGGCAGGAGAAACTTGCTGCAGTTTGTTAGAGTTACCAAAGAATATATTTCTGAAGTTACCAAGGAATACAAAAAGGGTGACTTTTTTGGACTGATTTGTTGCTACTTTGCCAGAATCTTTTATGTGTGTCTGCCTTTCCTCTGTATGTTTGCCATGAGACCCAAAAACCTCTGCCTGAAATGCTAAAATCCTAGGGTCCAACCACGCCTCGATTTTTAAGAGAAATCTAAGTGGAAGAAAGGAAAACTCCTAACTCTGCTCCTGTTTGTGACTAAGAGTTACTGGATGTTTTTTCCTTATCCAGCAGAGCTGTCTGCCTTCAGTCTGGCTTTATTTGAATGAATTAAATCCCTAGAGATTAGAATACTATAAAAATTCTGTCCAAAATTGGGAGGCTTTGTGGGAGAAAGGATACAACTAGAGGTGGATTAACAGTACAAGTAAATAGCTACAGGGAGCACATGTCAGTCATTTCCTTCGGGATTTCCTCGACCCTCACTTAATTGCAAGAGAAGCAGGTCTTGGCCTGTAAACCCACAGATATCTCATGACCTTTGTGGGAGTTCATTGCCTAAATACTGTTTCTTGGACCCAGTGGCATCTCCCTTCAGGGAGAGGGCTCACTGCTTATGATTGTGAAAAATAAAATGTTATTATGTTCCCTTTGTTGTGTGTTTGATGGAGGATCCATCCATATTATTTTATTTCAGAGCAGTTTTACATTCTAGCAACTGGAGTTTAATTACTATGTCCTTTTAAAATTAATTTTAATAACTTATAATTTTCTTCAATGGTCAATGCTTTGGATGCTTCATATAATTACAAGAGATTGCTATGGGATTTTTCATTAATGAATATTCACTGATTATAGGAATCTCAATATCTTTTATTATTAAAAAGCTCCAACCAGAAAAAAATTCAATGATAGCTTAAACATGGGGTGCAGAGCCATATTTTTTCAGGTGATTGAATAAACGAGGAGATCATATTGTTTCTCAGCTTCATATCTGTTTCAGGAGGAGATGGACAGCTCAGCAGCCTGTTTTGCTCAGTGAAATGGAAAACATGAGAACAGCAAACCAGAAATTAATTAGAAATGGGCTGAGACACAAGAATGAGACTTGAATTTTAAACATGTCAAATTTTAGGGAACGAAGAGTTTTTATTCATCTTCTGGATTCAGATAAAGAGGGGGAGGAAAAAGGGCAGTGAGGAATTCAATTTTGAGTGTGGAGCAGCGGTACTTGGCAGTATGAGCTTGGCTCAGCCCCCCTGTGTTTATTTCTGAATAGAAGAAATAACTGATGTTTCTCCAGTTGCACAACTGCTCTGCATCCCTGTCGTATGGAGTTAGGGCAGCAGAGAAAAACAATTTTACAGGTACATAAGCACATTTGGGATAATTCTTGAGGTACCTTTGTTGTTGCTTTTCCTTTTGGTGCTATGAAGTGACTTAAAAATATATTTAGAATGAGCTCTGAAATGGCAAAGTAAGGCTCTGTGAAAGTCTCTGAAAGTTGCAGGGGTTTGTTTTAGTTTGTATGTAGGTTTTTTTTGTTTGTTTTGTTTAATGTATAGGAGGTCAGGAATGATATATTGGTTAGACTTGCTTATCTTAATCACTGGTCTCAGTTGTATCTCCTGGGTATTGCACATTGCGTGGGTGAAATCTTGTTTGCTTAAAATCCATAAATAAGTAAAAAAAAGGCTAAATTTGTCAAACTGTAAAAAGAAGAAGCAACAACACTAGGAAGAGCAGTGAAGACTGAGGTTCTCAGAGATTCCTGCTTAGGATTTGGCCTTGGGAGTGCTGAAAAAGGTGCTCTTCATACTGACCTTTGAAACTCAGGGTTGGATAAGCACAACAGCAATTTTCTGTTTGGAAATGATCAGCGAGGTTTAATCCTCCTCTCTCCTAAAGCACATCATCTTTTAATGGTGATTTCATGAACAAATAGTTGTTCTGATTGGTATAAACTGTGATTGGTGTAAATTATGACTACAGATAGACCTGTACCTGATTTTGTAAAAATTGAAGGTCTGCACTGTGAGAAAATGTTTATAAATTTGAAGTTGTTTCCCTGTCTAACCAGTGAAGACTTTCTAATAACAGTAAATATTTTCCGTGTGGGTATGAAGATTTTCACCCATGGTTGTTTTTCAGAGACTCAGAAGCTCAGCTGACTTTGTAACAGATCCTACAGAGAACTTGTTGGCGTCATGAGCGTCTTGTGCTCAATTTTATGGCTCCCCCATGTCATTCAGTAACTAGTTTTTCCAAGTTGTAGTGGAACACCAGCAAAACTAAATATGTCAGAAACAAAGTTTGGCACATACTATGAAATGGTGTGAGAACAGAGTTATGTTTTCATGAGAACAAGTGTTCTGTTATGAATTGAAGATAAATAATGAGGACAAACATTGCATTAAAAAAAAAGAATTTAATGAGCTGGAATTGTGGTCAGTCACAAGGAGAGCTTTCCCCCCCATTTTTTTTTAATATTTTATTAATTGCTAGTAAGTGACTTTTTGAAAGCATTACCCAAATTTATATCTGATTTCTTGCAACCACGTATCAAAGCAACATTTTTGAGTAACATAGTGCACTTTGCTTAAAATAGATTTCAGGTTTGTGTGGAAATTTACAGCTAATTTCCAGCCAGAATAGTTGTTCTTTTTCATAAAACATCGTGATTATAATTACAGACATGTATTTATAAAGTCACCATCCACATTCTTTCTGATGAGCAAGGAGGTTAACATTCCATTAATGGAAACTCAATTATATCAACTTTTTCCCATTCCATTCTCAAGTGTACACCAGTTTGGTCACAAGAGATTTCAGGAAGGAGACTACTCTTCCTGGTTGTACTCCACTCTCTGGGACAGGGAGTTTTGGACCTTCATGAAGGCAGCTCACTTTGTGATGGTTCTGGGTCCGTGGGAGCCCAGGAGGATCTGCCCCTCAGGGTGAATTGCTGCAGTGAACTGCTGAAGCATGTTGTAATTTAGCTTTTATTAACACCAAACGCTGCTCTTATGCTCTGATTTAAAACAAAAATGGAGAAAATTAGAGTCCAATTCTGGTATCTCTGAAATGCAAGGGAGATTTGTTGTGGAGAAGTTGGCTCTGGTCTCTGCTGCACCTTGGAAGGTGTTTGCGATGCAGCTTAAAGGTGTCCTCTTGTCCCTTCTGTTTGATCTCTTCAGAGTGATATGAGGAGAGCCCTGT
Organism: Neopelma chrysocephalum; assembly: GCF_003984885.1. Classification (NCBI taxonomy): domain Eukaryota; kingdom Metazoa; phylum Chordata; class Aves; order Passeriformes; family Pipridae; genus Neopelma; species Neopelma chrysocephalum. Next base: position 5,273,779 of record NW_020897720.1, read on the forward strand.
ACAGCCCCTCAAACACAGCTGTTTTACAGAACCATGGAATATCCTGAGCTGGAAGGGACCCACAGGGATCATAGAGTCCAATTCTTGGCCCTGCACAGGACACCCCAACAATCCCACCAGAGTGTTGTCCAAATGCTCCTTGAGCTCTGGCAGCCTTGGGGCTGTGCCCACTGCCCTGGGGAGCCTGTTCAGTGCCCAACCACCCTCTGGGGCAAGAACCTTTTCCTGATATCCAACCTAACCCTCCCCTGACACAACTCCAGCTGTTTCCTTGGGTCCTGTCACGGGTCTCAGAGAGCAGAGTTACCCCTTGTGTGCAAGTTGTTCACTTTGTAAACATCTAGTGTTTCATGGAGTTGTAGCTTTAACAGGCAGATGGACAACTAGATCTGTGCAGTCTCCAATATAGCACTGGCTGCAGAAATTCATCTGCTGTCAGATCATCAGTCCCCTAAACAATAAAATGCTTGTTTTATGACTTGGAGAAGGAAACAAAACATGCTTTGGGTTAGTAAAACCATCTGTGTGACTGGTTTATTTGTGAGGCAGGTTTATGGAGCCTGTTCACACTTCCTGTCGTCTCCCAGACACCATCCACCTTCTAGCTCATGGAGAGGCATAAATTTGGCACAAATCATCCTGGTCCACTGAAAAACCACCACTTTGGACAGGAAGCTCTCTTTTATATCGATGGTGAGAGTGGGTTTAACACCCAGCTCTCCCTGCAGGAGGATATGAACAGTTCACAAGCTGAAGCATCAGAAAGCATGAGCACAGGGTCTGGAGATTTAACATGAGAAGAAATATTTGAAGCTGTTAGGGAAGAAAATCTACTTCAGCCAAACTGAAATCCTCTATTGAACTAACAGTTTGCTACAAATTGGAGCCCTGGCACAGGGGGGAGTGCAGTATAATTCACACTGCTAGTCAGTGAAAGACTGTCTCAGCATTGAAGCAAGCTGATAATTTCCTTTTTCAGATAAATATAGATATTTCAGCCAAATTAAGACTTTTACTCATCATTCATGAATTTACAGTATTTTAGCAAAGGGACAGAATGTACTGCAGTGTCATAAATAACCCTCTTAACACATGAAGAAGAGAATATTTTCACTCTTATGCAGAGTTTGAGGGTGCAGAAAACTTATTTGCTAGTTTCAGTTTTAAGGCAACCAGGTCTTTTATTTTACCTCTCACCAATGGGCAGAATATTTCTGTTGGCTTCTCTGGTCTTTCCCTCTTCCAAGCCAGCATTCCACAATGACTGACATTTGGCTAGAGGTGAAAGTTTCCAAAAACATGTAGTATTTAATTTCAGCAAGACAGATATTTCATTGATAATGTAATGTGATTATATTGATACTGTAATGAAACAGGGAATATACCATGAGCTGTAATCATAATTTACGGTTGCTCAGTGGTTTTGTGCCATAAATCTCAATATACATGCAGAAATCTACCATGGATGAAGTAGAGTAAGAGTGTTCTTTAGCACAGGAACATTCATTTTTTCTGTTAAAAAAATTACAATCTAAGAGGCACAGAGGCAAAAGAAAGATTTGCAGTAGAAGGCCTGGAGTGAACTGTCAAAAAGCCTGTAGTGAAGGCTCTGCAGAGAGCTGAAGATATTGTTCTGTTTGTGTTGTTGTGTTCTTCTGACTTCACCATCCCTCATGACTGTCTCCAGTGACACTTTGCAATTCTATTTCCCAGTCTTTGATTGGATTTTTTGATCGTTTGAGGGGATTGTTTGAATTTTTTTTTTTTGCATGTGTTGTGTTTGCTGCTCTGCTAGGTTTATCTATTGTTTACTTTTTTGGCTGTTAAAACACTTGTTTTCTCCTCAGCTATTTTTACCATGCCTGTTGCAGTCTGCTTCAAAAGAAATGATCTGTGTCTCTGTATTAGGAGTTTTCTCAGCTCCTTTTAGTGACAGAACAGTGCATATCAACAATTTTTCAATGACCATGTGACCATCCCAGGAGAATTAAATAGAACAAAATGTCTTAGTGAAATGAATTTTTTAGAATTTAATCACCAGCTGCATACTGTAGATCAGTGAGGGCGCGTGTTCTTTTGAGCTACAAAAGTTAATTACACCAATAAGAGAGGCTCTGCTTCCAGCCACAGGAATCAGTCTGGCTGAGAGTGGCTGCTCGGGCTGTTGTCCCACTGTTTTTACCAGAGGGAATGTTCATCAAAAGGCAAAGCACAGTTCAGGGACTGTGTACTAAACAACATAAACAAGAAATGGGAAATGAAATTATAAGTTAAAAAATTACAAAACCAGAAGAACTAAAAGAGACTAAGCAATTAAAAAAAATGTCTATAAGGAGCCAGATTTTTTTAAAGGAGCATGTTACACTTACTGAACAACTGCAAACTGAAAAGAAAGAGAATAATCTAGTTAGGAAACACAAGGAGATATTAAATATTTAAAATCACACAGTGGTTACCGGAAGGAGCAGGAAACCCTTTATTGCGATATTTATGGGATGGGATGTGTCAGCATAGGGAGAGCAGGGATTTATTTCATCCAGCACTGATGAGATAAGAAAACCTCCTCCACTCAGTTCAAATAAAGTGAAATCTGTTCCTTCTCCTCTCCGTGTCTGCTGATGCAGGTAGTGACCATCTTGGAATAGATGTAATAGAAAAGTCCCGTCACAATTTTTTTCTGATCCCACTTGTACTAAGAATATATGGATATAAGGAAATGTGTAGCTGCACGGGAGTTAAAAACATGCTGATAGTGGCCCTGGGACTAGGAAGAGTCTTTCTCTGCTTGTCTTGCTAATATTCCTTTTCTAAGTTGTGCTACAGGTTGTCATTGGGAGACGCTGGATGTGGGAGAGCTTTGGTCTTGCTCAGTGTGGAAATTCTTCTGGACAAGTCACCTGTGTCCCTGTTACAGGTCTGTTTTGTGGTCCTGGACAGTGTCTCAGCAGCAGAGTGAGTACCAAGGCCTAAGGTAGAGGAGGAGAGAGTTGGAGTCAGGAGCTGCAGGTGGAGAGTGAAGCACTTTGGCAGAGCTGCTCTGAGGTGGGGCTGGGTCAGAGGCTCAGCAGGGAATGCTGTGGGCATTTGCCCACTGCCTTCAACCCTGACCAGAAACAAATTCTAAGAAAATAGGAACAATATGAGAAATCTCCTCAAATCCCTCTAAATGAGCAGGATTAATAAAATTAGTATGGAATCTTAGGATTTCTTTGCATAAGTTCTTAGGTTTCAGAGTCTGTATTTAAAGTCATGAGGTCACCACTTATACGCAGTTCCAAGAACACATAACATATTTTCCAAACCAAATACCTTTTTTGGTATTGCCCTTCTAAAATAAGTAGAAAACCTTCTAAAACAACTAGAATAACAATGTCATTTGAACTGAGGGACAGCTGGACATAAGGAAGAAGGGAGGGTAAATTGGAGTGGAGGACTCTTAGAAATGAGTGGGGTATTTTACTGCCATTGGCATAAAGCCGAGACATGATGTACTCTGAATGAAACAACTTTAAAAAACTGCCTTGAGCCTGTCTGCTTGACGGTACCAACCACCTCCTGTAAGGCAGGGAAAGGCTCTGTTTGCAGCACCATAAATTGGTTTCTTTAACTGATGCAAATTGCTTTGAAACTGCCTAGTGCTGTTACACCACACTGTGCAAAAGACCTTCAATAACTCACCCTGACAGCTTATCCTTTTACATTTCAACAAACATATCTTGTCTTGGAGTTACCTGAGACCTGGTAGATACTGTTCGTACCCTGAGGGTCACATTTTGCTTTGGGATGACTGTCAGAGTCACAATTTCATTAAGGAGCAGAGGATAGCAAGGAGTGTGCTCTTGTACATTTAGAAGGGTGCACATTTTCCTTTCTATAAATCCTGTGGAGCCAGGCAAGAAATTCCCAGAGATAAAGGTCCAGAACTGAAGCTCTACTGTTCATTTATACATGCCATAAATAACAATAATAGCTTTTTTCTAAAATTTGCTATATGAATATCTTCTGTGACTGCCTTGCAATGGTGCAATAGAAGATATTCCTCTTGGCACAGACCACCCACATCCGAGTTCAGTACTCCTGGGTAAACTTTCCCCTGCATGTTCCTGCTTTCTGCTGTGAACATTACTCTTCACTCTGCCTCAGTGGCTGGATCTGTACTGGCATATTGAGATACCCCAGAAAGATTCTCATGCCCTTCTCTGTGACAGTTTGTTCTGCCTTGCCCTCACCTGCCCAGGTCTCCATCTGTCTTAGGGAAAGACCCCTGACGGAAGGGAATAGCTGGTGAACGTGTAATGGGATGTGAGTGGATTAAATGTAATCAATTCCATGAATGCAAAGGGAACTCTCAGTTGCAGCTCGTAATTCAAGTTGATATCTGTAAAAGCACAGTGGTTTCAATTTCAGTATGAAGTGTGATGCTGAACCCAAATTACTGTCTCAGCTGAAATGGATGGGATTTGTACTTCATTTAAAATACCTCTTTGGTGTTTTATGTGCAAAGAATTGACATTACCACAAAATTAATATTTCTATTTTCATTAAGTGAAGTTTAACTGAAGTCAGAGCGACCTCTCTCTGTCTGAAGTCATGCAATCCATAGCTTTTTCTTTGGGAAGAGCATCTGCCCGCTGAAGAGCCACACTTGGAGAGCAGGCACTGGGTTAAGAGTCAGCCCATTCTGACTTCCAGGAGGAGAGGTGTCCTTTCCACTGAGTCCAGACAATGAGCTCATTTTAGGAATTCAGATAGCCAACTTTAAATGGTTAAATCTGCCCTCCAAAGTGGACTGAAGCTGAAGGCTTGTTTTTAAGTGGATCTGTTTGCTGCTGTTGGTCAGTCATGGTACAGGAGCCACACTTAAATTTCCTCATATCAATTGATTTTATAGGAATGCCTGTATTCCAGGCATAAGGAGATGTGTCTCAGGGGAGAAATAGTAAACAAATCAATAATTAGTTAAGACAGCCTAATTAATGGAGATATTGGCTAAAATCTGTTATTATTAAGTGCAACTTGATGAGCATCTCCTGGGCATGACCAGGATGTGCTGTATAGCAAGGGGCTTTTCATCCTGGGTGTTATGTGGAAATTCCTAGGGACAAATGAATTTACCCAGTGTTTCCATGTGCTCCTGTGTGTGCTCCAGCATCAGGCTGGTTTGATGTGGCAAGTCACAAGCTGAGTTTAACCTCCTTGGTCTTCTATGATTTCAGAAACGTGTAATTCAAGCAGGTCAAAGCACTGATTTTTTGTGTAATTGGGGGTATCTCACTTGTGTTATGGTTAAATGTTCAGAGACGCTGGTGAGGGGGACTGTGTCCTGCCAGTGCTCAATGAACTTCTGTCTCCTGCAGTGCTTAGGCACAAAGTTCACTGGTACAGGAAGGGTGGCTGTGTACAAAGAAATCAATATGATCCAATGCAACAAAATGGATTCAGATTTCGAAATGATAAATCCCCAGTCAGTGCAGTGCCCACCAACAGGAAACTTCTAGACACAAATATGCACATATTTGACTTTTTTGCTCAAACCCATACACAAAATTATGTACCAGGGTGCCAAAAATCAGCCTGGAAATTGTGATTTGAGTTATTATGCATTTTCCAGGATAAATCCAGGAAGGGTAATGTTGGCAGATGTAAGATAACGTGGGGTATAAATTGAGAGGAGAGATTTCTCTCTGAGGCTTCCTGTGTATGCTATCAGCCAGCAGCAGTGTTCGTCCTACCATGCAGAGGAGATAAAGTAGAAAAAGACTATTTCCAGCTTGCGAAAGACCAGCCTGTGTGGAATCAGTTCAATTATTTCAGCTCAGTCTGCAATAAAAAGCAGTTCATATCTTAGAATTACAATTACATGGTAATGTGAATTGCAATTTCTCTCCTTATTAATGCAATATAACAAACAAAATATGGACAACAACAGTGCATCCATGTTTGAGACTAGTTTCTAGGAATTAGAAAAAACTCTTGCCCGTGATGGACCTTTAAGCATTATCTGGTTTTACTTCATTATTTTGATATAGTGCCTTGAACTGAAAATTTATGATTGATCTTGTTTGAGAGCCTGAAATAGTGATAGAGCATCAAGTGTGATAACAAACGAAGACTTTCACATGGGGAAATACTTCTCATAACTTAGTGACTTACTGGATCCCAAAATAAAGGGACACTTTGTGCTAATTACTGAGTATTTACATTAGCAATGCCAAAACCATGCGTTGAAAAGTGAGTTCAGAGCCCAGAAGATTCACCAAATGAACTTAAGTCACAAAGCAAAAAGAAAACAACGTAGGATGTCTTTTTGCTCTGACTTTTTTTGAGCCTTAGGGTATAAGCTCATCATGTTTTTCAAACCTTTCACCACAAACACGTAGCCTAGAAACTTTCTTTTCAGCTGCTGCTGGTTTTCTTGCACAATTATCCAACTGGAGCTTTAAGGAGGAACATGCAGGTTGTGAGAGAATAACTCGATTTGGCTCCACAGCCAAGGAACCTCATTAATCCAGGGGAGCTCAGTTGTGCCAGTAACACCCAGGGCCCAGCTGTATTTCCTTTTTAGTTGCCTTTTAAACATCCTGGGGAGGTGGGATAAAAGAAGGGTATGTGTGAATATGGGCATAGGGATGATGGAAAATAACCCCTGGAGAACTTCCACAGGTGCTTTGAATGTCAGTTTGGGCTGGAGATACTGTAAACAACAGTTGAATGTGTCCTCAGTCAACACATCCTTCTGATCTGGTGGTAACACTGTCCTGTTCTCTTAAATCCACCCTGGAATTCCATTTTCATTCCTCAAACTTATATTCAGGTCTGTGTGAGTGACAGCATAGATATGATAATTACCAATAAATAATCACTAGTAAGCGATTTAAATTTTTTTTTTATTAATTTCTTCCATTCCCTTACTGTCTCTTCCTTTTTGTGCTTATCAGATTCTGGACATGAAGTAAATTGGGGGGAAAAAAATTTTGGTAGTGCTGTGAGCTTACCTGGAGCAGGAATAGAAACCTACCAAAATGTTTTGACTGATCAAGGACCTGAACTACATAGAGTTTCAGAAAGACCTCACAAATATGAAGTTTAATAATACAGGAATTTGAGGCTGAACATGGACACAAAAATGGTAGAATATTTTCTGCTTTTTATTTCACATTTTTTTCAGGAGAAAACAAATACCCCCAAAACTTAAGAGAACATGCACGTTTTCCAGCAGATTATAAGTATGGAAACAGACATGTCATTGGCATTTCATACCCTGCAGTGTTCAATATGTGCCCTACAAAGTTCTTACTAATTCAATTGTTCTTATTTTATTTTCCTGATTGAGAAATAACTGGCACAAGTGACATACTGGACCAGAAAATGCAAGTCTGTTAAAATGCACAGTGCTCTAAATGATTTAAAAAATCAATTTTGGTGAAAAATTTGCAGAGGGGGGGAAAGAAAAAAATCAATTCAAATGTAATGACTCCCTAAAGGTGAACACCCCAAGGACTCTGTGTGCAGGTGCCAACTGAGCCTGAGCTACAGTTACTGGTGCTGTGAACAAAAATTATCAAAGATAAAAATATTGCTGCAACTTATTAACATTTCCATAAAACTGTGGCTTAATTTAACAATATGTTCAATTTCAAAATCTATTTTTTTGAAGTAAAGCTGTATTTTGTAGGGCTGGAATTTTTCTTTTTTCATTAAAATTGATGTCACTAGGCATCTCAGCTGTGGAGGTGGCTTTGGAAATTGTAGAGGTTTTTTTTTTTAAATAATAAATTATTAATAAAGTTTAGCTGAAAAATGTTTACAGCCTCAAAACTGAGTACACTAATACAGATAAACTATATTTTTAAAATATGTAAAATATAAACTACAAAAATGAAATAACACCACTGCTAGACGTTGCATTCCTTGATTTCATGGCAAGTTAATATCTCTTTTAAATCCCTTTTTTTTTTTCCTGCTTATGGGTGCTTCCTCCACTCTGATTCCAGTGTACTGGGTGTTTATAGTGTTATTAATATATTTTTAAATAGTCATCCCCTTGCTTTATTTTTATCCTCCCATGGTCCAATCCCAGGACATTGTCTACTGCTAAAGTACTGATGAGTTCTTTACTTTTAAAGCAAGGTCGATTAGCAATTAAGTGCTAAAGCAACAAGGATTAAATATTCCTGGATCAAGTGGGTTTTTTCACTTTTGTTTTCATTTTTTAGACAAATCTGTGCTGGAGCAGTAAAACCAGGAGCTGGAGAGCCCATGCAAGAGCTGGGATCATGTGCTGCTCTGGGTAAGCCCTTCCTGTGCTGATACAGCACCTCACGGACAACTTGGGAATATGCAGGACCAAACACAAATTTTTGCTGTTTAATCAGTGTCTTTCAACACCTCTTCAGTTGGTCTTGTATCTCTAGAGAACAAATAATGTCTGGAAAATCATGTTTTACCAGCAAGCTTCAAGCCTAAATCAGTGATTTATGAAGCAGTCCTCTGCTTAAAGTCAAGTGACCAAAATATACAACAACTATTATTTTCCAGTAAATATTTCAAAAATCATAAATATTTATTGTCATGAACAGCAGAGACTTGAGTGCTGCTCTTGAGGAAGCATCCAGCATTTTTCTCTCCTCTGAAGAGGTTTCTGAGTATTTGGAGCTGGTGACAGGGAAGGGAGTTGGTGCCATTAAAATCAACTTGATCTTTATGGAGCCCTAACACTGCTTTGTTGAATTAATCTCTTGCCACAGTCACAGAAACACAAAAACCTGGCAAACTGAGGCCGTATTTTCTAACAAAAAATTAGAAGTACCAGTTTTTGTGGCATTTATGGCAAACTAAACACGATACATGTGGACTCCAACTGAAAAAGAGGAAACAAGTGTTGTGAAAGCTCTGACTGTATCCATGCATCAGTTTTTACTGTAAAGCTGAATGTTACAGGGAGTCAGAAATATGGTCCAAAATCTGATAGTTTGGAGCTGCTTGTGCTAATAGTGCCTCTGTGCAGGTGAGGACTTTGTTTGGTGGTTGTTCAAAGGAGGCTGAGCAGTTCAGTTTTCCCAGTTCTGTGCTCGAAGCACCCTGTGAACTCTCTCATATAATGGAAGTTGTGACCTCCAACAGGTGTTTTACCACATTTCTAAGCCAATTCAGAGTGCAGTTTTGTACTGTCAGCTGCAGCCTGGAAGATCTGTGGCACTGGTTGGGATGTTTGCACTGAGCTGCACTTTCTGTTTCCCGGCAATGTGAAGAGGCAGGGGATGAATTCTTGAACCCTGTCTCCAAAGCTGTCTCCCACCCTCCATCCTGCCTGCAGTCACCAACCTGTCACTGTTAGGCCCCATGTGGACACTAGACAAGAATAAATTTGTCTTGTGAAACACCAGCTTCACCTGAGCTCCAGTGTTTGATCTAATTGAAATATTCTGTATTTAATATGGGATGCTGGCACTAGTTAAATTCTAGTCTAATTCTTCCCTTTTTTTTTAATTTCCTAACCCTGCATATAAGACTTTATTGACCAGAAGCATTTTAAATATGCAGCTTTACCCAGTGTCTAATTGGCCTGGTGTCCCTGTGTCACTGTGCACTAGGTACAAACAAGTAATTTTCCTGTCAGAAGCACAGAACAAACACAGAAAAATTATCTACAGAAGTAGATCAAAGGTGGAAGAATAAATCAACTTTAGTTGTGCTCAGTGGCAAAGAAGGACCCTGAGAATATTCTAGATTGCTGCCCTAAAATAATCAATGAGGGAAAGAACGTGCATTTTGGAGGCAAAAAAATCTGCTATGTGAGTACAAAGTGAGTTCCAGACATCCTGTGCAGTTAATCTGATTGTACCTTGAACTGTTTACAAAACTGCAGGGTAAGGTACTCAAATATCACCACTTTCCATGAAAATGCCTCTGTAAACTAAGCATTATGAAATATTTATCGTGGTTTTTATAGATTTTAATGATACTAAGTGGTACCAGTAGGTGTCATGGAAACCTCTGCCACCTCATCATGGCTGTCCCTAATAAAAACATTTTTACAGAGGTGCTCCACCTCTTCCAACTCCCCAACTCCCTCAGGCCTCAGGAGCTCTTTGGGGTTGCTGTGTTGGGGTGTCAGGAGCAGGGTAGGAGAAATGGGTGCGTGTCGTCGCTGAAGGGTCCAGACCCCAAACATGTTTCTGACACATCCTACACACAAAGCTGCAGCTCATTCTAAAGTTTCCAGCTTAAATCTAAAACCCAGGAAAGACTAACACTTCTTAATTTAAACTGAGACTCACTGACTCAGTTAGGACAGCCTGTACTGCTGCTCTTTACAAGCCAGTAAAGGCAGAATAAGCTGCTATCCAGTAAAGAGGGGATTTCAGGAGGCCTGATGATGTTTGTATCTTTGTTCCCCCCTGGGATAGCATCACTCAGTTAGATACAAAGCTGAGCTCATAAAAGGGAACATAAAGAGTTTTCCATATCATCCTTTATTGTGTGCTCACATCTGGCTCAGCACAGAGTTAAAAACAAGATCATCGTGTCATTGTTTTTGATAAAAGAAGCATATTGTGCACATATTATTCTTGTTATCTAATGGAAAAAGTTTGGACTTGATGGGTTGTTTTATTCCCCACAGCCCATACAGCTGCCTCAGAATTTTAGCCCTATCAGATACAGCATCCAAAGGTTTGACTTGTATTAATATATTTGATATTACTAATGATATCATCATACTAAAAAAATTAATATAAGTCAAAAAAAGCAGTTAAACCTCATGCTTCATGGTGTAAATTATCTTGGGAAGAAGAAAATTGTTCATATTAAGATTTCTTGCACCACCTTTCTCTATAGTAACATGGGAGTTTTATCAGCTCATAGATTATTAAAAACCTATTTTTAGAACAAAGCCTTCTCCCTCAGCGCCTCTTGGGTTGCTCTGTCAGACAGTAAGTATTATCTAGAAAGTAAAAGCCAACTGAAGGCTCACAGGCCATGATTCATTCTCTACAACCATGGCAGAAATCTGAGATAGAACTTTGCCAGTGAATCCAGAACAACTTGTGTAACCTTTGGCTCAAATCAAATGTTGTTTTTTCCCCTCCTCACTTGTGTAATAAAGGATCAAGAAGTGAAGAAATGCAAATAATGTTATCAGTGAGAGTAAGGAGATGCTGAAACAGCTTCTGAGAGATCTAGTGGTTTCTTCATCCTTGTAGGCTGTTAATTACAAACTGCCATTTGTTTATAGCCTTGAATTTGTTTGGGAATTATTGGACAAAATACAATGAACTTGGCCTGGAGTACGAGTGTATGAGCTGAATTCTATTTTCGATTTTTAAAATTTTTGAGGCAATACATATCCAAAGGAGTTTACATATTAACGAAATTTCCACTGGAGTTGTTTTACTCTGAGTATGTGAGGTAACTCCCGAAGGGTGGGATAAAGAGGGATTGGCCCTGGAAGAAGGAGTCGCCATAAATTTTGCTTCACTCTGAAGCAGAAAAAATCTCCTCCTTCATCCTCCCACTGTTTGTCTCCAGGTTAACTATTTTCTGTTAACCTCTGAAGTCAGGCACAAAAATAAATGCCGTGGCTTTATCGTTTTTGTCAGCTTCACATGAGCTTATTTTTTCTTTTATAGTAAATATTAGGGTGTAGGGTCACTAAAAAACTTAACTTTGAAAAATTCAGTCAACAGAAGAGAGGTACAAACGTTGCCTTAGAGGAAAGCCCTCAGGAAAATTACTGGGACAAAAGCCAAAATCTCTACATTCTTCCTGGCATATTTGTTCACAGTCTTAATTTAATTAAATCTAAGGGGATTCTTGAATGATCCCAATGCTTTTGTCTCCTCTGTCTCAATCAGATAAACCTCCACCTACCTATAGTCCCATTTGAAAGTGATTTTTGTAATTAATTTTCTAAAATAAATGTACTTAATTTACACACCACTTACTCTGCTTCCCTATTGTCTAATGAAGTAAAAAAAAAAAATAAATGGAGTTGAAATGAACTTGCCAGTCATTGTAACTGTTTCTTTACCTGCTCTTCTGATAAAAGTTTATTATTTGGCTTGTCTTCATAAATCTTCCTGTTCGTCCTTTGGACTAACCTTCCTGGTTTTCAACAGGGAGAGCATAAAATAAGAGTCAATCTGTGGTACCTGGGACTCGAAGGACCTGTCAGTTTAGGGATAGCGCAGAGACGTCACCCTTTGTTTAACTTTAGCCTTCAAGGACTGGAAAGACCATAAAATATGAAATTATTTATGATACAAGCTGATTAATCTTCATTTGGACTTTCTTCTGTTAAGCAGTTCGCTATTTAGCACATTAATATTACATTAATTAAAAGAATATTAATAGAATTAATATTACATTAATTAAAAGATGCTGCCCACTCATTAATTCCCAAGTCTACCTATCTGATAGTAGTCTATTTTTCCCAGGTCTCCTGACACAGATGGATCTGGAAGATGCAAGGACTGAATAAAGCCAGAGCCCTCCATTGCCAAGGTAGGCCACAGTTGGCAATTCCCCTTCCTACAGATGCGTGCCAGGACATCCCAGCCCCTGAGCTTCTCCCTGTTCATAGTTACAACCATGGAACTGCTCCACTTATCCAGCAGCACCGTATTTTCTCTTTTACTGAGATGTGGAGATAGATACAACTTTGTATAACTGGCATTTAAATCAGAACTCATTGCCCAGAGAGGAAGGAGAATCACACCCAAAACAGGCACAGCCCTGGGAGTTGTATTCTGACCTCAAAGCCAAGACTGGTCCTGCTTGGAGTGGTGGGGTTGGGCCAGAGACAATCAGAGCTTCTTCCCAACCCAAAATGTGGCCCATCCAGGTTTGTTCTGTGCACAGGGACGTTGATCCTATGACAGGGATGACTGTTGCTTTAAAGAATGTGTTTTCTCCTGGGTAGTCTCATCTCCCTTTGAAATACCAGATTTATGTTCTGCTGGAGAGGCCTTTTATAGGTTTTGAGGGTCCTGGATTCACTGCAATGCCATGTGGTACGTTTTTGAAAATATATCTCTGGTACAAAAGTCTCGGTTGGTTGTATTTGCCAAATATTGGATGAACTCTGTATCTGAATACCAGAGGCTTTTTCTACTCTTTCCAACCTTACTTTTTGTGGTTTTAGACACAGCTTTTTTATAGATGTTGTCTTCTAGGAAATGCTCAACCACAAACAGTCCCTTGCCCTTGTCCTCAGATGCCTTAGTTCATTTTGGAACTATTTCCTTTGCCCTGAACCACGTACATTTTTCATCCACCATTACAGCAGTGAAAGAATTTCCCCCTCCCACTCTCAGAATGAATATTGAATATTTGCAAATGACAGTTATAAAATGTTTCTGATAAAAGCAAAATATGTCCTGCTCTTCATCAGATGCTTCATATGTTTCTGTAGAAATTCTGTATTACTCTGAATACTGAGAAAGGCTGAAATTACCTTCTGTTGGAATTAGATTTGTGTGTGCATGAGTATTTAACATAAAATAGTCTACTGGGACAGACTCATTCCCTACTTTAAAGTTGATGAAGACAATCTGTCATAGTTAATTAATTGTTGCCAAAAGTATTTCCAGAACTATTTCTTGGAGATACTGCATTTTTTCTTAATTTATGCTGTTAAAATTGAGATAGCAATAATTTAGTTTCCATTTGACATAATACTTAAACAATCAGAAGCATTATTAGTAATTACTTTTAAATATAAATATAATTGCACTGTCAAAATATGCAAGCATAGATTTTCTAGCTACTTTGAGACATTTCAGGGTTAAGTAGTTCAAGATTGCTTTAAAGGGATAAGAAATAAAATAATTCCATGAATATTAGAGGGTTCTAACTTTACTTTTCTGATGTTACTGTCTCTGAGGCAACAGGAGTTGCTGTGAAAACTCTTTTGGCCATAGTCCCATCACAGTGGGATGAGTGTTATAAATACATGTAATGTTTCAGAAAGTATAACTTTTTTTCCATTCTATTTTTGCTGTTCGAATCTGACCAATATTCTGAACTGAATTTTACATCTCAAAACTTTCCCGTTTTGTAATTTTATTATGGGCAGTGTAATTTCATTGACTAGGTAAAAAATGTCACCACTCAAAGATTCACTATCAGAAAACTTACTTTCGTCTTCCAGGCAGTGAGACAAAATATGTGACTAGAGAATGTCCTTTGTTGTAGAACAATATGGAATGTGCTGCTTTCTTGGTTACAGATCATTTAGGTTGGAGAAAACCTCCAAGATCATCAAGTTCAACTGCATTCGGCAAGTCCATCCATCTGTAAAATAACCTTTTATTCTGGTAGAGGCAAACTGCAGCACATGAGAAAGGTGCCCTTCTCCATACAGATAGTTTCAAAATAGACAGCTTTAGTATTGTCTACTGTCTTCCTCTATTAGTTGGTTTTGGCTTTTTTTCTGCTGGAAGAATGTGTTGCAAAGACAAAGACTGTGATAGGACTTGTACCACACTCATCCCTTGTACTTCAGGTGAGGTTTATGAAGGTCCCAGGTCTTCCAAGGGAAATCCACTATTTTCCACTCTTCTCAGTGCAGGAAACCGGCCATGTGTCTGCAGGGACACTTCATATCGGGTTAGTGCTGCCTGCATCCTGTATTTACCCACAGGAACAGCTGGCTGGTGCTGCTTTCTGGAACTATGTGAGGCAAAGTTGAGGAGGAGACGTGGGACCTCCCTTTTCTCCAGCCTGATCTATCTGTCACCTTTGTTCTAAATTTAAGATATGTGTTTACAGAATGCAAAAGGAAAGAGTCAGGCAGTTAAATTAAGCAGCAAAACATCTTGTGTTTATTTTTAGGTCAGAAAAATGGATTTTCTTTTCCATATGGTGAAGTTTTACTGTCAGAGCCTGATTGGTGATGTGCATGTTTTTGAAAACATTGTGAACAAGTAAACGTTAGTCATGCTTAAATGGACCTTTGGCTTAACTTCTGACCCTTTTGTAGTTATTTTTGGCTACAAAGCTCCATAGAATAATAAGCAGTGGGACTGAAGCGTAGAGAAGAGCCACGCTTTGTGTTGATGAAAGCGTTCTCACAAGGCTTTTCCCAAAGAAGACTTTGCTCATCTTAGGCTGCACTTTACTATTTGTAACCCCCCATAAGCTGAACCCAAGGGGCAGCTCTGTTGAATCCTCTGCCTGTCAAAGCCAACAGGCCCTGAGCATTTCTTTGTTTCCTTCCTGAGTGACACCTGCCAGATTCCAAAGGCAACGATGTGCTGCTTCTCAGTATCCCAGAACTCTGGTGCTTCTGAGGCAAAGCATATATTTGCTCGGAATCACAGATGCCTCCTCTCTTATTGAACTATTTCAGCCCAAAATGAAGACTGTGGTCCCAGGAGACCTTGGAAGAAGTTTTGTGAAATGTTACATAGGAACAGCACAGAACAGGGAACTGTGTAATGTACAGAGCTGATCTTTGCTCTGCTTCCTTCTCTCTCTGAGAGCAGTATCTGTACATAAACCCTGTGTTGGACTCCTTGCTACTGCAACTGCTCCCCTTAAAGAGAATTAATCATATCCTGTACTAAGGAGATGTTGGACATGGAGGTTTATGGTACAATTCATCTCCTCTAACTTGAGATATCTGTCATGTAGCATCTGCTCTGAGCTCTTTGTCCAGGTTATCCTCCCTGGCAAAGCAGCACCTTTAGGGGATGATTCCTCTCCTAAAGCAGAAATATAAAATGGAATGAATTTCCCTCTAGGAATGCCGGTTTCTCCCCTCTGATACTGAAGGGAGCCTGGATAACTCACTCAGATGTTGACATCTGTTTGCCAGCTTCTGAATGCAGACCAGATGAATGGGCTTTCAGTGTGGAGATAAACCAGCTGTTACTGGCACAACTGAAGACACCCAAGAATTTAACCTTCCTTCATATGTGTTCAGTCTCTGTTAATCTCATTTTTAGAGGTTGTGATAAGCTAGACATACTATATTTCAATAAGAAAGAAATGCCAATCTAATGATAGTTACACTATATTCTTTTTACTTGAACACCCCTTATATGTAAGATTTTTTTATGTTTTCAAGAAAAACAACCCTTTTATTAGTGTTCCTACTTAATATTGTATCTTCAAAATTTAGCTTCCATCCCACAGTCTTGTAAATATCTTTGAAAATTGCAATCCTGAAGGCACTTTTTAATATGACCGCAGTGTATTTCGGTTCACCTGTTTCCTTAATTGTAATTTTTATTCAGACCAGCTTTTGATGGTAGGCTGGTGGCACTTCTGACTGTAAAAAGCCTGATGTACAGCTTTTTCAGTTCTTTGCTCTGTTATTGGTACGGGAAGCTGCCCATTTGCACTCTTTCAATACAAGAGACAGTTGTAGCTGACTAGCAAAGCCTCCCAGCTGTAGAGAAACCAACTGTACTTGCTTAGAGTGTGATTTGAGGAAATTAATCCTGGATAAAATGCAGGTTTAACTTCCGAGACCTTAAGTTCTCCTCATCTTATCTGGCCCAGCATTGTGCACATATCACTCACTGTTTCCATAATTTTATATCTTGAGTCTTAATCACATTTATATTGTAATTTTATTAGAAAAGACTGATGTCCAGATCTTGTTAAATGAATGGAGGTGATAAATATTTTTCCTGGTTTATTGAATGCCTTTGTTGGAGAGGTGAAAGGAAAGTAGAATAAAACCATCCAGATAAAATTTTAATAATAGTGTTATGGTTCTGCAACAGCAACTGTATTGTGAAATAGTCCTTGTTGTGTTCCCTGCCTGTAAGTCCCCAGTGCTACAGGTTTGTACCTAAGAAAGGCATTTTTACCAGTTAGAAAGTTATTTAACTTCAGGTCATGCTGTTTATTAAACAGCATGCAAACCCAAGGATAGTTTTGTGGATTTCAACAGAGTAACCTCTGTTGTGGGGTGCTGTTGAAATGATTGAGGAAGGTCTCAAACAGGCAACTCCCCAGAATAATTTGATTAGAAAAGGGAAAGGAAGCATGAACTTTGGGTGATTTCCACTCTGATACTGTAATACATATATTTCCATGATAGCCCTTTTACAGATCTTGAAATTAAAGTGTTCAATCTGAAACTCAGTCCCTTCTAAAAGGAATCCCCAGCCCCCTGCAGGTTTTTCTGCACACGCCTGTGTGAAGGACAGATGTTTTGGGAGTGTTGCAGTGGAGTAGCACAGGTTCATGTGCTCTGCTCTAGGAATTGGGGAGGTTTCCACGGAGAGGGTTTGTTTTGCCCTTCCCAGACCACACATCCCATGCCTGTGGTCACAGCCCCTCACCCCCAGCACACCACAGATAATGTGATTTTTGCTTTCAGTCAGACTCCATTTCAATCCAGTATTTCCCATGGCATGAACAAGACCAGTGGGTCTCCCAGGATGTTCTCTGCAAATCAGCAACAGAACGAGAGGATGTGGCCTCAAACTGTGCCAGGGGAGGTTCAGGTTGGACATCAGGAAGGATTTCTTCACTGAAAGGGTTGTCAGGCATTGGAAGGGGCTGCCCAGGGAGCTGGTGGAGTCACCATCCCCAGAGGTGCTCAAGGAATGACTGGACGTGGCACTCAGTGCTCTGGTCTGGTTGACAAGGTGGGGATTGATTACAGATTAGGCTCGATGGTCTTGGAGGTCTTTTCCTAAATGATTCTGGGTTTCTGTGGATCATATACCAGTAATTGTTGCCTGGAGTGGTCTGCAGGGAGCCCACCCTGCTGAGGAAGGGGCTGCAGGCAGCAAATCTCCAACCAGAACCACTCCTCTGTCTCAAGGGTAATGCTGGTGACACGGGACGTGGGTTTATCACATGGTTTGCAGCTGTTGGTTTATTCTGTCTAACCAGGGATTTCAAGTGAGAGATCCTCTCTCTTTGCCTAGTGCCAAATCATCCTCGTGTGAGAGCTGGGGAAGGGAACAAGGAAAATGCTGGAGCCTTGTTTAGTTATATTCTTGCTCTCATCTGATTTTCATCCATTGGTCTCCAAGTAATTCACTAAATAAGTCAGCTTCCATGTGTCCCATTGGGGAAAGCAGTGATGTAAGTGGATGCAAATCACAATCCCTGAGTCCCAGCAACTTCCCAGTCTGTGACAGAACTTTGAGAAGGTCTTATTAGTCTGCATCTTTTCTATTTTCTCAGTGTTTGGTTTACAGATTCTTTTTCACTTGTGTGCTTTAAATACAGATGTGACTTCAAATTAGAGTAAGAATAACTAAGAGCAAAGCAGTAGAATTCCCTCATAAAAAAAATAAACAGAAGGGCATTGTTTTATCTTTAAAACTGTTTGCTTCTCCCCTTCTTCCTCTCTCCTGAACTTAAAATATCCAGCTATAATTAAATATCCTCCTTTTAAAGTAGGGAGCTGTACTCACAGGATTGGAGAGGCCAAGAGGCAAAGCCAGGGTGGGAGAGCAAAGCTTTCTCCGAGCCCTGTGGTGGGAACCACAACATTGCCTTTGCTCCAATCTCTTCGGACAGTTTCCCAGCAGGATTCTGAGCTATTTGTACACACCCTGATGAACAACTAGAGTCTTTGTGCTAAATTAATTTTAATGTTTTCTTGAAACCTAATTTTATAGCACATATACGCAATTAAAGAATTCTTCACAATCTTGAACCTTTTTTAATGATCCATATCCATTGTCCACCTCATTTTCGGTATTCCCTACATTTCTGAACATGCAACCAGCAGAGAAATAAGATGGGTAAAAATAAACTAGACAAGAAATTTAATTTTTACTTGCTTCTAAATGAGTACCCTAAAGCTGATGCTGCACAGGACAATGGAATTTTTTTTTCCTTCAAAGAGGTTTTTTTATGGGAAGAGGTTGAGAAACATTCCTTTTTGTCAGGCTTTAAGAAATTCTAGCTCCAGATTCTGAGGCAGACTCAGGAGTCCTGTTAATACTTGGTTGTACAGCCTTTGTTTGAGAAAGTATCCTAATTTCAGAGCATGGAAAGGCAATGGAAGCATTAATAAAATGAATAAGTATATATGTTCTTGGGGACTCAATATAGTATAGTTGTCCTAAAAAGATACCAACACCAGGCTGAAAATTGAATCCTGCTGCTATTTTTTATTAATTCTGAATCTTCTGTATTTTTCCTTTTTATTTGTATCCAAAAAAGCTGATAATTTGAGGGCCGTGACATCAATTAACAGTTTAACTGGAGTAGCAATGACTGTTTAATTAGAAAGGCTGCAGTCCAATGGTGTGCCAGTTAATAAGTTCTATTTAAAATAAATTCCAACCAGCAGGAAGTTTTGTGGAAGAAATTTTTCAGCATGACACAATCTCTAAATACAAAACTTTCTGATGGAAGAGGAAAATGAAGAGCCAGATATTATGCTGGTGTAGAAATCAGAGTAATTGCAAGGAAATCAGAAGAATTTACAAACTGTAGCTCAGAACAGAAGTGCTTTTTCTTCTTGGCCATTTATTATCTCCTTTGAAGCCATTTGATGGGATTTGGAGTGGTAGTTCAAAAAACACGTGGTACAGGAAGCTGAAATTGCAGCAGCATGTTGTGGAGAACTGTGTGAATCAGTTGTGCTCTTAAGAATTGTGTAGAGAGAGAAATCACCTTCCAAAGAGGTTTCTGTGAGGAGCAGACCAAGTGTTTAACAGGCTCTCTGAAAATCAACCCTGACACTACAACTTGCAGCACAAGAGAGGCTTTGGTTCAGGTTCCCTGAAACAAAATAATTCCATTGATTCCAACAGAGAGATGGATGGTTTCCCTCTGCTTGACAAAATTCCTGTGTCCAAGAGCTGGTTGATATTCCAGATTCATATGTTTATTATTTAATTGTGATGGTGCTTGTTTTCTAGGCATCCAGATTTTGTAATTTAAGATACTATAGGAAGCTGAAAAGAGAATGGTCATTACTATGTTTCAGTTTGTAAGACACAAATACTGTCCAGCCACAAGATCAAACTGAAGACATAAGTCACACATTTTAACGGTGTAAACTGAAGGAAACCTGGGGAAAACTTAAGCAGAAGCAGAGAGGGCATTGCAACTCTGCACTTCCCACTCTGTTGTCATTATTTCGGTCTCTCTCCTTGCTTGCATCTGTTGTCTGCTCTTGGCTGAACACCCAGTCATCATTTTATTACTCTGTGAAATCAATGAATCTCAATATAAAGCCTTATAAGCTTTAAATGGTCCAAAATTAGTATGTGTAGCAGACAGAGGCCAATCGATCAATTGTCAAAAATTAATCTGTTTTGCAGAGTGGCCTCCAGATCAATTCCTGTGTGAGCTGAGCCTCACTATTGACTGAGCTGTGGGAACAGATGATAGACCTAAAAGTTCTGTAAATTAAATGATTGAAATTAGTACCGTGAGTATTAAATCAATGCTAAGCAGAACAAGAGGTGATGTGTTCTACTCTTTATTCTAAAATTAAATCTGGACAGCTGTTAAACAGTGCTGGTTTTCATAGATTTATAGTTTTCTGGGCCAGCATCCTGTCCTGTTCCTGTCCTTTTATTGTTTTTTTCTTCACTAATTTGGAACTGAATTATAATCAGTCGGATTAGAGATAGATGGCCTCGAGGTGTTTTCTCTAGCTGGCAGAGAAAGAGAAGGAAGAGATGATTTGTGTGATTCAGTCCATAAAAAAAATGCAAATTTAGGACCATTTTTGGGACTACCAACAGAGCAACACTCATGGGTCTTGCAGAAGTCTCCACTGGCAGGAGCTCCACGACCAGGATAAAGTATTTTATTCCCTCAGGGCAGATGTGTGCCCTTGAGTAGTGTTGCTACATCTGTGGCTTTTGGGGGACACAGAAGGATTTGGTTTTCACTATGACTGATCTAAATACTTAAATATATTCTAAAAATTAAAGAGGCAAAAAAAAAAAGGCAGTTTGGTAATAAAGTTGTCTTTCAGCTTTGGTGATTTTCCAGGTGCAAACCAGCAGTTTTCAATATCTGGAAGCGATAATTGGAGGAATTGAAAAAACGTCACATTACAGGACTGTCGTTTACAGCTGTAAGATTGTCAGCAAATACACCAAACACATCTGTTTGCCTGGCTAATGGCATATTTGTATTCCTGTTTCCTATGAAATAATTCAGCTGACAAATACCATTTCTTGGGCTGAGAAACCAGGTCCTTCTCCAACAGAGGTTTGGTCGGGGCTTGTGGTTTGTCCTTACAGAATTACTGATTCATAACAGTGTTTGTGAGTTTCCTGCTCTTTTTTAATGACAACCGTTAATCTTTTGTCTGAAGTTACACAACCAAAAAGTTTTAGAACAGCTGGAAAACTGTTCTGGTGAGTTGTGGTCAGGCAGTTCAGGTCACCATGTGGGAGAGCAGGTTCAGACAACCTCCAAGTCCCTGCTGAGGACTTGGGCTCCCTCAAGTCATGCTGGCCACTGGGATTTGTGTGGCAGATGGTATTTATAGGAATATCAGCCCATGGAGACCTCGGTCTCCTCTTGGATATTTCCCTGTGGGCTGTGTGGGCTCTTTGTGTCACCCTGTGCCCTACTTCCCAACAGTTTACTAGGAACTCATGAAAACACATGAAATGATGAGTGAAAAAGGCGCTGCATAATACAATAAATATATTTTCACCCCTTCTTTTCTCTTTTGAATAAATGTTCCTTTTCTCCAGCACCTGGAAGTTGACGGTCTCCCTGAAAGAGCCTCGCTGAATTTTGCAGATAATGCTGCGGTTTTTTAGCTGCAAATACATTTTCTAAAGGCATTCTCGAGACATGATACATTTTCATCTCTCCTATCTGTTTTCTTAAGACAGTAAAAAGTAGTGCAGTTGAAAACCAGCAATTTAAAATTGAAAAGCTGTTTTGTGTGAGCATTTATATTTATGTATGTTTATATGGGCACTATGGCTCACCTTGATCAAGGTAATCATATGTCTGTGGTCATTTTCTGGCACAACCTGAAGTGATTTGGGGCGAAATTCTTTGCAGAATCTTGCTGTCATAACACTTAACTTTAAACCACATGGAAGCCTTTAGGATCAATAAAAGAATTTCAGACTCTCTCTTCAGGGCAACATCTCATGTTTACAGCTGCGTCACTGCAGCACTTCAGGTACTACATTTTCAAGTGTTACTGAAAAACACATCTAATTTTATGACATTTAATCTCAGACCATTAACAGAAAGCCTCATACAGTACAAATATATTTGCAAGCAAGGCCAATTAGTCTAGCAGTAGCAGCTAGGTGAGGAAAGCAGTGGCCTGAGAGCAGAAAGAGCTGTTACATTTATTACAATGCTCAATAAATCATTTACAGCTAGAAACAATTTACCTCTTTATTTCCCGTGTCTGCTCTTCAATTAACGGGGTGAATACGCACCTTTAATGAAAAAAAAAGATACAATTTCTTAAATGCATTAGATTTTTGTTTCAACCTAGAGATGCGATATTATGTAGGTATTTTATTCAGAATTATTACATCAGGATCCACTGCTGAGAGCCCAGTCAGCTGTGGGGTCTCTCATCCTGCTTTACTTGGGGGGTACTGGGGGGTTACGTGTACTCTGCAAATTTTGTAAGACATTTAATTTAACATTAAAAGTTTAAAATTTTCAAGCATGAGATGGAACTATGGGATAGCCCTCTGTGGAGCTGCTCTGCAGGTGTAGCAAGAGAACTGCTGGTGGTGTGACAATGAGCTGCCTCACTTTAGGAAGCTCAGCCACTCAATCCAATACTCTGGCCAACACAACAAATGTAGTTTATTCAGCTCTTTTTATTGGCTGTTCTGATCTCTTCCTTTCCCAGCTGCTTAGACATAGGAATGCTCACAAAAAGCAAACCTGACACTAATAATATTCAAGTGATGACATATGACAGCATAGACACCCCAATGGGCACTTTTTATTTACTGTGCAGTATGTTTATGTATGAATTCAATGGGGAAAGTAAAAATAGTCACATTCCTAAAACTTGGGGCACGGTCGGGTAACACAGAGAGAACTGGGGGACTGAGCTGCCCAGTGGGAACGGCTTCAAACTGATTGCCTTGGAATCAGAACAAGATTTCTCCTGCAGAATTTCTAGTAACATATTGCTCCTGCACAGATCCATCCATTTCCTAAAGTGGTGCAATGAAAAAGACAGATGAACTGCTGTGGAATCGGCGAGTCAGGAGTTCTCATCCCAAGCTCCAAGGTCAAATACATAAAAATGGAGAAACTGTCGGGAGTGCGTGTTCCTGACAGAGATTTGCAAAATAGATGAGAACTGTTTTGCATTTATTTGAGCAAGAGCATTATTCAGGCATCTTTTTTATGCTATTCCTTCTATGCATATAGGATGCATATGCTTCAACAGTTCTATTTTATCACAGAATCATTCAGTTTGGAAAAGACCTCCAGGATCACTGAGCCCAAAACTGAACTAGGTTTAAACTATTTACTGTGCTTAATTTATCATAAGTTTTATTTTGTATAATACAATAAAAATTCTAAAATTATTAAAAAAGCAGCAGTGATATAAAATTTAAATAAGTGAGCTGTAGCTCGTTATATGCCCAGAGCACTCCAGAAATCAATATATACAAAACAAAAAATGTGAATTTCAAAAGGCACTCGCTAATATTATCACTGATTCCAGGATTTATTCAGCTTGACTGTGCATTGTTTCATCAGGCACTTGATGCCAAACAAGCTGTGCTTTAACAGTCAAGATTATAACTTATCAAATTTTGAATTCTTATTCCTTTGTTGATGAAAATAAAAGGTGTTACATACTTTGAAAAATCAGCAAATAAATGAGTTTTAACTTACTAGAGGGATGGTTAAAATTTTCTAGCTTTGAAATAATCCTGGTTTATGAGACTAATTGTGCCTAATCTCACAGTACAAGGGAGGACAAGTGCTTTGTATAACTTTTGCCCTATTTTTACACATGTAAATGTTCCAAGATTTAACACTTGGTAAGACCCTGTCTATGAAACCTGAGTACAGACAATAAGTATAGTTAATTTCATATTGAGGAAAACCTGCAAATATACTAATCCTCAAAAAAATAAAATTAACAGAACAATTTATGTTATTGAACTGCATTTCAGCACATTGCCTGGAGCTGTTGCAGTGGCACATCATTGTTATTCACTAGCACAGTGTAGGAAGTCGAGAGCTGCGAGCTCAAAGACTGATTGTTATTGATTATGCATTTTATTCAAACATAAAAAATTGCTTTATTCCAGAGTGGTGTAATTACACATTAGACATGATGATAAGCCTCTTCCTTTAGAGTTTAGAGGGCTCTGTTTGGGGCTCGTTGCTGTTGCCGCGTTGCCAGGACAACAGTGAGGGGATGTTTGTCTCAGTGAGATGGAACTGAACACCCACCAGAATGTCCCTTCTCAAGCCCCAACCTTCCCTTGGTGTTTGCCCCCCATCTTGTTGCTTCAAGAGAGATCAAACCTGAGGTTTTATCAGCTTAGCAACGAGCAAAGCTGGGCCACGTGTGGAAAGTTTGGATGCGCGTGTGACAGGGGGCCTTCACTGTTTAAGGATTAACGTAGTTTTGAGCCAAGGGTAGAGGAATAGCTGCGTAGTTCAGGTTGAATACAGTCGCCTGAAGTTACTGTAGGTCTTCTGATAAAGTTTATCTCTTATTCCTCAGGCCACAGGTGCAAAGGATCTGACAGGAAGAGGTGGGAGCTGCAGTGTTTGGATGATACCCTCAGGCACATGGTGTGACTCTGAGGGATGGTCCTGTGCAGGGCTAAGAGTTGCACTCGATGATCCTTGTGGGTCCCTTCCAACTCAGCATATTCTGTGATTCTGTGATTTGGGCCACTTCCCACCACGAAGGAAAGCCCTGAAGGTCATTTATGGTTTGGGATGGCTGCAGTAGAGATTTCAACATTCCCAGTGTGGTTGTAATCACAGCACAGGGGTGTCAGCACAGCTTAGATGGACAATACAACAGCACATTTGAGCTGTTCTACAAAAAAACCCTGGCTTTCTGTGGAATCACCTTCCTCCCCCTTTCTGCTAAAGAATTTATTTTTCAGGTTTTATTAGTAAAAAGCAAAGATTGTAAATGGAACAGTAAGAGATAAACTTCATTGTAATTTCCACAAACCAGTTTTCTGCTGGGTTTGAACTTTCATTTTCTGCTAAATATTTCTCCCTTGGGGTTCTTTTTCCTCTCTATTTGAGGTTGGATCAGTAAGGAGTTCATATACACTGAGTTTTTCAATAGAGCATTTGGATGTTTGGATCATAAACAGAAATCAAATTGTCTTTTAAAATCCCAGGATTGCTTGTTTTCAGTGTGCACTAAGGAAATCTAATATATTTACTGCTGATAGGGATAGAGAGAAGCCAGAGGCAATTGGGAAGGATGTGAGGCCTTTCCTAAGAGATTCAGCCTTCATATTTGTCTTAGAGTTATTCACTGGGAATATTGATCCATAAAAACCCTAAGGGGTTATGGAAGAATCAGTGTCTGCAAAATAGTCTGATCTCAATTCATTTGCAGCATCGACAGAAGTAGTAAAAGAAGGAACAAAGCTGCTTGGTATGTTTCTATTTCTAGTATTTGCTCTGCTGATAAATGATTAATTCCACAGACATTTCGGCACAGGATCTGTGAAAACCTTCCCGACAATAGGAGACTTCAGCAATTATGCACCAGACTAAGTGCTGGGACTCTGTAATTTATGATGCCTTTATCTCATTTGTGGATAAAATAGTAGTAAATACAATGCTGAAAAAAATCTTGCAAGGGCAAGAGTCTCGATTAATTGACATAAAGGAGAGAAGCTCATTGGCTTTAAAGTTCTTTCCAACTGTAATTTCTATGCAATTTCTATGCAATACTTAATGAAAACTGCATTTTTATTATCTTTAGTGATTAAATGTTTCTGTTGATTGAAGTAATTCCTGTATTCTGTGAATACATGTAGATGTATAATGGCAAAACATCTAAATGCAATAGAAAATATATAACTACTCTGACTCCTGTGTTGAATGGAAAACAGAGGGTGAATTCTGTAAGTCATGGAAGTTTATCTTGTAAAGAAAGTCATGGAGATGAGCCAACATGTGTCATACGTTAATCATTCTGCCTTTGGTAGAACTTGGTGCATTTACATGGTATATTCTGTTCAATAGCTTTAATCAGCCCCTTTCACTGTTGATCAGAAAAAGAATGCAATAATTTAGGAAGCTGACTGTGCATATGTTTGTGGGGGTTTTTTTTACCCATGATCATGGATTTCACCTAATACTTAAGATATATTTACTGATAGATGAGCAGTCATACATTACTGAGGCTTGACATGTGAACTAAGTTATGTGCTTCACCTGTCCAAAATGGCTTTTCTGTAAGAGACCTGAGTACCTGTGTCCAGCTCATACCTCTGTAAAGTTGTGTGATGCTCATCTTTCGGAGATTTTGCCTTTGAAAGCAGACTTTTATGGATTCCTTTCTGATGCATTTTGGGACAGCCTGCCTGTCCTCATATAACTTTCTCAGCCCAAAATATTGACAGCTGTTATCAGCACCATAAGAAAGTTGTGAGGCAGTGGAGAAGGGATAGAGGCAGAACAGTCTGCTGGAGGTGGTAAAGATGAGGGTCAGCACTAATTCAGATTTGGAGACATCTCAACTCACGACAGAGGAGACAAGATGTGTCACATGCTGCTGGCTACTCTAGAGGAAGAAATAAGGTCCAGCTTCATGCAGTTGTAGCATTCTCCAGCCACAGCACGAGCCATCCTGGTTCCAGGGTGTCTTCCCAAGTCAGCTGGACCTGTGCCAGGAGCTTGTTCCCACATTTTGCTACCAGCTCCTGCATAGAAGTCTCTTTCTTTTTCATGTCCATATCCCAGGTGTGGTAGAGATCAAGAAAACTATTGCTAAGTGATCACAGTTGGTATGGAAATTATAAACTCAGCTCACCCAGGCTGATGCTGAATCACTCTGCAGAAAAGGAAGAAGAAAAATACTGGTTTTCTAGGGAGAATTTCTTCATGGAAAGGGTTGTCAGGCATTGGAAGGGGCTGCCCAGGGAGCCGGTGGAGTCCCCATCCCTGGAGGTGTTCAAGAAACGACTGGACGTGACACTCAGTCATCTGGGCTGGGTGACAAGGTGGGAATCGGACACAGGTTGAACTCCATGATCTTGGAGGTCTTTTCCAATCTAATTGATTCCATTATTCTACAGTTCTATGGACTTTGCAGTTTTCCCGTTGTTGGAATTGCAATCTGCCATGAGCAGTTCTGCCAGAAGAGCCTTTTGTAACTCAAATTCTCTGACAGAAATCAGCACAGACACCACAGGACTTTGATTTCACTTCAGCAAATGTTGCTTAGCCAAAAGGTCTGAGTAACTAATTAATCATTGCTTTCAGAAGAGTTTATTTATTAGCCTTTAATCCAATAACACAATTTTTAGATGGAAAATAAAAGATTATAAGGAAGAAAAACATTTTAAATCTTATTCTTCTGGGAACTGTTACTGTATAACGCTAGTGAGAATTGCTCAGGCAACAAGCAAAACAGATGTTTACTATTTGGATAAGGGTAATTTTTCCTTTCTTCCTGTGTTTCATTAACGAGTGAGCGAGTTCCTGAGGTTAGAGAGGTAGGAGTGAGGGGGAACAACTGGATGTACAAGCCTCTCTTGTGGTGTTTGTGTGTAAGCAAAGCTGCTCATTCTGTTTTAGAAGGTCTGTCAGCTTTCCCATTGAAATGAATCTGAAATTGGCTTTTGAATCCATAGTTAGACATGCAAGGATAGATTGCCAGCCTAACTTTACAAAAAATTTTTGGTTTTTAGGTTTAACTTAAGAAGTATATAGGCCAACATTTTCAATGGTAAGAGCCTACACATAAATTGTTTTAAAAAAAAATCAATTCAGATTCATTCTTTGGTCCAATAAATGGAGCCAAATATTTTGGCTTTTAGCCAGATCAGTGTTTTCAAAGGGTTTTGCCAGATTAATCCAGATGGTTTTGGAATTACTCCTCCCACTACCAAAATCTAAGGCAAAACATTTGTCATTTGTGAAAACATCAGCAACACTACGCCAAAGTTGCTTAGGAACCTGGAAAATTAGATTTGGATCTGCTAATTTCTTCAATTTTGTAGTGATAACAGGGACCAGGATTGGGTAGGACAACAGGGACATGAATGGTACCATAATTGTGGTAATGCACCGGCATTAATATCCCTTCCTCATTCCAAAAAGAAGGTCTCAGGTCTGTTTCCACCGTAGTTCACAGCAAAAGTGAATCTGAGGTTTGTCCTTTGGCTGGAGCAGATGTTTTCTTTTTAACTCCAGATCCTGAGTCATCAAGGACTGCCTTGAACTAGACAAACTCGGACTGGAGCAGTTCTGTGAAACTTTACACACAATGTTGTGTTCCCAGTAGCTTTTCCACCCTGTAGTTATCTGTGGATCCCATTCAACATTTGGTTTTCTGTGTGTCCCCACCAATGGAAGAGGCAGAGAGAGGGACAGGGTGCTGTACTCAGCTGTCCCCTTCCTGCTCTTCTGCAGTGCCCAAGGGTTGCAGAGGTTAAACCATGTTTCTGTGTCAGCCCCAGTTCCATGGCAATGCCCTTCCCTGTTTTCTGTGTTGAAATGCAGTGAATAGTTTGGATCAGGTACAGCAGAACTGCAAAAGCCGTACACAATTTGACAATCACAGGTTGGTCATTTTGGGCAAGTAGCTTTGCAATTTCAGTGGGATCAGGTACCCCAGGCACGTTATTTTTGCTGCAGAGCATACTAATAACACTCACTAGAAGGGCAGATGGAAAAGCAAAACCACTGTGAGGTTTTCAGTCAGTTTTGGTAGTTTTGAAAGGAGGATCAAGGAGTACAAAGCAGCAGAACCAATTCACTCTAGGGAATTAGTCTTCCATTTTTTAGTTTGGTTATTAAGGTTATTTATGTGTATCTGTTAAAGACAAAAACAGATTTGTACCTGTTGAATGAATGAAGTGAAATAAAAGATAAGATGCATGACACCAGGCATTGAGCTGTGCCACAACCACATGGAAAAGGTGTTTCTTTTCTATTAACTCACTCCATAGGTTGTACATAGAAACAGGTGTAGGCAGAACCACAGGTTGGAGCTGTGTCTATGCACTACAATTCTTGGGCTGCTTTTAAAAAACCCAAGAGGAATGACTGAATAAATTAATTTTTAATACATTTCCTAAGGTAGAACATTTCTCAAAC
Organism: Neopelma chrysocephalum; assembly: GCF_003984885.1. Classification (NCBI taxonomy): domain Eukaryota; kingdom Metazoa; phylum Chordata; class Aves; order Passeriformes; family Pipridae; genus Neopelma; species Neopelma chrysocephalum. The sequence goes on from NW_020897720.1 coordinate 5,303,002, forward strand.
AGGCTTTCTTAGGGCTTTTATAGTTTGTGTTTTGTTTGGGGATTTTTTTGTTTTAGTTTTCTGGCTCTAGGAAATATTTCATTAAACAAAGGGCAAAGGTAGCTCAGCACAGCCATTTTTGAATTATTTTTTTCCTAAGAAACAATCCCCATAGGGTCTGGCTTTTCTGACACAGGTCTGTCCCTCTTCCCACCTTTGTCTGAGCTTCACAGCAGCTGGAAGGAGAGAGTAGAACAAACTTCTTTAGAAGGATTTAAAAATCCTAGAAGCGTATATTTTTATAGACAACAGTAGCATAGGAATGATGGGACAGTCACAGGACAGTCAGTGGAATGAAACATCAACTGAATTTAAAAAAGAAACAAAAAAAATGCTTGTTGCACAACATGTGATTAACTCTGAGAACTCACTGCCACAAATATTTGTTGGAGCACACTGAAAAGTACAGTTCTATAAATAAAAAAGCCCCATGCTGCATTAATAAAAGAAATATGCTATATATAACATAAACAGTACAATTCATGCCAGACAAACATAAAATAATTAAAATTAAGGAAATATCTGCCCATCCAAAGTGTTGATTTGAAAAGACAGAAATATTTTTATGCCTCTTTGAGCTGTCCACTGGCACTTATCTAAGATCCTGTCCTGTGGAGCAGCTGTTGAATGTTGGTGTATATTAAATTAAAGTGCCTCAACATCTTGTGCTGTCTGGGCCTTTTCTGTACCATTCAAAGTATGTCTTAGCACAATGTATCAAGTTCCAGTGGGAATGATTCTTCAGGGAGCAGAAGAAAATGCAGGGAAGGCACACAGAGGAAATTTTATGCCATCTTCCCATTTCAGTGTGGTGGTTGGTTCTGTGCCTGGACGGGGAATTGTCATCTTTGCTACTGGAAGTAAAAGAAAAAAGCAAAACCCAAATAAGACAAAACTGTAACAGCAACAGACAGCACACAAATTCTCAGTGGTGAAACACTGGGTCAGAGTAAGAGTGTGAATGTGATAACTTTTAACATTTCCTGGAGATACACAGCTTGGAGATTCTACTTTCAAAACAAGACATACTCTGGTGATCTGAGTAATCCGACTATCTAAACCAAAGCTCCTCCAACTGGGAGTTTTCTGTGGCATTTTGCAAGCAGTAATAGTTGTGTGTGGCCTTTGACAAAGGAGAAAACAGAACCAGAGCCAGGTCACACATTAGCACTGCAGTCAGGCAGCTGATTTGTCAAGTATTTGGCTGTGCTGTAAAACCCTCTCCATGCCTTACACAGATTAATGCTGAGAAGAGATATAAAGGCTGAGCTCCAGTCTCTCACCTCCAGCCACCACTTATGTGGGGATCTTACAGCATGAAAAACTGACACAAACACACCTTTCTTTGCTGGAAGCCCCAGAAGCTTTATTTTAAAATGAAAATGTAGGATAGACCCATATTGAGTCAACAGCTTGAAGAGGAGTGGAAATGGTGTTTTCCCAGAGGTTTCTCACTGGCTGTTTAGAAAGTGTTTTAGAACTTCAGATGAAGACAATGTGGAAGCAAAGTGCTGATTTTAAAATCCTTAAGTATCTTGGAAGTTGAAAGGCTTAGACCTTTCCTTACCATGAGTCTTTAAGGAGTCCTGGAATGTTTGATATCAGAAAATTTCCCAGTTGTGCAAAATCTTCATTAAATCATCCCAGAAATCTTCATCATCTTCATAGCTAACCCTTTGCCTTAGTTTGACTTCTCTCTGCTGTTTTCCAGTGACTGAAGCTGGAAATTCAAACTTATCTGCTCTGATTTTTTCCTTACCCTCTGTTTTGTATCAGCTCCACCATGAAGGAAGTGGAAAGGAAAGAGAGCATAGATTTTTTTGAGTCTATATGTATAATGTAAATACTCTTTAACATTCACAAGACTGTGCATGGGAAAGAATACTTGCCCTTAAAATGTATGAAGTTGAATTAATGGCATGGAGCTGTATGAGCTGGAAAAATGTCCCTGTGCTCTGGATATCATTGCTGTTTTCCTGCTGAAGTCCCACACACATGCAGACAGATGTCAGCGCCTTGCCCTCACCACAGAGAACATTCATGTGAGGAAGACACTGCCAAGATGTGATAAAACCAAAATATGTGGTTATTCACACATCAACACTTGTTAATTATGACAACTTGAAAACCTGGGTGGGAACTGCTTTGGGGGTTTTCTGGTTGTATTCTCTATAAAGGAAAAAAAAGATGTGGGGATTTTGGTTTTCCTAAAAGAAGAAAGTTTGTCTGACTGCTGATACACAACTTCCAAACTGAGAGTGGTTGTGGTGGAGCAGGAGAGTCTGTGTTTGAGTGATCAACTGCTGGGAGTTTTTTCTCTTCTTGAAGCAGTACTATTTCTCTCATTCTAAAATTCTGAGCAGGCTGGTGTCTCCCCAGAGCCAGACTGACTGATGGGTGCTGTTAAATCCAAGTACACGCTGCTCAAATCCTGGCCAAGTTCACTTCCAGGAGATTGACCTTTCAATCTTGATCAAATTATGGCTCAGTGAACTTTGAAGCTGCTGCAAATGTAACAACAACACAAGGACAGCTTATGTTCAGCTAATCTGTTTGCAACCATGAGCACTACCAGCCTTCATGGTGGGATTTGCCCTGGGTTTGGCTGTGGGGTGCAATAAATGGGGTTTCTCATTTGTTCTTTGGTGCCAAGAGCCCGGGGTGTTTGGGATGTGCTGCATCCTGTGCTCACTGACTGATGAACATGTGCTGGCCCAATTAGTACCACATGTAGGGAAGAGCAAAGGAACAAACAAGGCAGATAATGTAAATTCTGTCATTCAGGAAGTGAAACAAAATGGAACTGCATCCACAGGATTGGCATAAAAAAATACTGGAATACTGGGAAGTGTTTGTTAAACAACACTGGAACAGAGATCGAGGGAAGTGGTGTTTATTTTTAATTTATTGCTCTTTTTTATCACTGAGATGAGAAACAGAAACACACCAAACTGTGGGACACTGGAAGAAAACTTGGCTCAAGAAAATCCACTTTCAAAAAATGTTTGCCTCAGGATTGCCATTCACAGAAGGCTCATGGCAATGTCTCATTGTCTGAGTGTTGACAGTGTGCTTTGCAAAGATGACATCCTCAAAGGGAAACTTTGGAAATTAAAATCAATTCAGCACTTCATGTCAGTTTGTCTTAATAGCATTTAAGGGAATATAAATTCCAAAATATGGAACAATGTAAATTATTTCTGTATTGTCTGCTGTGCTGCTGAGAAGAAATGCTTTCTCTTTAAAATTGTTTCTTATTTTTCCTCTTTCTATCCTTCTGCTGTAGGTTCTGCTGCAAACCCATCAATCTGAATAAGTGGCTAACAATCTCATTCACTGACAATGAACTGATGGATGTTTCAAGCCAATATATTCTAATTTCAATCTAACATATTCTATACTTCAATTGTGATCGGGGGAAAAAAAACCCCAATCAATCAAAGTAAAACAAGAAAATTATTTCTGCCTGCAATAAGCAGACACGTCTATATTGTCTCTAGAATTCCTTGTCTCTGACTTGTTTCATTAACCTGTATCCAATTTTCATCTGTTGAGAGCTTTTTGCAGAGTTACAACTAAAGAAATAAGTACATTTAAAGAACATTTTGAAATTATTTTGAAACTATGTTTCTATAGTTGTCCAAACCAGCTAGAAAAGTTTTGTATGCTTTTTTTATATCTTTACTGAATATTTCTTGTTCTTAGAATCAATGAATTCTGCAGCATCTGCTTCACACAGGGCACTGAGGGTGCTGCTCTTCTACTGTCATGTTATCACAGAATCATGGAATAATCTGATTTGGAAGGGACCCAAAGGATCATTGAATCCAGCTCCTGGATTCAATGTCCCTGCACAGGACACCCCAACCCACTGGCCTGGGGAGCCTGTTCCAGTGCCCGGCCACCCTTTGGATGTTGTAGGCTGGAGTTCCCAGCTTTAAGGGGAGCAGATGAGTGTGGGGATGGTGTTAAAAATTCACAGGGAAGAAGGGAAAAATGAACTAAATATCCTCTTTTCCATTCTGGCCAAAGTGGGCTTCAAAAAGGCATGTTTGTACCTGGTCACTCTTTCCATCTCATAGAATCAGAGAATGGTTTGGGTTGGAAGGCACCTTGAAACTCACCCAGTTCCAGCCTTGGGCTTCCATGAGCTTGTTCCAAAGCAGATGATGATTATAAAAATAGGCAGTGGCATTAACAACTGCATGTGATCCCCTGGTCCCTGAGTCCTGGGCTGGCCATGGAGGGACTCCTGCAATTGTCTGGGGCTCAGGGCAGGGCTGTCACTTGGGTTAAGGAGCTCCTTTGGCTCCTGCTGAGCGTCACCATCATCTTGACACCTTGACTGCCCGAGCTGTGACCATCTGTCTGCTTTAATAGGGTGGAAAAAGAGTAGCTGAGTCTGAGATTTCACTTTCTCTGTATTGTCACCTACATTTTCAAATCCCTCTTTCTCAATTAGTTCACAGAACAGATAATTCAATCTAGGAGTTGAGTAAATGCACTGAAATGCAGCCTGTACTGCATTAATATGAAAACTTGTGTTGTTTTGTTTTCTTTTATTCTGTGACCTTGAGAAAAATAGTAATTTTCACTGAGTGCATGAGTAGATTTTTATGCAGAAAGAGATAATGTTTTATGTGTTCTTTTTGTAGAAAGTGAAGGTTAAAATATTTTGGCACTTACAGGAAATTGCTCAAGTTACATCTGTCACGTGGTCTCAAACCATGGATATACCTTACAGTCAAATAACTTTTGTTATTTTGGACATGGTCTGCTAGGAGAAAAGGGAATATTAGAAGAGCAAAAAACAGTAAACTAAATCTACATAATTGACAGGAAATTGCTTCCCTCTCTCTGCAGAGAGAATTTGTAACTTTATAATTTATAGCAGTTGCAATGGTTATGAGTGATGGGAATATAAAGTGGATGATACTCACTTAACTGTACTTTACAGTGTAGCTCTACTATTTAATGTTTGGATACTTAGAGCACCCCTCTGAGGTAGGGAAGTGCTATTGTGTTCTCCTTACATATGGGAACAAAGAAATTCTAATTTGCTTGCTGAAGGTCAGAGAAGGACTCTTTTACAGCAAGAAATTATGACTCTAATTAGGGATTAAGGCTCACATTGTACCCACCAGCTTTCTCTGACTGGGTTGTCCAGTGTGCTAATAATTGTGTGTTTAAGAGGATCTCAAAGCACACCTGAGTGGAACAAATTATCTGGAAATTATATTCATCACTTAGTAATTAAAAACTGTTACAACCCAGTCGCTTGCCCCCATCCCTAAAGGGCAGACAGAGCAGTGAGTAACCTTTCAAAAGTTCTCCATGGTATTTTCATACCCATGTGTATGAGCTGCCACAGACTCTGGGCAAGAAAAGATGAGAGGGTAGCAAAAACAGGTAAAAAATGTTGAAATGAAAGTCAGGTGAGGATAATTGGCTGCATTAATGAAGATCTACTGTCCTAGAAAAGATCAGTTTGTAGGCAGCTTCACTGTCATGCCTTAAGCTGTCACTAATCCTGGAAGAATCCTAAATGTTTGGAGCTAAATGGTTGGTATTTATTAGGCTTTAAAAATCTTTAAAGGTCTGTTACAATTGTAATCCAAAAAGACTTTGTGGGAAGTGTGGGGCTCAAAACAATTCCCTGCTGACTTGTCCCTGGTTTGTGAGTGTGATTCTCCTGCAGATGATTTCATTCTTCCAAATAGCTTAAAATGAGTTCAAATGATTAAAGAACTTCCTAACTGATCTGTGCAATTTGTCTCCTCCTGTGCTGTGACCTCAGGAATCCCAAATCCACAGTGATGGTGACTTTGAGCTGCTCACCCAGGGAACAAAACTTAACCCTTTTTGAATGAAATATGTCTTGTGTAGCTGATTGTGTGAGAACCTTCAGTGAAGTTCTTCAAACTAAAACCATGCTTATGCTTGAAATGTGTAAATCAGAAAGGATTTTTGCCATTTTGGGATTAGAGTTCAATGCTAATTTTTGTCTTCTGGTACAAGGGAAAGGATGGTGTCAGCAGATGGCATTTCTATAATCCTGATCCCTTCTGATTATCTGGTACCCTACAATTATTTTCTTGTCTGGCTGACAGTTAAGATTTGGGCTTTTTAACTTTCCTTCAAGTCAGTTACACTGGTTTTATATTCTGCTCCAAAATTTCAGAATGTCATAATTTTCTTTTCTTCTGGTCCTGTGAAGATTTATGACATAAGTGTGAAGCTGGATGGTGTCCAGAGTTTTGTAACTAGTTTAAATATCCCCAAAGTTTAGATGTGATCAGATGACTTTGCTCAGTCTCTTAAGTTCCCTGTTATTGTATTTAATTGGTTTTTTTCCTAATTTAGATGTATTCAGATAATTCTGAGTCACACGGGCTGTTGTCACCATCTGAATTATGACTGTTTAGGGATAATTGATATTGCTGTCAGCCACATGGTGATATGTTTTTCCATCTTTCTGAAACTTGTTTTTCTTGCCTGGCATTTTCTTTCTGGTGTAGTCATGGGGAAGGGCAGTTTTAATTGTGCATAAAATCAGTTTAGTTTACTGCTTTTTTTCCAAGGCAACCTTTTCTCTCAGTCTTGTGTGTTCTTTCAAGTCCCAGATTTGTTTGCTTTAAGATGATTCTTTGTATGCTAAAATCACAGCCCTCAGAGCCATCTCACACTGGGGGTAGAATAAAAGCAGGAGACTATAAAATGTCAATGGACTTTTGAATGTTATTTGGTTCATATAAAGGAAAAGAAAGAAAAAATTGGTGAAAATGAACACAGAAAGGGCAATTTTGTCTTCCCACACTGAACAATCAGGTCAGCCTTTATGCTGCACTATCAATAGTAAATATTCTACAGCAATTGTTTGCACATTGGTAACAGGAAAACTATTTGGGGTAAGGGATGTTTCTTTGAAAATACAGGGGATATTTTAGCTGTGGTTTATGACAGAGCTCCTGAGTGAAACTCAGTCACAGTTATAACAAGCACCAAATGATGAAAACTAGAATTATTACTTCCATAGAAGCATTACTGAACTGTGTCTCCTGGCAATTGAGTCAGCACATAAACTAACCTAAGGCAGGCAGGTCATTCTGTATAGAAGAAATGGTTTAATCCTTTAACACCAAGGCTTAGGTAGAGTTCATCTGGGGATATCAACATATATCTGGAAAAGCCATATATTGTCATTCTGATAAGGCTGTGGTTCAAGTCTCGTTATTACAGGCTGCTTTATGAGACAGCAAGTAAATCTTTTTAATCTGCAGAAAAAGAGACTGTTCCAGATGTGTTTGTATCTTTTCCCAGTGACATGGGCATCCGTAGGAAACAGCAGGGCACCCAAAGAGACCAAGAGAAAGGAAGATCTTCAGCAACACCACAAGTTTTTGGACCACGAAGCCAATGGACTTTATGTTTCTCTTTTTTTTGGGGAAGGTTGTTTGAACCATCTAAGCCACTGGAAAGTACCAGAAACAGCTTATTTCAGTTGTTCTGTTTCAGATGCAGGGAAAAACCTGACACCGGTGTCTGCTTCTATTTCATGCCTTGTTTTCTTGTCACATAGTCTCACTCTGGTGGCTTTTTGATAAGAGTGGCTTATGGCTGTCGTGTTAAATCCCCTCCAGAAGCAGCAGTGTTTGTTATGGATGGGGCCTCAGGCAGAGGGGTGAGAGCTGCAGTCTTGTGCTCCTGGACCCCTGGAGCATCAGGGTTCTCACAGCCTGGATCCAGCAGTTCTCTGAGTCAGGAGCTGACCTGGTGGTTTCCATGTCTCTGCTTTCTTTCCCAGCCTCTCATTCCTGCATGTGTCCTTTTATTGCTTTTAGAAATGCAGCAGTTGTTTTCTCCCAGTTGTGCTTATGTAAATCATTTGACAGGTCTGTCATGCCCCCAGCAAAGGCTGCTATAGAGAGGAACAGGAGCAGGCTGAGGACATGCAGCAGGTTTCCCGGGAAGTGGGTGAGAGCGGACGGGCTGTGCAGTGGCACAGATCCAGCTGCAGCAGGAGGGGTCTGGCCCTCCCTTACTAAGCACAGCTGGAGGTCACTGATGGCTCTGACATGTTCAGTTTGTGGCAAGTGATGTGAAGCTTTTCCTTCTGGAAGTGCCTGAGGGAAATTAGTCTCCGTTCAGCATTTCTTTGTCTCTATGAGGTCTGTGCAGTCTCCCCATCCCATCAGGATGTCAGTCCCCCAGCACAGATGAGGTTGTGCCTTGCACTGGAAACAGCCCTTTTTTTTTTATCTGGGCTCAGTTCAGCTCCTCCTCCTCGTGTTCAAATGATTTTATTTCTTGACAGTAACAGCCATAAATGCAACCAGTGTCATCTCCAGGCAAAAAGTCCTTGAGAATTTGATACAGACCTTCTCTCAGAAAGCTTTATACACAAATACACAGGCTTTTGCCAAAATACCTCTTGGCTTTGCATTAGCAAACTCAGGGTTACACACAAGACATGAAGCTGTTTCTCCTCCTTTTCCCTGTCCAAAACTACTTCATTTCATCAGCTAGATAAATGATTGCCACTACAAAAAATTGCTGTATGGTTCCTTCCAGAAAGGGACATTTTTGTTCAACACTATTATTATTTGTCCATTGCTGTGACTGTAAAGTATTTACAACTACCATTGTTCACAGCCTTTTTGAAACCCCACACAGTTTTACTGAAAATACTTGAAACTTCATTTACTGATCACAACTGCTCAAAGAGGATCTGCAGAGCTTGCAAGTTGCTAATGAATATCGAAATTGATACAATTTTACAAGGAATCTGGGCTTTTGAAATCATGGTTTTTCAGTTTCCAAAACTAAGTCACACTCCAAAGAGTGAAATCCATCTGAGTTTCAAAGGAAGCCTTGTATTAGCCTTGTATTTCAGTATTAGCCCGTTGTCAGTTTTCATTTCAACCATTAATATAGAAGGGAAGCTTGGAAACTTGGCAGGGGTGCTGCCAGCCCCTAGACTGGAAAGAGGAAGATGACCCCATGGCAGAGGTGTTCACTTGGAATAAGGTATTTCAGGGAATGGTGGAAAAGTTTTAAAATTAGTCAATGTAACAGCTACACCAGCTGACACCGTCTGGACCTCAGCCTGTACCACCCAGGTCACATTTGGGCTCTGTGGGAAACAAGCTGGATAAAGGAGCTTTGAAGGAGATCAGCTCCACCATGACCAGACCTTCACTGGCAAAGGACACTTCCCTGCAGTGAAAGTGGCAGCACTGGGACAATGTCCCTTTTGATGTCCCTCCTGACATCCCTCCATGTCCCTCCAGTCCATTTGAGAGCTCTTTGAACACTATGAACAATAGTCAGGACATATCTAATACCTTCCCAAATTAAAAAAAGATGACTTCTATTGATTTTGAGCTTTTTATTTTATTTTTTTTTTATTCCATGCATTTCTCTTCTAAAATAGCTGCTCTCAAAGCCTTCACTTGATGCTTATCCAAAATTGCAAGTGTAGGGTGTCTTTGAGGCAGGAAAAAATGATCATGGTGGATTTGATAGGTTGCTAGAGAAAAAAGATATGGAGTAAAACAAGAGAAACAAACATCCTCCTCAGTGAAGCCATCTTCATCCTGGAAACTTTTTGAACTACAAAGCAACAAAACACATTGTTAGTGCCACAGCACTGCAAACGCTGATTCTACTTCTAAAATTGAAGTTATTTTTAGGGCTCCATCTTTGAATTATGAAAGGCCAGTGTACAGTTCAAGGATTGCAATTACTACGAATGGCTTTGTAAGGTTATGGCTGGAATAAAAAGATCAAAGTCTCATCTGAGCAAGAGAAGGAATTACTTTCCTGTAGCCAAGTCAGCCTTCCCTTTTGAAGATACACGGCACGTTAATGGAGCCAGGGACAGTCTTTTCACAGGCTGATTTCTGTAACTTCAAAAGTCTTATTACCAGCCCAGAGGACCTTTCACATACTGGATTTACTAAATGGAAGCTTTGAATTCTTTTCAGTGATGTAAAGGAAATATTTAAAATTAGAACAGCAGAAGAATCGTTAATTCAATTTCAAACATTGCTAGTTAAAAATGGGAGTTTAATAATGTTCCATTGAATCTACTCCCCTCCCTTTCTTCTTTATCTGAAGCACAAATTTCTTTCCCTTGGTACCAAAGCTGTGACCTCAGCTTGGTTTTATTTCCAAGGAACTCAATACAAGGGCAGTGTCTGTCTTTGGGGGCACATTAGAGTTATTCTGAGTTATCCTTGCACCCACAGGTTCGTCTCAGAGTGGAGAGTCATTTGCTGGAGAAGGAAAGTACGTGGCTCATGGTTGCTCACAGTCACCACCAAAAGAGGGACTTTCTTAACTCTGCCACAACCAAGAGGTGCCCAACTCTTCTGGGAAGGGAAGGAACTTTGGAGCAGAAACTCGGAGCCACAAGAGGTGAGTCTGTCCCTAAATCAGAGAAACTGGGTGATACAGGAGTGAAAACAGAACCAAGAGCTTTCTGTATCACAGTCTGTGGTCCACCATCTCAAAGACAGCAGAAGGTGGGACACCATCTCCTGCTGTTCCCCAGGGACAGGGGTATCCTTAAATTGTTATTACTGATGTACTGAAGCATGTCATTATCATCTCTTAATAGCCAGCTCACAGTGAGATGCAGGGTGGCCTTTTGCTGTTTGTTACTTTTTCAGGAAGGATGGGTGGTCTTTCAGTTACAGAGTCCAGCAGTGTTGTTCTGGCACACACTGAGGAAATAATGTTTTTTGGTTATGAACTTGCACTTGGGTTTTCTCCCAGACAGGATAACTTCATAATTAATTGGCTACTAGTTGTTGCAACTGAGATGGATCTTCCCAGCCTTGAAAACTTGCAACTGTCTATAAAATTTGTCCTAGAGTAAATCAGAGTGAATAGTGTGGGGGAGAAACGTGCAAGACTCAAATGAAAATTAAACTATTAATTTCTTTTGGAATGTTAGAAAGTTTTTCTCTTCCAATGCCTCTCTTCTTAATTGTTAATATTTTAGTTATTACTACTAGATGAAGTATACGAGGTTTACCACTGGAGAGTGGCAATTCTTGTGCATTTGTGATTGTGTCTGAAATTTGGAATCTATTTTTTGAACAAAAAAATTAATCTAGGGCTGATTTATAGTCCTGAGTGTCCACAGACCCCTCATGAGCTAAAAGGTAAATCTCTGAGTGACTGGCTGCACTCTGCTGAGGGTTTTGTTACTGTGGCAGGGTTGGAGCTGCTGCTTGTGCAACCATCACAGCCTGATTACACAAACAGCTTTGTGGGAACATCCAGTGATCCCAGGCTTTGTTTATGAAGCTCTCCTCAAGACTGGGAAGACTTAAATCCTTAACTGGAGCCAAGAGAACAGATGTTCCTTTTCCTTCCTCAAGGCAACAGCCTATGGGGAAAATACCACCCTTAAATGGGTTCACTATAGAATATCCTGAATATCCTCACTGTGTTTGCTCTCATCTAGGTAAAATGTCAAAATGATTGAATTCAAATTTTAAGAACTATATTAAGATACTCTAAATTCTCAGTGGAGGATTTATCCATTTTCTCTGGGTTTATTTTTAAAGACAAATATAAACAGCAAAGCCTGACCGTGCCTGACAGCATTAGAGAATTCCTGTGGTGGGAAGGGACCTCCCAAGGCCTCAGGTCTGGCCTCCTGCTCACAGTGGGGTCAATATGGACTTCAGGTTGCTCAGGGTTTTGTTCAGACGAGACCAAGCAGCCTCCAAGGACAGACACTCTACAACCTTTCTGGGCAACGTGACCCAGTGCTTAATTGTTGTAATAATTCTGCCTCCCCTTACCTTCAGTCACAATACCCCGTGTTTAATTATGACCACGTCCAAAGGACAACATCGCTTTTCTGATGACTTGTGTCATATCTTGAGTGCCAGGCAGGACTTTCAGCTCCACAGATCTCACCCAGGAACAGCTCTTCTGCTGGAGTTAGGAAAATGGCCACTGCCTCTGTTGTGTGTTTCAGCTGCATTTTTATCTAAACCAGTCTACATTTTAATGTCAATAAACAAGCACAGTAATGAAACCATGAATCACATTCTGCCATGGCATCATCAGCACAGTTCCATCAATGTCATGATGTGGCCCTGTATTTTTTTTCTTAGGATTAAAATAGTCAAAATTGTGTGGTTCATCTTTAAATTCTCTCCTTTACTAGAAAAAGCAATTTTTAAGAAAAGTTCAAGCCCCTAGACTTTATGATTTTACACTGAGTGATAGCATAAAGGTAACTCTACTGGACTAATTATTATGAAAACATATTTTTTCACCTAAGTAAAAAATATTTTGAATTTATAAGGCAGTTCCCATCTAAGAATAGGAAAGCATTTCAAACCCTCAGTCTGCTTAGTGACTAAGTCAATAAGTAACTCATTCCTAATTTTATTGGAAGGAGTACTGACAGAGATTAGTCCTTTATCCTTCAAAGAGATGTTCCCGCACTGGCCCCTGTGTTGGATTTACCAGTAAACAAGGGTGCTCTGATTGCAGTCCAGCCTCCTCCCTTGCACAAAGTTTGTCCCTTTAGATGAGCTCTAGACAGATTTGGAAAAACAAAACCTGCATGAGTGTTCCTCTGAAGTGAGTTTGGAAACACATGTCCAGATGGCTCAGCCACACAGTGGGTTTTCACAGGGACTGCACAAAGCACTGACCAGTTATGGGGGGAAAAACACCTCCTGCTGGTCTTGTCCAGCTCAGCAAAGGCTCTGGTTGGAAGGAACAGAGTTCATTTGGAGCCAGTTACCTCTGAACGCCAACAGGACCAGATTTTCCTTATTAACATACAGAGGTTATTAGTTGTGACTTGTGTTCTCTTTTTGATCTGCAAATTAGCTCATTTCTTCTCCTTAAGGAATGATTCAAGGTGCTCTTTGGTCTCCCCAGGGCTGGGGCTATTGAGGTTCCTTGAGCAGCCCATCTCCCAGGAAAGCAGAATTGCCTCACAAGAGGGAAAGTGTGTCTGTAGTTGTTGGAGTCTGACTAAAATGAAAGGAATATTTTAATGCACAGTTAGTGATAACTTTGCAGCCCTGCACAAGGGATTTTGAATGATGGATAATTTAGAATGCACCTGCTCAAGTAATTTGACCCATAACTCTAAAATTCAGCTCAGCAATCACAGAGTAATTGCTACTTATATCAAACCAAACAGCAAACAAGCATCTTTTCCCTTGGAGAACCAAGGGTCAGAGTCTTAGCTGGTGTTGACTTTTCTTTTTTCCATCCCTCTTGCTAATTAGAATATGAAAGTGCAATGAAATAGCAAATCATTAACCAGGGATTTCTCTCACGGCCTTTGTGAGTCCTTTCCTGCTCCTTCTGGGGCTGGACTGACTCTGCATTCCAGTCACAGGTATTTTCATGGGAACAGACTGTTTTTGTCATAGGCCACCGCTGGGGCTCTGAGAAGACTGAGGAGATGAGATTAAAAACTTCTTAAGTCACAGCAGAGCAGCAGCAGAGGAAACAAAGAAATCACACTATGAAAAACTTCTTTTTTGTTGTTTTGTTTTGTTTTGTTTTTTAAGTCTGCGATAAATTGAAAACCCTTTCAACAGCTTGTCGACTCAGTCTGTGGTCCCTGTCTCTCTTGAGCCTTACCTGCTCAAATCATCTCCAAAACATTTTGTACATCAGTATGTTTCTCTCTACCCACAAAATCACAGAATCACACAATGCTTCAGGTTGGAAGGGACCACCGTGGGTCATCTCGTCCAGCCTCCCTGCTCAAGCGGGGGCATCCCAGGTCACATGGGCACAGGATTGTGTCCAGACAGTTCAAGAATATCTCCAGTGAGGGAGACTCCACACAGCTGACTAAATTCTACAGAAGCAGCGTAAGGTCTTGGGGGCATCTCTTCCAAATTCCTTACTGAGATTTCACAGCAGCAGTCAAAGACTGTCCACACCCAATAGGTCTTACAGCAATCCTGGGATGTACTGGCAAAGTGTTATTATGGATGAGCCAGTGATGAGTCAATACCCATGGTTCAGGGATAGGACGTGGGATCACACACACACACTTTCCAGGAATTTTTGCTCCATGTAAACTTCTCTTTGTTTTCACTGAATCACAAAATCCCAGAATCATTTAGGTTGGAAAAGACCTCCAAGGTCATCAAGTCCAACCCATGCCTGACCACCACCTTGCCAACCAGCTCAGAGCACTGAGTGCCACGTCCAGTCATTCCTTGAACACCTCCAGAGATGATGACTCCACCACCTCCCCGGGCAGCCCCTTCCAATGCCTAACACCACTTTCCATGAAGAAATTCTTACTGATGTCCAATCTGAACCTCTCCTGGCACAGTTTGAGGCCATTTCCTCTTGTTCTGTCCCTTGTTCCCTGGGAGCAGAGCCCGACTCCCACCTGGCTCCACCCTCCATGTGCACGAGGCCTACTAACACTGGGGTTGATGTGCTTGCAGGGTGGGTTTACATCTCCTTGAGTATTTCACAGCTTCCTTGATTTCAGGAAAACCATGGAATGGGTGCCTGGCTGGGCTCTATGAGAGCCTCTGCAACAGCCTTTGCTACTTGATAAACTTTCCCAGTTTCATGCCCAGAAAAAAAAAGAAATCTTTCTCTTTTGACTTAGTGCAGAGGCATTTGAGGATAATGAGAAGCCTGATTTTCCAGCATTCATCCCCTAATAGTGATAGATTTTAAGGTAATAGATGATGGTAGCAATCATTTGACTGAAGCAAGAAGATATGGCTTAGTAACCGCAATAATGACTCAGGCTGCATTAGGAGAAATGGTAGGTTGATCAACTCCTTTAATTTTCCTTTTGAGTTTTTGAGTTGTTATATTGCTCCTGGAGGTGCCAGGCCATGCAGTGAACTCTCAGCCCGATTCTGACAGCCCAGGCTTGTCCTGTGCCCTGTGCAGAAGCTTCTGGCAGTGCTCAGGGAGGCTCTGCCGCACTGCAGACAGGGCCGTTGTGCTGGGTCAGCTCTTTTGCCAAAAATCTGTGACTTTTTAAGGCCTTTTTTTGCAGCCTTTGCTGGGGCCAAGGCTAATCCAAGAGTAGGTCCTGGTGGGAGTAAACAACGACTCTTCATGAATAACAATAGCACAATCAAGCCCTAAATGAGAGATTTACTCAACTTTTCTCATTTTTCTTCTATAAATCACCTTCTCTCTGTTGGCATCTCATCTCCCTGGAGGAAAGCACTGAGTAACTACATTTTGATTACAGTGAGCACAAGACAACAGAAGGAGTAAAGAGTCAGGATGCTTTAATATTGTATCTCAGACATACTGAGAGTGTCTGAACATATTCAGACATATTGTTAATAGCCCTGTTTTATACATCATAGCAGGGAGTTTGGAAGTGACTTTCAAAGAGGGAGAATGGTGAATGTCTTGCAAATTCAGACAGGAAGGCAAAGAGGAGTGATTGAGCATCTCAGGCTCCAAACGAAGTTCCTTATTTTCAAAGGGTGATCTGCAACATCTAAATGGACAGCAAGGTGCAAAGATGAGCTTGGAGATTGCTTGTGTTCTTTTGTCTAGTTATCTGTAGTGGTTCATCACTGAGGCAAGATGCTGATCTGGACTGATACAGTTGTTCCTGTTGGTGCTGTGATGCGCCTTCCTCTGCTGAATGTGCCCATGATGCAGGCTGAGGACAAATGATAGATTTTTGGAGGACACCACAAACTTTTTGTCAGAGATAAAGACTTTTTTCTCTTTAATTTTTCTTTTCTTCTTTTTTGACATACCTCTGGTTCAGTTCCCTGCAGTGCCATTGTAGGTAAACTACTCAATAACCTCTAAATTCAGATGCTCGGGTTTTTCAGCACCTCATCCATCATCTTTTATTAATGAAGAATTAAAAAGTTTTCTATTAACACTATCTCCTCCTGACTCCAAAGCTGGCAAAGATATCCTTGCATTTCCCCTAACTTTCCATTAGACACAAGTTCTTTTCAAATATTCTCTCCCTCTGAAGCACATTTTTTCTGTGCTAAACGAGTGTGACCCAAGTATTCTCTGGAGACCCCTCTTTGACAAAATTGCTGCCTGCAAACAGGCAAAGCTAATGGAAGGGGCACTGCCATCAAATACATCTTTAACTTGGAGCATGAAGAGAAGGCAGAGAAGAATTCCTCTGGCATTTTCTCAAGCCCCACTGTTTCTAATGATCCAGTGTTCAGAGCTATTTCTAATTTCCAGTGTAATGCATAAGGCATTTTGAGGATCTTCAGAGATAATCTTTGTAGGCAGAGCCGTGAAATTACCATCTATTTAAAAATGAGAAACAATAAGAGTTTTCTTTTCAGAAATTATGAATGCTGTCAAAAAAAAAAGAAGTGAAACAGAGATGAATTTGGGTTTTGTATATGTGAAAATATGTTTCACCTGTACTGCAAATGTTCCCTTGTGGTTTTACATGTTGTCATATTTTTGTATTTTTGTATATGATCGGATGAATGTCCCAACACAGGCAAAGCAATTCAGCTTTTCCTCCTCAGTGAGCATTTTGCACTTCTCAATTTAGTAGAAAAACATTCCAGCACTCCTGGCTGCATTGCAGGTCTCATCTGTATTTAAGGGCTGTACAGCACTGCCACTGAGGCCATGCACATTTACTGATTGATTTTTCTTTCTTTTTTCTGACTGTTATTTTTAGCTACAGTGGACTATTGCCAAATTGTGAGAAAAGGAATCTGTCATAGAGGTCAAGTGACTTCTTGATTTTGTAAGAGAAAATGTTTTGCTCTTGACCCTCCCCTGACAGTGTCATTTTACAATGAGCCTGAGGCACCAGTTTGAGATCAGAGAGTGTTTGGCCTCTCTCCCCTTGGATACTCTGGATTATAGAGGCACCACTCAGAGTGTGCAGAGGGCTTGGAGCAGAGAGGACTGAGACAGTGGTTCTCCAAGTTGACAGTGAGAAAAGAGAGGGGAATCAGGCTTTCCCATCAGCAGCATTGATGTGATTTCCTAGGGCCACCTGCAAAGTGGGAACCCCTGCATCCCATCCAGTCTCCAAGTGCTCTTCATTTCAAAGACCAATAAGTAATTAGAAGCCTGTAGGGCCAGTGCAGTGGGTAGAGATGAGGGATTACCATCCGGATTTAGTCCCATGCTGAGTCACATGTTCTTTGAACATGTCAAACTCTCTGATATTGATGTTCTGTTTTTCCAGATGATGTCCTGAAATGAGAAATTATCAATTAAACTTAAAGTCTAATGCATAATATTGAAATCTTTGTAAAAGGAGTAGGAACAGCAGCTGAGCACTGAAGTTTCACTGAAGGGTGTTTTGGAGGGATTATGAATATGAGTCCCAGTGAGTGCAACAGAGTCAACTGGTTTGACCACACAGCCAAATAATATCCTGAGATACACCTTGATCCAGCAAAGCATTTAAACACTTAAGCATTTGACTTCAATCAGACATCGTTGAGTCTGATGTAAGAACACACTGAATTTTGGTATATGCTTTACATAGTTAAACATGATTAAAATTGGTTGAAATGGGAAATTTCCATTCCGCTGGTGATTAAAGGTGTTCAACCTTTTCTTTGTTTCTGAACTGAAAGGCAAGGTAGAAGAAACAATTGGAATATAAACAGGCTTAATTTTCAGGGATCTTGATTTTCTCTAAATTCATCTGGGGCTATGAGACCTCAGTATACAGCACATTTTAAAAGAAGGTTCAAAATGCTTCATATCTTTCAGTTTTTAAAGCATTTTTCATCTCTCCACACTTTGTGAATAAGTGAATATTTCATGAGACGTGGGAAAATTGGACAAGAAAATTTAAAAAGAGAAGGAAGTGCCACTTTCACTCTATGAAGTTCTATCCCATCAAAATAACATTAGATTTGACAAGACACTTCCCAGTGGGAAAAAAAATCAGATACTTTTCCTACTTTTGACTTTGAAACTCAGATCCCATAGTGGAACACTTGCATAAATTCCAGTCAGAGCAGGAGAGTAGGAATTTAATAGCCACAATTAGGCAGACAGAAAGAGTCCACTAAAAAAGGATGCATTGGTGAATTTGTAGCAGAAAGGTTCATTTGGGTTTTATTATCTTGCTGGCTGTTGTTGAGAAGGAAATGCCATTGTATTTGGAGCTAGAGACACACACTAGCAGAGCATTATCTTCCAGGTGTGCAAAGGAAACACATTGGTTTTTAAATCCTTTTATTTCTTTTAATAATAACAGCTTTATCAGCAGGGTAAAAGGCAGTGTGACCAGATCCCAGGAAGGTGCTGGTTTAGCTGCTAGATGAGGAATTGCTCAGCCAGCACTTTTAATCCTGTTCCATCAGCCTTTGCCAACATTGCTCCCATGTAGGACAGAGTAATGGAGTGTGAGATTATTCCCCACAGGATGCAATTCCAGCTGACAGCAGCAGGACTTTAGTCACTGACTCCAACCTCCAGTAACAGCAGAACTCCAACTTGTGCTTCAACACGGACGTGTAGCACTGACTGGTTTCTGCCCTCAGAGAGTTTTACCAGACCTGAGCAGCACTTTCATGGTGGTCACAGTAAAGCCATTCCAGCAGCACAAGCAGAATTTCAATTCCTGCCGTATTAAGTACATATATATCTATTTAAATACATATTTCTTTGATTGTTGCTTTTAGTTTTGGTTGGAGGAGAGCAAAAGCAGGTTTTAGGGGTGAAGGATGATACTGCCTGTGTTGAGGTGAAGAGGAGATACTTCTGGAGTGGAAAGTTGGAGTGGCTGGAGTGTGATCAGGCTGAGTCAAGGTGGGTGATCCCCTTCTCTGCAGGCTGACTGCTGTGGCTGTAAACAAATACTTTGGGTTTTATCACAACATCCTAGTATTTTTTAGTTCCTGTAGAGAGAGAAATCAATCTTTTTGGTGAGGAGCATGCTAGGCAAAACAGTATTTTTTTTCTTCGCTGTTTTGTAAAACTTCGAGTGTGAGGGTTACCCTGTGTTTTATGAGTTGCTCTGAATATGGCTCAGTCCACAGAAATCATTGAATAGAGAGAAACTGCTGAGCAGGTCTAATCCCAACCCTTTGATGTAGATAGATGGTCTGTGTTTATATTGAACCATGGTCTGTGTCCCACTTGGTACAATCCCAGCCATTCCAGTCCAATGGCAGGAGGAACTGCAATAACACTGGCAGGGCCATGTCACTTGGTCCAGAGCCCTGGGTACAGTTCTTTTTATTTAGAGCACATTAATCATGAACAGAAATTATTCTAATGTCATTTGTGCACAATTTTATTGAGTAGAAAAAATGTTTTTGGTTCTGAGTAAGCCTGAAAAAACTTCAGTTCTGTCTCATTTCTTGACAGAAAATCACTTCTTAGGCTTTGTCAAACTGTGATCCTTTGTGTGTAGAAGGACTGACACAAGGAAGAGATGTGGAACTAGGAGTCTATCAAACAGAAAGTCCCTTGAATAAAAAGTATTTAGTAACCTGTGGTTGACTAGTGAGAAACTCCACAGATACCTTGGAAAAGCATCTCTTGTAGAGAGACAAGCACTGCATGTGTTTGCTGAAAATGAACAGAGCAAATAAATCATATTGTCAGACCAAAGTGGCATTTGCTTGATAAAATTTTGCAGCAAAATGTCACTTTACCGCAGGAGGGGAGAGGTTCTGGTAAAGAGAAGGAGTTATTAATGGATTTGAGCAACGTGACTGCAAAAAATCTTGTTGAAGCTATGAAGAAAGCCATAACTCAAAAGCACAGCTGCATCCAGCTGGATGTGTCTGTTCAGAGAATATCCAGCTGCATGTCCTACCCCGGCTGCAAAGGATGGCAGCTGGTGCTGGGTATGTCAGTGCTTCCAGTAAGGATTGTTGCTGCAAATCTGCTCTATGGACATTGTCTCCTCTCATTATCCTCCTTGCATGCCCTTCCCATCAGTTCACACTGTTGTACCAACTGCTGCCGGTTCCTTCTCCACCTTCAGCTTCAATTTCCATCTCTACCTTCCCCTGCTGCTTCTGTCCATCTGCGCCAAGAGCTGCCCTGGATCTCAGGACTTTGTATGTTTTAAAACTTCCTATCTGCTGCTTTGATGGGACTCATTTCCTTGTGCAGGGATGTTTCTGGGCATTTGTAGTTAATAAGGAGTTTATGTTGTGGAAATGAAACAAAGAGGCAGCGAGGCTGCATAGAAAGATGTAACAATTTGCATCCGTTGACAAGATCTCTGCTAGAACTGTTTCCCTGAAATCTAATAGGGAAGGAGTCTTTCCAGGTTGAAGATCCCACTTATCACCCCCAGCCTTTATTTGGACAATTTCTTGGCCATGACATGACATGTGCTCTGCTCCTGTACGATAAACAAAAGCCCAGTAGGTTTCAGTTTCATGATCTTTCTCATACAAATGTGTATAAAACTTTCTGGGTGTGGAGTCTGCACTCACTAAACCATGACTACAAAGGCTTTAAGGGGGCAGAGATGCCCAAGGATTGCTGAGGCTGTGGCAGACAAGCTCAAGATCTGCTACTTAATTATGCTTTTGGAGTGGTATCACCAGCCTTCACTGAAATAAAAATTTTAGACTACCCCATAAACAGCAGAGGAAGAAAGGACAGAGCCAGCAATCCTTGTATGACTCTAAGATAAGGGTATGGGTTAACAGAGAGATGGAAAATGTACATCACTTTTTACTTCAATGCCCAAAATACACAAACAACTATTTTCTCAAGTGACTAGGAATAGTATAAAGCCTTTCCAATAAAATAGGACGAGGAAAAATAGTCTGCAGGGGCTGGTGAAGGATGAGGGGACTCTTAGGGAGAATGTTACAGCATGTAATAACCACTCCTAGTCAGAAATAGGTCACTTTAGGGATGGTACAAAAGCAGAACCCACAACATATTTGGGCTCTGCTGAGCCCCCCAAATGCATACAGGCAGAACCCCCTTTCTGCCATTTCTGTCTCTAAAATCCAAGCTGCTTTTTGTTGTTTTGGAAGAGGAGAGTGAGTCCCTGTGCCTGTGTACACATGTGAGGAAATTAAAAAATGACAATGCATTTTCTCCCTTTGAGGCTGACACAGGCTAAGGGAGATAACAATAAGCAAGTGAAATGAGCCCAAGGAGAAGGAGAGCAGAGGAATTGTTTATCACCACCTCCAATTTCTGCAGGTTTGCCTTGAAGTAAAATGCAGCTTTTTTGGGGAAAAGAAGATGAAAAACAGAACCAAATCAACTAGAATAAGCAGAAGCAGCTTTTCCCGGTTTCCTTGTGGGGGAATTCAACAGCTCCAAGTGGGTTTTAGATCTTGTGACATTATCATTCATCTTTGGTCTTCCCGCACTCCGCACTGTCAGTTTTGTTGAACTGCACTGCGTGAAAAGTACTTCGGGTCTTTGGCAGGGGACCAGCAGGGGAGAGACATTTCAGCAGTTCTGCCCTGTGGGGACAGCAGCTGCTGGATCTAACTAATCCATCTGAGACTATTCCTCTAGTTCAGATAATGCAAATTAGTTCTTTCCTGCTGCAGGTCCCTCCCTTTCCTACAGAGCCAGCTGCCAGTTCTGAACTAGTTCTCTGTTTTCAAGAAAAGAGAAGAGAGTACCAGGCTCATGGTGGGCTATTTATCCAGGGCTTTACTTCCCAGGGAAATGGACCAGTGCTGCCTCCTGACAGAGGAATTCTTCACAGAGCACTACGAGCAAGGCAGAAAACACACGTGCTTTCACATGTCATCCTCGGAGCTTTGAGCATTTGTCTAAAGACTAATGAAACACTCTGGAACTCGGATTCATGTACAACTTCATTTGCATGAAAAAGACACCTAACCTGGTGGAAATTCCTCCCACGGAATGCCCCAACACTTTCAGCTCATCACAATAAGGCCAGAAAATATTCCCCACAGCATTTTTTGCTCCCCCAGGGTGTTTTCAGTGCAGAGGCTGAGGTTGTGTTTTGCCTGTTCTTGGCCAGCTTTTTGCAAACAAAACAGCTTTAAGGCTCTCTGTCTTACCCAGGGAGCCACGTGAAGAAACATCCTTGCTCCTACATCTTTCTTGGGCGAAGCAAAGCAGAAGAGAAACACTTTCACACATTTATTTATAACTTTCTGGAGAGCAGTGGAAAGGAGACTGAGACAAAACTCCTGAAAAACTTTGTGGGGCAGTGCCAAGCCATAAACTGTCATTAAGTGAGAGAACCGGTTCTGCATTAATGAAGCCTGAGGTTTTAATTGTATCCATGGGAATTTTATGTTTATTCCCTCTGAAATTCAGGCAGGTGGATAGGATGCCTTAGCATTCCCAGTGGCAGCACTGAGGACAACTCAAATTGTACCACTCCACCCTACTCCTGGGACTTTGAAAAGCACAGCAATTGATGTTCAGACAAAACAGATGGCTGTGAGATTTTGGCAGAAATTGTCTGCACACAGGCTCTCTGGGGAGCATGAGGAAACAAGGCATTCATTCCGCTCTGCTCAGTCATGGATCACTCACAGTTGGACCAAAGAGGTTTCCTTCAAAGGGAAACTGTCATGGAGCAAGTAGCATTATTTTGGATACTCTGTGCTCTTGGACATCACTTTTCTTTTATAAAGTCCCACCACACCCCAGGAGTCCCCCCTGACAGGGGCTCTGCCAAGCACAAAGGGAAGGGTGTATGGGGAGAGATGGTGCAGCTGTGCTGAAATTGTAACTCTTTTGTGTCTTGAGAAACAAGGCCAGCTTTCTCTCCATAACATATTTACCTAAACATTTCCACCCTATGGAGCTGCATCCCTGTGATATAAAGTGCTGAGGATGGACTTGAAGGGTCTTGGGCTTGGTGCCAAAACTTTTCCTTTCTTCTGACCTCAGTCAGGGAAATGAGCTCAGGATTTATACCTTGCTCCCTTTTGACCAACAGAGACAAATTTTTTCAGAGGCTCATATGTTATTCTGGCCTTCTAAGAAGGAGCAGGTGCAAAGGCTTTAAAAACTTCTTCAGCCAAAAAGGGTTTTGAGTATCAACTGAGTACCAACCCATAGTAACAACAGTGAACAGAGTTGTAGTCACAGTCAAAAGGAAGAACCTGTCTATGCAGGGGAATAACAGGTCCACAACAAGGTGTTCTTCAACTTAAGCCATTGGTATTCCAGGGAATGTTCAGTGAAAACACATCAGTAAACTATGGAAAGGGGATGAAGATACAAACTCCAGAGTTGAAGTGTACCTGGCTCTTCAATACTGGGACAGCTTTTGCTGCTTAGGGCTGTGGCACAAACTGCATGAACAGAGTATTGTGATTTTTCCTTTCCTGCACCCAACATGTCTGCAGTCACCAACAACCTTATCTTTCCCCTTGTGAGAATTATTGAACATCCTGACCCAACCCCCAATCTTCCAACAGATCATTTTGAAGATTTTGATTAGAAAATGGCCAGTGAGATCACATTTGCAAAACAAATGATCCAAATTTCTGTCCAGCTGACTAGTTCCCTTCTAGTGGTGATTACATTTTGGACATTCATTGTGTAATGTGCAAATTGGTTAACAGTTTGGCTCAGGAAGCTGCAGGATGAGGAGCAGACTGTGGGGTTTGAGGAGCTTGTTTGTACTTTGTAGATGCAGCCATTTGAGCTGGAACAGTCTTTGCTGTCAGTCAGGACATTAATTGACATGATGCTGAGATCCCTGAGGTACCATGTCCTATTGGAGCTCTCCCTGAGATTGCTGAGAAAAAAAGCGAGAAGAGAATCTAAATAGCAATCCAGTAATGAACCATTTCCCCAGACCTTCAATCTCTTGCTGAGACCTTCTTTTAATGAAGGTTGACCCAGAGGTCAAGAAATTCCTAATTGACATTAGGATTATACATCAAACATCACTTCCAGCTATGTGCTGGCAGAGCAGCTTTGGGGTAGAAGTTCTGGGGGATCTCAGTCATGGCAAACCCCTCGCAGTGCTTTGAGGCCTGGGCTTGTAGAGATCCAACAAGCTCAAAACTGTCCTTTAAACAGCCATCATTTACAGTCTCCAATTTCATCTTCTGATTTAACTTGTTTGAGGAAAGAAATTATATTTTTAGGCTTATTAAGTCGAATTTTCTGCCAGCAGTGCTATATGAGTGGATTGAACACATAGGAAATGACTTCTTATCTGTCCCAACACATTCCTGATAGAGTCAGCTCTGAAGGAGACAGTGTGGGTATCTGGACAATTTTCTTCATAACTTAAAGAAAAAAATTTTCTGCTTAAAGCTCTGTTTGTTAAATGTGTGTGGCATGTCTGGAGGTGTCAGGCACACTACTGGTCCCAATAAACACATCTCAGCCCTACCTCAGGTCCACAGGAGGATAATTTTCTTGATATATCAATGTGTGAGGTGTCACCTGTCTTCATTCCCACCTCACTGTCACTCCAAGGGGGAAGGAGGCTGAGGCACAGAGAGGCTGTGTTTCCCACAAATTAGAGGTGTCCTTTCTCCACGTGGGTCCTGAAGCCTCTTCTCCCAACTTTGGGCATGTGATAGTGAAAAGAGACCATAGAAAAGCACCTGAACTCCAGCACACTCCTCTTCCTGCTCCACCAACCACTGCTGCCCAAGGTGCTTCCCCTAGCCCAGGACTGCATAGCTCAGGGAGAGAAGGAAGCTTTTCCTGTAAACCTAGAGCTGATGAAGGAGTTCCTGTTTCTCACCATTATCCATGCATCATCCCACCTGGCATGGCTTTATCCTCTGGCCCTGGTGGGTACAACCATCTGGAGCAGCTGGACCTGGTTACCAGGGGGTATCTATACCCATACCTCCTCTGCTCTAGTGAAGAAGTCATTTCCATGGGATGAAGCTTCATGAGCTGATCACAGCCTCAGTGCCGTAAGCATTTCCCTTGTTTTTCTTCCAAAATGTGAAAAAGTGTTCTAAAAATAACTTCCCCTTCTGATCCAGCATGAGCCACCGCCGCTGCTTTTGGGGCAGGTTGTGCTCACATCTGACAGGGACTGAGGTTCTGGAGGGCCTCAGCGTGGTACTGAGCTGAAATTGTAGGTTCCCACTCCAGAATATACACATGGGAAAGTGGAGGGCTGAGCCAGCTCATCAACAGTGTGCCTATTTAGGGTTTTAATTGTTGCAGTCTTAAAGTTGGATTTTCATCGTGTTTTGGTTGCACACAATAATCAGGTAACTAGAAATTCTGTCATTTGCTGTAGGGACTTTTCTTGTGCTTGTCTTAGGGATGGTATGTTCAGAGCAATCTTCTTGAGCCCATCCTGTGAGCCCACAGAGAGCCATCCAGGGAATTCTGGCATTGCACTTATTCAGTGTTCACTGCAAACACTCTCTGGGGTAGAAATTGCCCTCAGATTTTCTTTTGCAGCCCTCCAGGAGATCAATAATAAATTTGATCAAGAATACAGTGCACTTCTGAGCAGAAATGTTATCCTAAAAGGAACAGCTTGGAAGCTTTGTGCCATTCAGTAGGGACTTAGCTATATTGATTTTATGTGGAAGGTACTTTGGGGAGTTAAATGCTTTAAATGTCTCGGTTACGGTGAGTGGCTTTCAAGTTTGCCTCTATAGGCTGTGCTGGAAAAAAGCTCCTCTGAAAGACAACCTGGAGAGCCTGATTTTGTCAACTAGACCAGGGCACTGAGTGCCATGTCTGGTTGTTCCTTGAACACCTCCAGGGATGGGGACTCCACCACCTCCCTGGGCAGACCATTCCAATACCTAATCACCCTTTATGTGAAGGACTTCTTCTTAAGGAAAATGTGACTTTATGGGCAAAATTAGGCAGCAAAACTTCACTTCTCAGCATTGGATGAGACCACCTGCAAACTGTATTTGCTTACAAAGCCCTCACTGCCAGAAGCATATGGCTTTGGTAAGAGGCTGAGTCACTGCTGTGGGTGACACAGGAAGGAGTGCTCCCCATATGCTCCTTTATATTATTAGTTCCAGCATATGAATATGACAGGTCCAGGAGGGAACAGAGAAAACACAATAACTTCAAAGGTCCTGGCACTATAAGGCCAGCATAAAGATTATGTTCCCCTGTGGTTGATTTGGAATTCATATTAGACCCAAACCAGTTCTCCGATAAGAGGAGCTGGAACAACATCTAATAGCCTCCCAATGGCAGCTGTTATATGCAGGAGATACCATCCCAAAAATGTAAAAATAATATTTTTGTGGCTTTTAAAACACAAATTTTGCAATTTTCTAACCCAGGGTTGATGAATCAACATGTCCTGCTGTCATTTGTGCAAGTTCAACAGATGGAGGAGCAGTGTTCCATCAGAAACCTTCTCAGGGCTGAAACTGGGGTCATGGGCCACCTGCAAGGGAGAGAACTTTGATGGAACACACCTTCTGGAGATGGTGTGCAGGAACCCTGGATCATAATATTTGGGATGGGTGAGTATATTTTATGTGAAACTACTGGAAGCAACATGATTATTCATAAGGGTGTCAAAAGCAAGGCAACCCTACAGCTACTCTTGTCTGATGAACATTAAATCAACCATCTTATGTTTATGCATTACAGTACAATCCTTCATTACTTGATTGCCACAGCAAGGCACTGGTTTGGAGGCAGGGAGAGTCATGAACTGAGTCAGTCAGTGATCTGCCCTGAGGGACAGAAGGGAGAGTTGCTGAGCAAGTCCCCTGAAATCAAACTCCCTTAGGTGGTTGCTAATTGTGTCATCAGTTTTGCGGTATTTGAAATTCTGATGTGCAGCACCAGGATATGTTTTGTAGCAGTGCTGGAAGTGCAGCTGCAGCGATGCTGATGCTGTGGATTCAGTGGTGACTGGGGGAGAAAACTGTTCTGAAGTCATCCCAAAAATGTGCATCCTCATCAGCACACACTTTTTTTGGTGTTTTGTCTGAGCCAGAGGAATTGTGCCAAATTCAGATGAAGGCTGGTATGCAAATAAACACCAGTGATGTGAAGCTCCCAGATTAGTATCATTAGTGACGTTAAAACAAGTTATTAAAAGCTATTTATTGAATCATACCACCGAGAGGAAAAAGGTCCTTTGGAGTTTGAGTTGTTGTCCCCCCCATGTAAATATTTGGGAAAAGGCCATCCTATGTGTTGTCTTTATCACAAAGTCAAACAGAGCACGTATCACGTTTCATTGCCATCTTTAGGTTCCTTGTTAAACTGAGACTCAGGTAACTACACTGCTTGTCCCTTTTGATTAATTCCTACATTGTGAGTGAGACCTGTCACTGAATAGATTTTTCCCCCTTCTCTGTCTCCACTGATTCTCTTCAGTTAATTATTTCCTAATCCTGCCAAGAAAATTTACTTATTAGATCATTCAAAGGGTTTTGCTGGACCACCTCTGCAACTATTTTAAATCTTGTCAGGGTTTGGTAAGATTAATGTAATGCAAATGCTTTCCTTTTCTCCATGTTAAAAAACAAAATTTAAATTGCTCTTACTATACTGCATCTTTCCCCTCTAGCCTTTCCTTTCTGCCCTATTTCTAGATTTGAACTTGCTTTTCCAAGTCTACCTCCTCTTCATTTTGCTAGGATCTGCAAATCAAAGGGATCATCTTTCCATTTATTTCACAAATTTAGTGGAATCCGGTTATATCTATGTTGGGTTTTTTTGGGAGAAACCATGGTAAAAATGACATAAAACACTTGATGCACTCTGGAGAGCCACATCTCAAGCCAGATCTCTGGCCAGAGCCAGATTTAAGGGCCGGGAGTGCCAGGACAGGGGGGAATGGCTTCCCACTGACAGATGGTGGGGTTGGATGGGATATTGGGAAGAAATTCTTTGTGAGGGTGGTGAGGCCCTGGCACAGGTTGTCCAGAGGAGCTGTGACTGTCCCATCCCTGGAAGTGTTCAAGGCCAGCTTGGATGGGGCCTGGAGCAACCTGGTCTAGTGGAAGGTGTCCCTGTCCATGGCTACAATATATGGATTTTTTCTTGCCAGTGCCTTTGATATGAATCCAACACAGGCCAGTCAGGTGTGGTGCTCACAGACATTCTTGATCAGCTCACAGCTCTCAGTACTGACCCTATTGACATCTGCCACACCTCTAAAATCATTTGCACTGAATAAATGAAAGGAAGGAAAAGACGGAGAAATTAAATCCCTGCAAAATCAAACAGCTTGCATGGTACGGTGCCCAGAACAATTTTTGTTGGCCTTGTGCATTAAGAGTGAGAATGTAAGAGTGTGTCACTCAGCATTTTCCTATGTGAGGCAGTGCAGGGGATTTATCCCCAAGGAACTCAGAGAAACCCTAATTAAGTCCTTGAAAGAGGAGAGGACGACGCACTTCAGGTCACAAACTCTGTCAGTAAGTTCTGCAGTGTGGGCTTCAGCCCTGACCTGGTCCTTGGTGTCTGGGAAACATTCAGTGGCCCTTCCATCTGCCTGTAAAGGTCACAGAAAAGTTCCCAGGGATTTTGGATGCATTTATTTAGGCCCAAATGGAGTTTTCTAACTTTACTTTCTGGATTCCATTAGAAAACCTCATTTATCATCCGTAAGGCCAGATTTCCATTAGGCCAAATTTAACTTTGGAAAAAAAGCAGCTTTGGGGGAATTTGGGCTCACCTGCCTGAAAGCAACATTGGAGTTAACTTTCCACAGTCGTATTCAAGACTTCCACATTCATTCAAGTTTACAAAGCCTTTTCTTTGTCAATGTAGCTTTTTAAGCAGAGAAACTGCCAGGTCATGCTCCTTCTCCCTTTGCACCAGTGGCTCCTCCTGTCATCTCAGTGTGGGCAGCAGCAGCTCTTTACTGTGACCAAGCAGTCCTAGAAAATAACTGAATAAATTTTGTTACTAAAATCTGATCTTTGAAGTTTTGGAAACAAGCCATAGCTCAAGTTGGAAGGCGTTAAGTTCCCTTTTTTCTTATCTTACATTACCCTCTAGTGGCTGAGTCCTTGAGCATCAGCATCTGAAGTAGAGGCTTTCTTGCTTTGCCCTTTAACTGTGGGCAAAGTTAAAGTACTTGAGCTCTACATTTATAATACATGTTATCTTTTATTTTAAAAAAAAATCAAAATAATAGAACACTTGAAAAAACAATCCAAATCCTTTTATCTTTGAAGGAAATGGATGTGAGAAACAGTATCTTCCTGTCAAATCAGAAAAAATGCTCTTCAACACTGAACACACAGTGTGGAGATAAAAATAGACCCTAAAAATGGCTAGAGGTCCTTTTTTATCTTCCCTGATATCTTTCCAGACTAGGTAAGGAATGTGAAAGGCACAAAGGCAATGGATTTAAATATTAAATACTAAGGAAAAGAGGAATATATTAAAAACTTCCATTTTCACTTGTGGCTGTCATGCAGGAACAATCATTCAAGGTTCCTGGGGAACAAAATGGCTTTAAATTTCAGCTTCTGTTACTAATTTCAAATTCTATTAAGGGTTTGAGAGGATTTCAGGAAGAATTTCTTCACTGAGACGGTTATCAGGCATTGGAAAGGGCTGCCCAGGGAGGTGGAGTCCCCATCCCTGGAGTTGTTCAAGGAACAACTGGATGTGGCACTCAGTGCTCTGGTCTGGTTACCAAAGTGGGAATTGGTCACAGGTTGGACTTGATGATCTTGGAGGTCTTTTCCAACCTAAATGATTCTGTGATTTATATAACATAAATTCATCCATATTTTGATCTCAAGGGATTAGCCAAGATAATCACTAAAACATCTTGCATTGTTCCATTTGTTCATTCTTAATTCTTATTCTAAATTTATCAAAGAGTCAGAATAGTGTGTCTGCTCTGTAGCAAATCAACAGACTCTTATTAGCTTCATTCTACTCAAAGCAATAAAAAGAAGTCTTAAAGCAGTTGGGTAACTTTTCAAAGTACAAAGTACTTCTGCAAAGTACAAAGGAACAGAGAGATTCAGACATGTATTTTCTGCAGAACAATTACCTTAAATTTCATATTTCTCAGGCAGTGGTTGCACTAGAAATGCTCAGTGAATAGATGATGTGCTGCTTGCAGTGCCATGGTAATGAGTGACAGGATATCAGCTCTGTGCTGGCAGGAGGACTTGTGTAAATAACCATTATGTTAGTTGGGAACATAAGAACAGATTATTCAGTTTGAAATGACCTTGTTTCAGTGTGGTTGTATTGTTTATTGTAGCTCACAGGAACAATTCAATCACATTTGCATAACTGCCCAACAGTTAGACCTGTCATGTGATCTATTTAACACCACTATTTTCCTCTAGGAAATCTTTCCAAAAGAATTACACAGCAAAGCAAACTCAGGCATTCTTGACTAAGGCTTTTCAAATAAACACATATTACTAGAAATTCATTCAAGATTTAATGAAGCTTGGAACTCCAAGCATGTGAACATGTGTTTCAATTTCTCACTGCAGAGAATGATCATATCACATTTTGAATACAGGAATATCTGAAGCCCTTTCATATGTTAAAGGCACATAAAGCAGGGCCGTTGAGAACATGAAATCACTGAGAATGTCACCACGAGGTTCAAACTTTTCTACTCACGATGAGGTCAGACAGTGCCAGTATAGAAGAGGCCTGAACTCTGATTTTACTATTCCTTTTGATTTTGGCCTTAAAGCTAGTGAGGGAATTACCAGTAATCCACGAGAGCTGCATAATCTGGTGCCCTGATGTTCCTTGAGTTCAGATTCTGATGATGAAACGATTTTGATCCCCTTGATACAACTTCAGTGCAGACTAATATTTCTTAGAAATGGAATTTTTTTTAGTAAAATATTTCTCCTTAATGTCATTGTATCCTGCTGGCCTTGCTTTGCTAATCCTCATTCTAAGGTTCAGAGATAACAGGACATAGGTGCTCACACCTTCCTAAGCACACCCTTTTTTTTAGAAGGTATAAACTACTGTGATGCCCAACTTTGTAAGCAAAGGAGAGATTGAGAGGGAGTGTGAAGAGGAGTTGTTTTGGTTGTAAGGCTCTCCTTGGACTCTGAGATGTGCACAGACCCATAAATGTTGTTGTTCTGGTTGTATAGGCCTCAGTAAAGTCAACCTGAATTTGTTTCTGGCTGTGGTAGTAGTGCTACTTTATATATAAAGTCTATGAAATTCATTTTTATAGACAATTACCTTGTTTTCAGAATATTAATCCTCAGCGCACCATATTTTTATAGGGTGAAGTTATTATGCTTCCCTTTAATTTTCTAATGTGATTAAAGAAATATATGTTTGTTTCTTGGCAACCTACCTCCCTCTGCAACCTCTGGTATATATGTTCATATATAACTAAGTTTGTCACTCCATCAAATTAAAAGTTCATAAATAAAAGATTGCTACTTGAGCCCAGAAATAATTAGAGTTAGGAACTTTCTGAGCAAATAGTTTCTGTTTCCTTGAAAATGCTCCTATAAGATCCCAAATTCTATAATCTTTAATTACAAACTCTCATGGGTTACAAAGGCAAAATTTCAATAATTAGAAACTGCAGAATTCAGTCAGGGATAAGAGGAGGTTGATCCTTTGGGAGCCTGAGGAGAATCGTGTGCATGTTCTGTTTTTTCTTTTTTTCTGTTTTTTTGAGGTGTCATTAAGACCCAAATTCACAGTTTAGGGTCTCACCACTCCATTTAATGCTGCAAAGTGTCTTTCAGATGAGATTTCAGAAACACTTCAATGGTGCTTTGTGGACCTTTGGCCTTTTTACCAACCTGATTAACCAAACATGGAGTAAAGCTAATGATGTCTCCCAGATATCTTTAAGCAAAGCCCTTAAAATGCAATTAGTTTGTGCTTTAGTGGCTTGTCCGGCAGACAGATTTGGGTACATTAACAGAAGCAGTGTTTTCCTTGATAAACATAAGTGCTTCACTCATGAAAGGGACAATTTTGGGCATCCCAGACAGGGTAATATGACCTACCACTGCTAAAACTGCAGCTTTTCTTTCACCATCAAAATGGTGATGTTCTTCTTTACCCTTCATCTCTCTTATCAAATACAAATCCCTTTATTTCTGGCCCAGAGCTGGTGAGAGGCAGGAGGGAAGCTGTTTTGGAAAAAAACACTACTTCTAGACTCCCATGTAGCTCCTACAAGGCTGTGTGTGCTGGTTGTTCTTGTCCAGTAAGACAGCACCAAAAAGGATTGGGTCTGTTTGCAACTGTGTGTAACTAATTCTTCCTATTGGACCTAATCTTGGCCATTTTTTTAAAGAAAGCCTCTTGTTTGATCACCACCCTCCGTTCTCAGAATCTACCAATAAAGGAAACTTGTCAGAGCTCCTGTGAAAGATACAGGGAAACAAGGTACTGCCTGGGGCTGGGAATATCCCTCAACCCTTTCAGAAATCCTAAGGAACAGAGGTAATAGTGGGGCTTGTTCCTTTCCTGAGTTTGTTCACTTTAAAGTGTACCAGTTTGGGATTTTTCAGGCTGTACTTCCAAACTGGGTATGAAACAGGTAAGCCTGGCTGGATTTAAATATGGTAAGAAGCAAACAAAGATTTAAGGGAAAAGATTCACCCATCAGCAATGCCCTCTTTCCTCATTTATCCACTTCATGGCAAGACAGTCATGCCAATAATGTGAAGAAAATTAGGCTTTAAAAGTAACCTGTTAAATAAACTATTCTGATATTTTAAAGGCACTTTTGGTTGTTACACCTAATAATCAAATGTTGTTAGGGGCACAGAGGATGTGTAATGCCAATGTTTGAACCCTGTGGGATTCCCAAAGAAAGCAATACTGAGACTGAAGGCTGTGGTTCAGGACATGCTGTGCCTTGGAGAATCATCTCCAAGGTGGAAATTTTATGGGATAAAATCCCAGTTCTGAGTGTTAAGAAGCTGAGAGCTTCTTTCACTATCTGTATTTGAAACAAGTCTCCACAAGAACAAAGAAGCCTTTTTCAGTGAAAAGGGTCTCTTTCTCATAAATTCTTAGCAGCAAATATGGAATTTTTGTTTACCTCAAGAAGATGATGCCATTCCTCAATCCCAAATAAGGGTTTGCATACGTGTGTGTGGTTTATTTTCTCAAACTACACTGATGTTGTCAAAACTGTCTGACTGTGAAAAACTACAGAGAAAATATTGCAGAACTGAGAGTGTGATTTGGGAATACTGTGTCAGCGCTGTTCTGACAGTGCTTTAACAAGGGGATCCACAAACCAGCTCCTCTCCAGGAGCCGTGAAACCTCCAGGGAAACTTGTGGGTTCCTGTTTGCCAAGATGAGAGATAAAGGTTGAGATTCAGGGAAAGAAGATTGTAGAGTTGGTGATATGCCTCAGGCATGTTTGTTTGTGATAAGCTGCTGTTGCTGCTGGCGTGATTAGAAAAAACAAACAACTCCTGACACAGAGGTTTGCAAATAAAGGCCAGTTTTTCTTTTTGGGTATTTTTTTAACTGAAGTGATAAATTATCTGTGAACAGGCAGCAGAGTTGTACCACCATGCAGACTTCAGTATTTTCAGTGCAAGCCCTTGCAGACACAGAACTTTGTGTCCACAGGACGCAGTTTAATGCCAGGAGTAGCACCAGTGAGAGGTAATTCAAAGGTCTGAGCCTGCAATATTTTTATCCTGGGCCTGATCTGCCTGGAATATGTCTGACTTGCTGCAGGAGCAGTCCTTTATCCAACCCACCCTGGGTGGGGGCAGCCATCTCCAGCAAACAACACACAGAGTACCTTATCCAGTGTACTCTGACCTCAAAACCTGCTTTCAGCAACCCCCCAACCCAACTCCTCTCTCGACGGGAGGTTATAGTGCTTGCTTTGCCTTTGTACCATCCCAGTTAATAAGAAAAGTCTCTGGAAAAATGAGGAGACGCTGGTGTTGCCTGACCTTTTGATTTGTTCCTTTGGTTTCTCTTAGAGAAACTAAGTTAGGATCATATTTTGCTCACATATTTTGTGTTAAGCCAATTTGCAGAATCATTATGGTTGAAAAAGTCCTCCAAGATCATCGAGTGCAACCTGTGACCCATCACCATCTTGTCACCCAGAGCAGAGCACTGAGTGCCACGTCCAGTCATTCCTTGAACCTCTCCAGAGATGGTGACTCCTGCCTCCCTGGGCAGCCCCTTCCAATGCCTGACAGCTTTTTCAGTGAAGAAATTCTTCCTGATGTCCAACCTGAACCTCCCTTAATTAACAGGATTAATATCTGGGACGGAGAGAAAAGCAAAGTCTCTCATGTTTTGGCTCTGGGTCCTGGTAGCCCTTTGACTCTGGGCGTGGAGGAGAAGCAGGGTGGTAGCACAGCAGAACCTTGCGAATGGGCACAGCTCATCTGAGGGGTCTGAATCAGCCAAAAACATGAACTGAGTATAGGGAGAAATAACAAAAAGGAAGTAGACTGAAGAAAATCATTGACTGTACATTTTTTAAGGAATGTTTTTTGAGCTTGTTAATTCTGAGATGAATTGTGAGCATTAGTCTTGCAAGTGAGATCACCCCTGGTATGAGTCTTTAATGGGGATTTATCTCTCAGAAAGTGGACTGAAACTACTCAACTTTCTATGAAGCTCCCCATGGCAGCTCAGCCACTGTAGATTAAGGTTGGAAGTGAATTTCTGACTCATAGTTAGAAGACACATTGTCATCCTCTATATTGGAAATTCTTTGTACAATTTCTTTCCCCTTTTTAAGTCGTTTGTCTAAAAGGAGAAGAGGACTGACCTTGTTATTGAAACATGTGGCAGAAACAAATCACGTGTGTTTGTGTTAGTTTAATCAGGTAATTTAATCTTTCAGTATATTAATGCTGCAGTATCAGACACCATGGTAAATCCCCCCTGATACTGCATGAGTTCCATAGAAAGAGTCAAAACTATCAATGTGTGTGAAATTATTGGAGGGAAGTGAAAATCCTTAAATATTATTAAAATAATTAAGGCAGTTGCAAAATCCTAAATTGAAAGGGGAAGTTGTATCAGAGTAACATTTTCTGTCATGAACTAATTCTTGGTGGATTGAATTTTGACAGTGCAGTTGCTTTGGGCACACCTTAACATCAGACTCCAGTTTTAAAGTGTGTGGATTACAGCACAGTATTTCACTTAATAAAACAACTGTCACACTGTCATTTGCTTTCACATTATCTCATACAGCTCAAAAATCACATTAACTTTTTTATTTTCTGCTTAAAATACCTGCCCCATGGTTCTCGTGTAAGATCCTCCTTTTCCTTACCTTTTGCTTTTAGTTTCCTTCTCCCCTTTTCTTTCTCCTGTCCTCTCCATTCCTCTCACCATTTTTGCCTTTTCTTCCAAAACAACACATGTGCAACAGTGAGATAAAATCTAATTCTGTTTTTACAACGTGGTAGTTGTTTCCAGGGGAATAACACTCACCAACAAGGTCTCTGCTCCCCTTGGATGTGGGGCAGTATCCCCCTCTCCGTGGGCTGCAGGGGACTCTCAGTTCCAGCACTTGGAGCACGCCCTGCCCCTCCTTCTGCACTGATCTTGGAGTTTGCAGAGTTGTTTCTCTCACACTGTCTTTCTCTCTCTCTGTCTGCTGTTCTGCAGCAGTTTTTTTCCCCCTTTAAATCTGTTATCCCAGGGGCACCTCCACCATCACTGATGGGTCTGGCCCCGACCAGCGGCGGGTCCATCTTGCAGCTGAGTAGTGGCATAAGGAGAAGTGTGACGCAGAGATTAGTGTAACTCATAATATAAACTGCTGTGTGCCCTTTGCAGGGTTGTCTAAAGCGAATATTCAGGACAGGTTCCTGGTTTTTATTTTACCAGTTCAGTTTGCAGCAGTTCTTCTGTTCCAAAGCTGGCCAAGCTTTCAGCTTGAACAATTTTTCATTTCCCAAAAAAGCCATTGGCAAGATTTTGTTTTGATGTCATTTCATGGCATTGCATACTTGCATAGGTCATATGAACTTTGTTGGCACACCAGAAGTGAGACTTGTAGTCACATTGGAAAATACATTAGTTGCCCAATTTGAATGTCACCAATACAAGTGAAGTTTCTGATGTGCTTTCAAAAGTGTTAACAAGGTGTGAGTTTAGGCAAAATGTTTGTGAAGTTCAAATTAACTGCAGTTTCTATTGGATTTTTTTGAAAATCCCTGAGTTTTGAGAATTCAGATGTACTCTGAAGATGGCTCCTTGATAAAAAAAATAAGCAAACCAAAGCCTGGAATTAAACACAAGGAAAAGTTAGAGTTGGGTATAACATATAAACTGGAATGTGTAAACTCCAGGCAACATACATGACTCAAGTCAAGCATTTTCATGCAACTTTATTTTTATTACCTTCAAAGCACAAGAGATTCTGCTGAAATGCACCAGAGGGGAGAGAGTGTGAAGGGAATGAAAAAGACATTCAGTGTGGTTGGGAATTTGGGATATTCCACAGTGTGTCTGGAGAATGACATTCAGCTTGTCTGTGACGAGAGGGGTGTGGAGGAGAGGGAATCACAGGAACTGGCAGGCAGAGAAGGCAGCTGGGACACTGCAGAGGAGAGAGGAGGGGGACAGGGTGGGGAGTGTGGGGCAGAACGTCAAGAAGGAATGATGCCAACCATGGTCCAGTTGTTGGAGCAGGCTCTTGTCAGGAATAAACAAGGAACTCGAGGCCTCTGGTGGTCAATGTGACTCGCTATTTGTCCCAAACAGGGACAAAACCTGTTACTCAAATTGTGTGTCACATCTCCTTCTTGCCCTCTCTCCTCTCCCCAAGTCTGGCTTTACCTCGATTGTGGGTGTCCGAAGGCTCCTGTTGACCTTCACGGTGACGACGTGACATGACATGGTGGGACTTCCATATTTTGAGTTTGGTTTTGCTCTTTGTAAGTACTGAAAAGTACTGACAGAATAGCCCCCCAAAAATTACTGAAATCACAGGTCAATTACTAATAATTTCCATTCAAAGGGAGTGCAGTGGATATGGGGGCATGACAGTCAAACAGCTTTACAGCTGATGTGGGTGCTGCATAAGGAATTTGTATCAAAGAATCACTGTCTTTCTGTCAAACCAGAAAATCAATTGACAAAAATAATCTTCATATTTTATTCTGTTGTTTTACTTTGCCAACAGCTACACACTGATTAGTATTTTTGAGCTGTGTCCATTTAGCTTTTCTTCTTATTTGGCAGCATCTGGAGTATGAAACTAAAACACTCCTTGTTTCTATTTGATCTCCACTTTAATTCCTACTGCCATTTCCCAGGTATCAGCTATAAATACCAGGAGTGAAATCCTGACTCAGGGAACTGAACACAACTTTTTTTTCATTTTGAGTTAAATATTCTGTTATTTAAATGAGCAGAGATATAACTGCAGTTTTTTAAGCACCTTGAAACCATCAGCCAAATCCTGACTCCTAAATTGTGTGAAGTCACCATCCATAGCTACAGGATTGTGTATTGACATGGAAAATATGTGACACAAGAATTGATTGGTTAATGTCCAGTGTAATGTGGTAGGATTTTATATCAAAGAAAAGCATTAGAAATTTGTATTTCAAAAGGTTTCCTTAGCAAATGAAGAAAACCAGCTTCTTTATCCCGATCTGCAATAGATGACACTAGGCCTAGGTTGGACATCAGGAAGAATTTCTTCATGGAAAGGGTTATCAAGCATTGGAAAGGGCTGCCCAGGGAGGTGGTGGAGTCTCCATCCCTGGAGGTGTTCAAGGAATGACTGGACGTGGCACTCAGTGCTCTGGTCTGGGTGACAAGGCGGGGATTGGTCACAGGTTGGACTTGGTGATCTTGGAGGACTTTTCCAACCTAACTGACTCTGTGATTATGTGATAGCAGAGGTGCTCCATTCTTGGTGGCCTCCTCTGAATTCTCTCGATACTCACAGGCGGGTGACGGCACATAACTTTCTTGTCACAACAAAGAGCCAGTTTCAGGCTTCTGGGTTTTGAGGTCAAGTAGGGTCTTACAGCCAGTTCTGGGGGAAGTACTACAGCGAACACAGACATACGTCTTCTTTGGAAGGCTCACTATTGCATTACATAATAGAGAGCACCACCTCTGACTCATCGTATTTTTCTATTTCCCCTAATATGTAGATGAAACCACAGAGTTGTTTTGACTGGAGCTGGTTTTTACATCCCTCGACAACCACTTCAGCAACTGGAAGCTTTGCCAAAGGAGGAGGTTATGCAAATGAAGGAGTTTGACCTCCACCACAGCCAGTTCAGAAGGAAACAGCAAAGTTTTAACATAGAAAACTGTCTCGGTATTTCAAAACTGAAAGTCTGGAAAGAGGGAGGACTGAGTTTGTACAGGGGAGAGCTGTGCTGAGGAGAGTGTCTCATGCAAACAAATCCACTGTGCACCACATAGAACCCACACATCTCCTTGCCCACCCTCTAGGCCCACCCTCCAGCCCTTGTGCAGCAACATGTGTTTATTATTCAGGAGGAATTTCTTCACTGAAAGGGTTGTCAGGCTGCCCAGGGAGGTGGTGGAGTCCCCATCCCTGGAGGTGTTCAAGGAATGACTGGATGTGGAACTCAGTGCTCTGGTCTGGTTGACAAGGTGGGGATCGGTCACAGTTTGGACTCTGCT
Source organism: Neopelma chrysocephalum (assembly GCF_003984885.1). Lineage (NCBI taxonomy): Eukaryota > Metazoa > Chordata > Aves > Passeriformes > Pipridae > Neopelma > Neopelma chrysocephalum. Next base: position 5,341,514 of record NW_020897720.1, read on the forward strand.
CTTGGAGGTCTTTTCCAGCCTTAATGATTCTGTGATTACTGACACCATTTACATTGCCAAGCCATAGACAACTTTCAGCTGTTTCTTAATGAGAAAATGCTGGAGTTACCTGGGAAATACTGGGCTCCCAGCCTTCCTCTTTCCGTCTGTGGTTATACCACAATTATTACATCTATAACAGGTTTGTACAAACAAAAAAAACATTGCCGAAACTCAAAGCGAGTGAGTTTCTTCTCAGTGAAATTGTGAATGAAGGTGGAATTTTCTTTTTTACCATATGTGCCATTACCTCAAAAAGTCATCAGTAAGGAGGAAAGACATCCAAAAACTTGGGAAGACTTTTTAATCAAAACTAAACAAAAAAGGCTGAGACCACAGGGAAAATAGACTTAATGAGTTGTATTAGTGTTTTTCTTTTAAGTCTCCAACGCTAAGATTCCCTAGAACTAGATTTTGAAATTTCACTTAAAATGCTTCCACTTGACTTTCCGTTTCCTTCTGCATTTCACTGATTTTCTTTGTTTTTCTCTCTTCCTGCCACCCTTCTTCCCCAAATCTATCAAGACAGATTTCTGAGTGCCTAATGCTTTCCTGATAATTACAGTAAGACTTTAAACTTCCAAAGAAACCTAAAAACCTTCTTATCTCTCTATGGTCAATCCATCTCCCACAAGCTGCCCAAACCTAAACTGACTTGAACAGATTTTAGCCTCTTTTCCCTTTTAGCATAGCACAAACCATTAGAAAGGACAGTGTTCTCATGGGCATTTGTACATCCACCTGCTGGTATTGATAGTGATTAGAAACTTGTAAGCAGCCTGAGTCTCATTTGGAATTTCAAAGTAACTACTGGGATATTGCCTATTTTTCTGCCTATGTGCTCCAACCAGTGAGCAATAGCAGTGAAATCCTAGAGGGATTTCAGCTTCTCAGCCTCCTCAAAGAGCAGCAGTGGCACCAGCTGGAATGGCTTTTGTTGGGATTTGGGTTAAGAGCCCCAAGTGCCACATCCAGTCGTTCCTTGGACACCTCCAGGGATGGTGACTCCAACACCACCCTAAGATTAAGCAAAGGGGATTTTTCTTCTTTTTTTTTTTTTCCTTTAACTTTGACCAACTGAGAAACTTGGTTCTTTTAAGAGAAGTGGCTTTAAATTTTCCTTCCCAAATGCTGCTATGCTAATGTGGTCTGTGAGGAATATTAGACTTCCTTGCATTCTGCTGGATTTCAACGCTAGTAGTGTTGGGGTTTTTCTATATAAAATGAGAAGTGGAGGTAAAGAGTCTGCAGGACAAACCCTCATGGCTCAGTGTTTGTGCAAGGATTGGTGATAACAGACATAAGCTACATACAGCTACACGCAGTGTTTTCTACTGAAGCCTCATCCACACCACATGGTTTTATACATGCTGTTAATGGGAATGTACCTATGCCTTTTCTGCCACATTTCTGCCTGCCCTGCCAGGAATTCTGATTCAAGTCATAGCAATTGAACATGTCAGATGGGACCTTTCTCAACAAAGATGCCTCTGGCTCACTACTGAGCAGTGCAGTGTGAGACAGCGTAACTTTCACCCTCTCGACAAAAATCAAGGCTATTTAGTAGAATTTGTGTTTTTCTCCCCATCTTTCCTTTCTTTTGGATTTGTTGTATATAAGTAAAGCTGCAATGTAAATGGTGAAGTTCCATCTCACCTGCTCAGTCACAGGTGTTCAAGAGACATTTGTGTCCAAGATATTACAATGTTTATGGGGTTCTTTTCTCCTCATTTCCATTTCTTCCTCTTCATGAACAATTAACTGTAAGGAAAGGGCAATGCAAATGCAGTCTCCTGTAATGGAATGGTAATGACAGTGCAATGGAAACTTACAGCTGCTCAGGATTTTAGCTCCGATGACTGTTCCTAAACCATGTCTGTGCCCAGCCACCTCCCCCTACCAGCTGTGAATAAACTTTGCCTTTAGTTATTTACAGCTGTGCTGCAGATTGGAAGGTTCCTGTTTTCTTAGAATGATGCCCTTTGTTGCAGAGTTCTGTGGAGAGCTTTGTGTGACTCCAGGGGCTCGGCTGCCTTCAGACCACATCCTGTGTCTGCGGTGTTCCTGCCAGCTGCCCATGGAGCAGTGCCAGGCACACAGAGCAGTGCCAGGCCCATGGAGCAGTGCCAGGCCCATGGTGCTGACCACAACCTGCAACGTGACCGGCCCTTTCAGCCAGCAGGAAGTTCCCTGTAGATCCGGATGGAAGTGTCCTTCCATGAGGATGCTTGGAACACTTCCGTAGTTTGTTCATTAAATTCAGTAGGTCAAGAAAAAAAATGTTGTGCCGCTGCAAGATTTCTCTCCATCCCATCTCTGTACACCATTAACTGGCATATTCTAGGCTGCTTTCTCTGATGGAAGTGGTTTTCTGCTGAACTCTCTAAATCTTTAGCAGATCATTCGTTTGAGACCTATTTCTTTACAAGAAAATAAGCACACGAATGCTAGTCCTAGTCAACACATCAGAGACAAATTAATTACAAATATGGATCATTAATTGATACCAGTAGATGTTTTATTCTCAAAATTAGGGCCTCAGACTGGGCTGTTTTAATCAGCACTAATGAAATACTCTCTTTTTTTAAAAACTTCTCAGAAGTGCCAGACATGGTGGGATTCCTGTGGGTGTCCTATATAGGGCCAGGAATAGGACTTCGATGATCCTTGTGGGTCCCTTTCAACTCAGGATATTCTATGATTCTATGAAATTACAACTGACAGCTTGTTTGCTTTGGGCAAACAACAGTTCCTTTGACAAAGGGACTTATTGTTATGATTGTTAGACTAAAGCATTCAAGTGATTCTTTCTCTCAGATATTAGTTATAGGTGGAAGAAATTGAAACAGAACATCTGAAATTGATATTATTATTATTATTACAACTGGTTTTGCATGGGAATATTAATGTTTAACTTCTGAGGTAGTCAGATGTGTGAATATGGAAGAGATTCCGCAACACAGGAATTTCTCCTGCCGTTTCTGACTTGCCTTAGAAATTCCTTAACTAATTGGAAGTTAGCTTTGCTACACAGTATCAGAGGAATTTACATTGTGGGAAGTCACATGTGCAAGCAAACCCTTTGTCAGCCCCTGAAGGCAGAGATAAGCCGTGTCAGGTGTTCTGTTTTCAGATGGGCTTCCCTGCAGTCGGCTGTTACCGCGGCAAGGAAGTAATTCCATTTGTGGCTGGAACCACATTTGATTGACTCTCTAGTGATGGGGAAAGGTTTGGTGGAGATAGGAAGAAACTCCACAGTGTGTTGGTTACGTCAATGCCTGTTGTGTAACCTCATTGGGCTTTGCACAGAGGAATTGAATTCTCGTTTCCACTACTCTCAGGAGTGTCCTGGGGGATTTCACCTATAGAAAGAGGCAACAGGAAATGCCAATTAAAATGTAAAGTAAAAAAAGGAGTGATGTGCTCTTGGCTAAAACTGTTTACAAAGTCAAGTGGAATTTGGATGCCAAGGAATCTTTATGCTCTGCAGCTCTGCCTTGTGGTGTTAGAGACTAAGTCTAATTTCCACCTTGTTCACTCAGTCTCCAGCTACACAGAGTGAGGATTGTCCCCCAAAATCACAGTGAACTCCACAGAGCAAAGTAAGGAAGCGACACAGAAGAGTCAACAATCACTGTGTGAGAGCTGCAGGGGTGATTTATTTACTGACCAGGATAACATCCTCTCCTCCCTGTAAACCAGAAGGTCCTGGTTTCATACCTTCATACTTTCTGTCCATAATGAGAGCAGAACCCAGCAAAGACTCTCCTCTTTTGGCACAGGATTAAATGAGCTCTGATATGTGCAAAACCTAGTAATTTTAACTTAAATGGAGTATCCATCATCCACTCACAGTTCTGAAGAGCTCTGTGTAGAAGATCATCCCCAAAAAAGGTCTCCTGTTCTGTTTTCAGCAAAAAACCAACTCTAAGTACAATCCATGGGCATTTTAAATGTGAAACATTTCCTTTCCTTTTTTTTTTGTCCCTATATCTCCTTAGGCAAATTTAAGAGAGATCTCATCCTTGCTCAGGTCTAGGAATTTACTGACATTAGTCAATTATTTCACCTGAGTGACAGATGCTTTTTCTATGGGCCTGTTGTGATGCTTTTAATCAGGATGATGTCAGAGGCAAGGGAGGAGCAGGGGAGCACAATTCCCAGTATGAGCAACTCAAGGCACATCCTCATCCTCCATGGTGTGATGGTAAGCAGAAACAAATGTGTTCACTCCAGGCAAGAAGTTTCATCATTCTTTTGGGAAAGTCCTTGGGAAGTTTCCTTATGTAGGGCTTTGTTTTCACTCTGACATCTGAATTGCTTAGTGTAAGGCAGTTATTTAGTAACCAAACTGCCGTTGAGTTTGCATGAACATGAACGTGCTCCTGGTCAGGAGCAGACGTGGGAGAGCACTGGGAGAGCTCAGGAGACTGATTGTCACTGCTATTTCATTCAGGATATGGTGTATCAGCACCCTAACCTGCCCCTGTCCTCGAACAAGGAGCCTTCTGCAAAGATGTCAGTCAGAAATGGGTGGTGGCAAGAAATTGAGTCGCTGTGGTTAAGTAGGAAGCAATTCCTACTTATAAATTAATTCCCATTAATTTTGCAACAGTCCATATGTCAATGCAGCTGGGAATGAGACAACCAAAATATAGTTAAAAATCAAAGACTCTCTCTTATGTCTCTTTCCTCCACTTGTTTAATGCTTTTTGGCTGCAGAAACATCCTATTACTAGTAAAATAAATTTCTTAAAGACTTCAACCCTTTCAAGATAAATTCAGTGAACTGCTTCGTATCACAAACACTGTAACAACAACTGTCCAGCAGTTTAAAAATTGACCAAGAAAGCTGATACTTGGTGAAAAAAGAAAAAAATTCTACATGGATCTCGTGTTCTATGGCTACAATTAGTAACTGAAATAAAGGACAAGGACAATAATTTTTAAAAGTACAAAAACGTAATACAGACTGACAACACTACAAAATGATTTCAGTCCTACAGAAAGTGAGGGGTTGCACTGAAAGAAGTTGCACTGCAAAGTTAACTTTTTGTGCTTCCATTTTTTAAATTGCAAAGGAATTGTTAAAATATTTTATATGCTCCCTATTAGAGCTCAGATCTACTCTGAACACCTTTTCAATAGACAAAGTTCAAGAAGGTGAATTCTGTGACATATTTCCAGCTGAAGCTCATGTGCTGCTGGCCCCTGCAGTTTGCTTCACAATTCCCTGTATGAAACCAACTAAAGAGAGAGAGAAGAATATATTCGTTTTCTGTCCTTGAAATTCTGTGATATATGACTCAAGTGGATATTAAAAACCTGAGTTTCACTTTTCTTCAAATTTTCCAGTGGAATTTCAATTGTATGTTTAAAAATTTTAGACTATTGAGGTGGCCTTACTCTCTTAAAAGCTCATTTAGAAGCATCTCAGAATGGGCTCTGGGCCAGTTTGCAAACCTCTGTTGCACAGAAAATATTTAAAATTTGCAGTAATCCAAGTTTGTCTTCTATTAGAAATAGAAAATTAAAGCAAAAAAAAAAGGCTTTTCTTTCACCTTTCATTTAGGAGCGTGCTGCAAAGTTCCAGAAACCACTCCCAGATTCCCTTTTGCAGTTTATTGACAAAAAACCTATGTAAAGTTTTGAATTACATAGTTTTAATTGGTTTTCATTAATCCTAGGTTAGTATCAAACAACCTTATTATTTTTCTAATGATAGTATTAATAACATTCATAATTTTACAGGGACACATCTTTTCTTGACCTAACTGTTAAAGCTTGGATTTACATGACAACACACGAGGTTGAATTCTCAGCTTACACTTTTTCCTGCAATCAGCTTCTAGATATTGTGGGTGCAAAGAATAGCTGAGGAATAGGACCTGGCTCCACCCTGAGTCCTAAAGACCAGCAGGAGACAGGAAATACTGTTTACAAAAGTAGATAATACCTGGGACTGTGCAAGGCTGGCAGGGCTGCAGCCCCTCCTGGGCACAGTTATTCCAAAGGTCACCTGGTGCCACAGCCAGGAGGATTTGCCAGTCCACAGTCCCTCTCTTCTACTGCGGTTGCTGGAAACCCTCCCACATCAGAGCTCCTGAATTTTAAGCATTCAGGGTTGGTTACCAACATGTAGTCCCACTTATTACAATGTGACTTCAGCAAAGAAGTTACAGGAGTGACTGTCATGTCCCAAAAGCAACCAGTGGAGTAATTTCAGGAGTTTCCTTTGACTTTCAGAAGTTCAAGGACGCTTCAGTGGTTTATTTGTGAAACGACTTTGCTTTCCAATTATGACCTCATTCCTTAACAGTCATGGGAGGTGGCAAAGTTCTTATTACATAATTTAAAATATCTTTTCACCACCTTCAGGAAACTGGAATTTTCTGACAGGTAAAAAAATGATGCAACAAGATGCCTGGATCAGGGCTGGGCATTGAATCTTACTGTGAACTGCTGGTATCCCTCATAAGATGGGGTCTCATTCTCGGTGTGGGTCTCTAGGCTTTAGCATCAAATAAGTATCTACACATTAATAATTGTATAGCAAAACAGGAAGCTGTCATGACTTCTCTTCCAAGTATATCCCTGCGTACTTTAATTATAGAATAATAGAATATCCTGAGTTGTAAGGGACTCACAAGTATCATCAAGTCCAACTGCTGCACAGGACACCCCAACAATCCCATCATGTGCCTATAGCATTGTCCAAACCCTGCTTGGACTTAAAATGGCCTGAGTTAGAAAGCCTTTTTTTATAGAAGTTGTCTGACAAACAAGAAAATGTTGCTTGAGTTTAAGGCAATAAGTTACTACTGGGCTTTTCCCTTTACTTTCAGTTTGATATGTTATTTCCCCCACCCCCACCACTATATCCTGGCCTAAGTAAGGTGACAGTGGATTTTAAATAGTTGCAAGATCACACTCAAGAAATGAGTGAACTTCAAGGAAACTTGCATTCAGCTCCTGCAGTTGGGTGTACTCTGTCAGATTTATCAACTGTATGTCAGATTTGTGATGGAAACAGAGGGTTGATGTCATGGGGAACATTGATTTGCAGTGCATTTTAAAAAAGCAATGAACCATCTTCCCATTCATGCCCTGGGGGAGGAACTTCTGTGCTTCCTGTGTCAGAGGATTGGTGTCTTTATAGTTCTGTGATAAATCTAACAGAGATACCAGTTTCTTTTGTATCTCTGCCCCATATTCTCTGAGCATCTATAAAGATTTGCAAAAGTGTATCATGGACTTAGGTACCCAAATCCCACTGACTCTAGAGAGCCATTTGCTGTAGAAAATGTGATCTGGTTCTTAAAACCCTTTGGAAATGTCATACCTTCTTTTGTCTTTTTAAAAATCCTTAGGCAGGATAGTACTATCACATTCTTTTTACATTTCTAATATTGTCTGTAAACACATGCTGCAGGTGTGATGGCATCTCTGCAGACACACCCAACACACAGTGAGTTACAAGTTGACTGGGCAGATGTGGATTTACTGGAGAAGGGAGTAAGACTAAAAGATGAAACCCCTTCCTTTCCAGTTCTCTTGGATAGCATCAGCTTCTGCTCCATGTCTGCACTGAATTCACATCCAGCCCTACACTGAACAACACTCAGCTCTAACTGAAGGTTGAGTAATTACATTTGCATGGTATTGGCCAATTAATTAGTTTAGGCCTCAGTAATCCTACTATAAATGAGGTAACCATCTTCTTGTCCTCTCCACCTAAGGAGGGAGAGATACCCAATGTCCCCATCTCAGTCAGCTGCTCTGGTTGTACCAGAACTCAAATGAATCACTTTTGACTTTTAACAGAAGTATTTTTCCCCTGTGCTGTTTTACATTTCTCTCAAGGTTGGATCTTGGTTCAATGATTCCATGTAGTAGCTTGAGACAGGGATTTTTTAGGAAAATTCATTGATATACCAATATGACAGTGTTTCCTGATGAAGTCACATAAGTCACTGTTTAGTGAATTATAAAAAACAGAGTTCCCTTTTCACTGCTACTGCAGCAGAAAGAGCAGTAATAAAACTTGATCTTTGCTATCTGGGAAAACTAGACAGATGCTGAAGGAAATTCCATATAAAGCAATAATACTGATTATACATATTATATAAATTGTCCTTTTCCTAATGTTATGCATTTTTTCCTGTATTGAGGTAAAATAACTTTTGTCATTCCATGAAGCAAAAATCATCTCTCCTTCATAAGAAAGTAACCGCATTTTCAAAGGGGGGGGTTCTGCCATTTCTCCCATTTCTGCCAAAAAGGAATATTTCCTTGGCATTAGAGGAAAGCAAAACATGACCAGAGAGTTTCCACCATTCTCTTTCAGTGTCATAGGGGAAGTAGAATAAAAAGATGGGAGAGAAGCTGCTCTCCTCCGAATTTCCCCTTTAGAATATATGAGCTCATAATGGAAAACCAGACTGTCATCGAAGATATTTTCACAATCTCTATGTTTTAATATTTAAAAATTCCTCTAATGGATCATAGCATGGATCATTTCGTGGAAGTTCCACAGAAATATGTCTGTGCTCCATAGCTGATATCTAGGATTCTTGGCATAAAACTTGGGTACCATGTTACTCCATTTGTCCTGTGACAAGAACTGAGCTAAGGGAACTAAGTGTTTCTGCAAGCACACACTGAAAATGTGTATTTTTTAATATCAATTATTAACTATTCATGTTTCAGAATTAAGAAGGCACTTAACAACCACCATCAGGTTGGGCAGATGTTTAAGCTCTGCAGTAGTGACATTCCAATCAGAAAGGAAAAGTTGGATGCATGGCTGACATAAGCAAACAGCCAAGCTGAGATGGGCTGAGGCAGGAGTAGATAATGTGTATGTAAACTTACTTGTGCCCTTATTTCTCTGTTCACTGACTGAATGCAGCTCTCCAGTTTTCCTGGTCACAGCTGGCTTGCTGTTAAACTTGTGTGTTATAACAAAATGAAGTTTTGGAAATTGGAAACGGACTTAAATGGGAACAAATTTTTGTTGAGCCCTGATTCAGGCTGGGCTCTTTGTCCCTTGTGCAAGGAGAGCTGCAAGTGCTGACTGAGGCTGCTGTTACAACAGCATGAGGCCATGAGGGGAAGGAACGCCACTGTTCCCTGAGGCTTCCTCCCAGCCCTCATTCCAAGGTGTCCCCTGGGAGGAGAAGCCAATGAATGGGACAGTGGTGCCCAGCCCAGCCTCCTGCTGACTTGCATTCAAAGCTAGTCAGGCACCAGGATCAGGAGGAGACAATTTTCTCACCAGGAATGGGTTGGATACCTTTCACTCACATGTGCCCCAGCTGCTCCTGCCCCATCTTTCTCCATACACTTTCCTAGATGATGTTTTCTCCTTCTGAACAGGGAAAACCAATGGCAGGAGCAGTGTCAGTGTCCCCATGGCCCACCTTCTGCAAATGGCCTGGATGACAGCAGCCATTCAAACAGGAGTGGGAATACAAACAGTCCATGTGGAGGGAGGATCCAAAACTGCCTGAGAAGACATTGGTCCCAAACGATCATGGGAGAAAGGAAGACAAACAGCAGCCAGATCACAGATGGTACATGGGCCTGTAACCCTCAGTGTGTGCAGGTAAGACCGTGAGTACGTGTGGGAGAGGGAGATTAGAGCTCTCTGGGATAAGTGAGGGGTGGAGCTCTGTAGTTATTAATAACATTTTGGAAGCATCGAGAACTCTGGCTTCTCTGTTATATTACTGATATGGATCTCAAATGAACAGTTCACTGATTGCTGGTCAATTCTGTGTCAGGAATAAATCCATAAACCACTTTGATCCAGATTCAGCATTCGGGACATGAAGGGAACAGTTTTTCTCTGTGTCAGAGGCACCATTTCAAACCTGCTTCCAAGAGCTGCCCTCCCACCTGGGGCCCTCGTGCTCCGCCTGCCAGCTCTGGCTATGAGCTCTGGCAAAGGGAATTCTGAGGCCAATGTTTGAGGAGCAGGTTGGGCACCTTGGGATTGGCAGGGAGTCATCAGGGCCACCTGAGATTGCAGTGCCTGAGTTTTGAGTTCTGTCAGATGGGAGGGAGTTCCAGTTCAGCTGCCAAAGGTGTATGTGATCCTACTGAAGCCACATTTCTTGGAAGAGGATGGCTAAGGAGGGGAAAGGAGTCCACTGGCACTATGTATTTTTGTGTAAAGCTTCCAGCACAGTTAATCCAGAATCCCAAGACTACCCTCTCTCCAATTGGGCGATTCCACCCTCTCTGCTGTTTGCCTCCCAGGTGTGTGGCAATAAACAGGAACCCCATGCACTGCAACTGCTGATAAGTTTATCTCCCTGCTAATTTGGGTTGCTCCTCCTCTTGTTTTATGTACTTGACATATTTGAGGGCACCAAATATGCAACATATTGAGGATGCTTGTGTTGTTTCATCCATGCGAAGGACTTCTGAAAGACCATTCGAGTGCTGCCTCCAGCTTTGGGGTCCCCAGCACATGAAGGACATGAACCTGTTGGAGCAAGTCCAGAGGAGGCACCAAGATGATCTGAGGGATGGAGCAGCTCTGCTGTGAGGAAAGGCCGAGAGAATTGGGATTGTTCAGCCTGGAGAAGACAAGCTTCAGGGTGATCTAATTGTGGCCTTCTGGTACCTGAAGAGAGCCAAAAAGAGAGATGGAGAGAGAATATTTACAAGGGCCTGGAGCGACAGGACAAGGGGGAACAGCTTCACACTGACAGAGGGCAGGGTTAGATGGGATATTGGGAAGAAATTCTTCCCTGTGAGGGTGGTGAGGCCCTGGCACAGGTTGCCCAGAGAAGCTGTGGCTGCCCCATCCCTGGAAGTGTTCAAGGCCGTGTTGCAACAGGCTTGGAGCAACCTAGTCTAGTGGAAGGTGTCCCTGCCCATGGAAGGGAGCTGGAACTGGACAGGCTTTAAGGTCCCTTCCTACTCAAACCATTCCATGATTCTACAGGCACCATCTTTTTACTGCTGGATTTCGGCACTATGGCTTTGACTGTAGGAATACTGTCACTGGAAAGTACATGGGATAGAGTCATGTCTCTTCCTAAGCAGGTTGAATTTCAAAACTTTTTTTTGCTTTTATAATCCATGTATTTCGGTTTGCTTGACAAATAATGAGAATTGTATTCTATTATTTCACAAATAATTAAAAAAAAATGAAAACTTTTTCCTCATTTTCACACCCCATATTGAGCACAGAGCTCTTCTTATACCTGAGGTCTAAAAGGTACATCAGGTTTATTAGATTATATTTAAAAACTGCAACATAAAATAATGTGTGAATACCCAGTTTTTATTTCTAACCTGGAACTAATTGTTTATTTTTTGGTTGACCTAAGTCTCAATTCTTAGAACAAACACAATTCTAAAATACTAATAAAAAAATATATATATTCCCTTTACCTCTGATTGATGTGGTTGCTGGGATTGTATTTCATGTAATTATCTCTTTGATGCTTATCATGTAGAAATGGTTTTAGTTTATTTAACTTTCTCTTTCTGTCTTTATAATGTATTCCCCACCAGAGAGTTTTGGAAGTTTATTTGGCCTGTATTTACTCTTCCTTACATAATGAACAGGCTGTATGAGAGACAGAGAATCAGACAGGAAAAAGAAATGCTCAAACTATAAAGGTCATTTTAACAATCTCATAATCTCATTTCCTCATTCAAGTTTACCTGGGAGTCCCAAACTTTTTTTTTTTTTTGCTTTAGCTGTGCCACTATGTAAAAAAGGAACTCAAACCACGTGTTGCAATTCTGTGGTATTGCGGTGAAACAGAGCATCCCTTTCCTTTCAGAGTTTAGGAGTATTTATAAGGGAGCCAGCACTTCGCTTCCTTCAGATCACAAATCAAACCTGCCTGACAACTTCACTAAAGGCGCCGTCACAGGAAAAGGTGAGAATTCCTTTCTTCTCTTACTCTGGTACCAGCTGCTTCAGATAAAACTAATGAGAACTTATAATTATTTATTTTAAAGTGTATTTAAATAGTTTTTGTGACATTTTCTCAGGATAGTATTTCTATGCTTATCTCCCTGAAGTTTAGCATATAATGTACGTATGTACAAAGCTCACAGAATTGTTATCTATGCCATCAGGTAATAATCTCTTTATCTCACTGTACTGGTGTTGCTGGGGTGTGAATGGTGACAAATATGTAGTTATGGTCAGACTGTTCCATTGACTTGGCCTTGCCTAGAGCTGAGACTGGGCCAGATGAGGCCCAGAGGTCCTTGCTGACAGAAATTATTCTGCGATTCTCAGCAAAGGAATTTGTGCTGATTTACAGCACCTTGTGCTCCATATCACAGGGAACACAGAGAGAACACCAAGGGAGGGGATTCTGCCCCTCTACTCTTCTCTCATGAGACCCCTCCTGCAGTGCTGCCTCCAGCTCTGGGGTCCCCGACAAAAGAAGGACATGGAGCTGCTGGAGCAAGTCCAGAGAAAGCCACAGAGATGCTACAAGGGCTGGAGCTCCTCTGGTCTGAAGCCAGGCTGGAAGAGCTGAGGGTGTTCAGATTGAAGGAGAGAAGGCTTTGGGGAGACCTTAGAGCCCCTTCCAGTGCCTAAAGGGACTCCAAGAGAGCTGGAGAGGGATTTTGGACAAGGGTCTGGAGTGACAAAACAAAGGGGAATGGCTTCAAACTGAGAGTAGGTTTAGGTTGAATGTATGCGAACAAATTCTCCTCTGTGAGGGTGGTGAGGCCCTGGTACAGGTTGCCCAGAGAAGCTGTGGCTGCCCCATCCCTGGAAGTGTTCAAGGCTATGTTAGACAGGGCTTGGAGCAACCTGGTCTAGTGGAAGATGTTCCTGCCCATGGCAGGGGGTGGAACTGGATGATCTTTAAGGTCCCTTCCAACCCAAACCTTTCCATAATTCTGTGATTCTCTGAACATATGATGTTGGAATGCTCTCCTCATCTATGAAGTGCTCAGGCAACTGCACTGATTAATGATGTTCAGAAACTGAGTTTATTTCTGATTAATTTTTCAATAAAATTTTGAGATGGAGGAGGGAGTGTTCTCCCCCCATCTCAAAAATGGAATAATTTCTGTTAAAATTGTTAACTTCTTTCATCACAAATCTGTGAAGCTTCCCCCCAAAACCAGGAGAAACTTTTCTGTTTTGCAGGTTTTAATTTTGACAAAAGGTTGCTATGGAAGGAAAGGCATGTTTCACACTCCTCCAGTTTTAGTTGGTGTTTTGATGTTTAGTTTTGGGTTTATGAAGTGTAGTGATGAATGTCGTGTTTCAATGACAGAAATCGGCGTCTTTTCAGAAAGTTGCAAAATGTAGTTTTCTTTTGGAAATTCCAGATAATCCTGCCTGCACATGAAATCATCAGCAAAGAGTGTTTGCCTTGTAATGAAGCAATACACTACTAATAGGATATTATATGTTTTAGAGGTCTTTTCCAACCTAAATGATTCTGTATTTGGCTGCTCGATGGTAACCGGCTTTTCACTGGGGTTTGTGCTGCTCTCAGTGCAGATGCAACAGGAGCTGGTTCCTCTCCTAAACACCCTCCAGATACTTTGCTGGTAGCTTCTGGTCCCATTAATAGCTGTGCACAAATCCAAAGGGCACTGGCCCAGGGACAGCTGATTTCTGATCGAGGTTAAGGATGGCTCACAACAGCAGGAGCTGCCAGTGAGGAACAGATTGGGCACACATAGGAACACACACTCTCAAGAAATCAGGAGGGCTACTCCCCTTTTATTAAAAAAAAGACTGGTTTGGGAGGAAAAAAACCCCAACCACTTAATTTTGTGTTTTTCATGTGCATTTGGACTAACACTGTAGTCAGAATAGGCTTTGGAAGCTATATTCAGCAGTCTCTTTTTCTAAGCCATTTTCCTATTCATTTGGCTTAATCTCCAGTTAAAAAAGGTCTAGAAGTGTATCTAAATAACAGTTGTTAAAGTTTTTTATGCACCCAGTGGTTACTACAATATTTGATAAAGGTGTTTGGTGTTTCATAAAGAGCTCTAGCAGTATTTTGAATAAGTTCAGGATAAATATGCATTTATATATTGTAAATACAGCTACAAACACAGCAACAATGATCTACGTATCCAGCCCTTTCTGCAAATAGAGCTGTGGCACTGAATCCAGTAGGAATTTTGCCTGAAATTGCTTGAAAATTTAATTAGAGTGTGCAACCTGAGGTGGACACTAGAACAGTCAGGCAATGGTCAGTGTTGGCTCCAGCTGTACACTGTGTTATTGACCCTGCTGTCACTTGTTCTCACAGACATGATGGGGACAATGGTCCAGCAAAACCCTTCAGCAGGCCCTTCCCTTTATTGACAATCTTTTGTTTTATTAGGACTGCTGATGTGTTTAGCCCACAAGCTTTGCATGAATGAAATTTAATGTCCACTGATTCTTTAGTCCAGTGCCTTGTTCATACAACTGGCCTCACTGGCATCAGAAGGACTTTTCTTGCATGAAGCCAAGGGATCTGAGGATGCTTCTGAGCTCCTGATACATCAATGCACACAACAATTTCCTCTGAGGTCCATGATTGCTTCTCTACTCTGGCTTGTGGTGAAAGCTACAAGTGGATCAAAATAGTGTTACAAACTCAATTTTTACATAGTCCAAGAGCTTTTAGAACAGGAGAATGTTTCTTAGTTCACTGGGACTGACCCTGTCTTGTCACTCTGTTCAGCATGAGCCTGATTTCAGTGCACACTCAGCCAACCTCAATGAAGTTCAGCAATTTATTTTTTCCTTCCAGATGCCTCACCTGCTCTGTGCCTTACTTTCACTGTTTTCCTTTGCTGCCCTACTGGAAGCTGTGCAGTGGAAACTTCAGGAAAATGGTAAGCGAGTCTTCACCTCCTGAGACCTTCAGCTGCCTTCAGGACATGGGCATTTTTGAATTATAATTGTGGCCACATGCACAGAATTTGTTAATTATAGTATCTTAGGCCACAGTTCTTCCTATGTCTTTGTTTGTCAATAATTAGCCAATTAATGGGAGTTATTGGAAGAAATATTTAGAAGTCCTAAAATGTCATACAATAGCATATTTGTTATATTTGCATTAACAACTGTCTTATTTCCTATTCCTTCTCCTCGTGTTTCAAAAGTTTCAGTCATGCAGCCTGGAGGCAGAAACAGCCTCTTGTGACTTAGATAACAGCCCAAAATCAAACGAGTGAAGAATTAACTGTGGAAAAAATATTTCTAAGTAAAACTTAAAACTCAGAAATAGTTTATCAACTTTTCTGGCAAATAAGTCAAATGTAAATACATTTGTAAAAATACAGGGTCGGTAATAAACAAACAATTCTTTTGAATAATTTACCAGAAAATTTGGCTAAATTCAGATAATAAAATTTGTTGTTCTTATTCACTCAGTGTAGCTCCATAATCCAAGCTGCCTTCAAGGCAATTGTCCAAAAAGAAGGACCCAAGTCAACATGAAAAAAATATCCTCTATTGTGTTCCATTTCTAAAAAGGAATTAAATTACTTTCTCCCATATATTTACATTTAAAAAAAAGTATCCTGTGGGTTCTCTGGGCAATACCACAGTGCTGAAAACTGCAAATCTGTTTGTCAGCATTGGGAATAAACTTTGTGTTTGAAGTCTGTAAGACTCACCTTGCCTGTGTTTCACATGTCCATGAGCAGTTTGGGAAGCTTCCAAACTTCCTAGAGCTGAATCTTTTCTGTCAGTTAAGATTCTGTGTTTGACAGGTATTTCTTAGTGTTCCTCCTTTGTGGTAAAGCCTTAAAGCTCTTATTCTGGTGGTGAAATGCTCTGGTGAGAAGGTGCTAGAACTCACTGGAACTCACAACATACTGGAGTGTTGAGCTCCTGGACAGCAGAGCTGAGGAAAAGGACTCAATCCAACCTTCCCACTGGCATGTAGGAGTAGCTGCTAATTTCTTTCTTTGCCATGTCCAGTGTATGTCATAGAATCTGAGTGGAATGCTGAAACACCAGCTACAAGAGTGGAGCTCACCTGTAACTCACCTAATGAAGCAGTTTACTGGAAAAAGGACTCTGAATGGAAGGGAAAAGGAAAGACTCTGATTGCTGAAGTGAAGGAATTCCCAGATGCTGGAAACTACACCTGTCTGGCAGAGAATACCCATGAAATCCTCAGCTATAATTTCTTCCTCATAAGCAAAATCGACTCCAATGGACAAATGATAAGGTCGATTCTGAAAAGCTTTAAAGGTATGTAAGATGATGGGATGCTCCTTGCTCAGCTTTGGGCACTGAGGGCCAGAGGGAGCTTTCTGGAAATGTGTGAGAAACACCCACTTTAAAACGGGTTCTCTTAAAGGCTTTACTGACAGTGGAAGGCAAATAATTCCTTCAATGTCTCTGTGGTAACAAACACAGGGATTTGCCCACTGTACAGCTGCAGGATTTCTTTGTGGAAGGAACAGTTGATTTGTCCGTGTAAATCTCTTCCTGACAGCTCTTTGCCACAGCCTGGGTGTGCTCTGGCTTCTGTCAATGCCACGTTGATGTGGTGCCACGTGAACCAGCCTTTGACCACCACCTGTGGTTATTTGGCTCTAACTACACGTGGCTGCCCACGGGACAGTCTCAGACTGTGTCTGCCTGTGAACCCACCTGCCAAAATAGATATAAGTCCATCGAACTGCTGTTTTGTCTTTGCTTTGACCATTTCGGTAAGAATAATAAATAAACCATGTTTTCTTTCTTTTTCCATCTAGAGCCAAAGTGGACGTTTTTAAAATGTGAGGCAAAGAACTACTCTGGAATTTTCATGTGTTCATGGATGACAGAAAATGAGAATCCAAATGTGAAGTTCACCATCAGAAGTCTAAAAGGGTAAGAGCTTGTACTTTCCTTAACAAACTCATAGTAAGGCCAGAGCAGCCCTTTGTGTTACTCTGTCTAGGAGATCCCGGATTTTAGGCTGTTTAGAACATGTAGAAAGGAAGAAATTTCTCTCGCAGAGCCAGAATATCTGCAAAATATTTTGAGGCATCACAGGGAATAAGTTAACCAATAACGGCATGGAAGTAGCTCAGAAATTAATAAAGACATGAAAATGGAATGACCCCCAGTGGGCTGTTTCAGCCACAGAATAACTTAAGCAATAGCAGAAGAGTTTGTGGAGGGGAGAGAGGAAGTTGAGCCAAAAGCAGAAACAACCACAGCTCCGAGTCCCCTCTCTACAGAATGAAGGGAGTGGGAGGCTGCACCCACGGCAGAGGCCACATGCCCACTGACAAGTCTCTGCTGAGGAACACAGCAGAAACCTGTGAGGGAAATGTGTGACGGGAACCTTGGGGGGATTTCCTGCCTCCCACCACTCCTGGGGGTTTCTCCAAAACATGGAGTACTTCAGCAAAAGTCACTTCAGTTCATTAAAGAAGAAACAACAAGAAACAAGTTTTATTTTGCTGAATGCAAAAATAGAACCAGATTCAGATAGTACTTTATAGGTGGGTTTTGGCATTTATTTCCCAATAGATACTTCTCAACCTTCCCTCCTTTCTTCAGCAAGGATTTGGAGAGGGTGAAGGAACAAAGTAAGATACTAGAGCTTGCCACAGGATGGTAGTAATAAGAACAGAGATACCCTGCTTTAGGATTAAACACTGATTCCTTCTGCTAAGGCAGGAGGTGTGGTGTGGTTGTGATTTTACATTAATATGTCCTACAGCACTGAAAATGCAGGAACTCCCACTGAGCTTTTTCTGCAGCAGATGAAAGGCAGCCATGAAATGATACAAACAACATCAAAATATTACCTTACCTAACCTTACAACACTACATGTCGTTGTTGTTGTGGCAACACATTCTCAGAACCAACCAGCATCCCCACTCCTTTACTCTGTTCTGTGTCCAGCCCTCAGGGAGATGTGACCTGCAGCAGCCCTGTGGCTCACACTGATGGATCAGTGACCAAATACACGTCCCAGTGCCGCAAAGAAAACTTCTGTCCCTTTGCTGAAGAGTCCCAGCCCATTGACGTGTTCCTGGAGGTCATTGATGAGGTGGAATATGAGAACTACACCAGCAGCTTCTTCATCAGAGATATCAGTGAGTAGACCAGGAATCATGATCAATTCTTAGCTTTATTCTTGCTGCTGACAGTGGAAGCAAGGGTAGGTGATCACACCAGCCTTGGGAATCCCTGCCCTATTATACTGTAAATCTGCATCAAGCCCCCAGTTACAGGAACAGGGGAAAACATGCCATAGCAGCAGCCTGGAAGAGGATGAGGAAGTGAAGAAGCAATATCTCCCTGGCTTGTGACCTCAACCCTCTCACGCCCACATGTCCCAGAAGTTCTGTAGCCTCCTCTAATAGATGGGCATGTTTCAGAAGGGGTATGTGGAAGAAGTCAGAGAACAACCAATAACCCAGCAGGCTTTTCTCTTAGAACTCATTAAGGCTATGGATGCTTCCCTCCTGATCCATTCCCACAGATGGGCGTCCAGGGCAGATTAATAGAAATGGATAGGAATAAGAGGATATAAATTGTGATCATGATGCCACAGGGCATCCTAAAGAAACAGGTGTTTGTTAAATGCCCTAATAGTCAGCAGAGGTTGAAGATATTCCTCCGTGTCCAATGTAGCCCTCTGCAACCCTTCAGATCTTACCCAGAGATATTATGGGAGTGTGCTTTATTTTCTGTGAGTAGCACAAAAGGCAGTTCTTATACATAATATCTACTCCTCTCCTAATCTCCTGGAGTCTCCCAGTGCTCATTCCGATAAAACTATAAACAGTAGGACACCAACATCCAATATTATGTTGCTAATGTGAATTAATTACCTCTATATTTTCTCTTGCAGTAAAACCTGACCCACCCCAATGTCGGTATGCGGCCACAAATGGAATGGTGACCTGGGAATATCCCAAAACATGGAGCACTCCGAAGTCCTACTTCCCTTTGACTTTTAAGGTCAAAGTTAAAAGCACGAAGAAACGCAAAACCCCGGTAAAAATACATTTGAAACACAATTTTATTGCTTGAACAGACAGTATAAATAATATAAGTTTTGTATGTAAGAATCACAAACTAAAATTAAAAAAAAAGAGTGCTCAGACCCAAATGGGGCAAGTTCTGCCTTGGCAGAAAAACACCTTCCCAGTTCTATGAGCAGTAAGATCCCTGATGTTACTGAGGAGAGAAAATCCTACCCAGCATTACATAGCTGTGCTAGCATGAGAAAAGTATTTACCAATTCATTAGTAGGCTGTGTGGGTCCTAATGTATGAAAATCCCAATTTCCAAATCAAGAAGTCTCAGATCTCTTACACGGATTTCCTCGTATGTTGTTCGTGCCTGGGCAGCTCAGACTTTATAGGGGAACAAGAAATAAGGAATCACCGATTCATTTGGAAGCATTTCTGTTCAGTCTGTGGTCTTTGCCACTCTATTTCTTGTTAGATAATTATTATCTAAACATTGTTCCTCTGTGTCAGTTTTAAATCACAGATGATTTTGCTTCCTTTGCTGATGCTCACTGACACACAGTGGTGATGGTGACTTGCCTGGGTTGGCAGAGAACTGGAAAGACCAGCTGACCACAGAGCAGGACCTGAACTGCAGTGCTGCTCTGCCTTGGTCCAGCAATCAGAAAAGCAAGCAAATGTAGTGATCATCCCAGCTTGTCAGGGGATTAATCCAGAGACATATCTTAAGAGGATGTGTTTTCCTCTGTGGACAGAATCCACTCGCCCGTACCAGCAGATGGGGCCATTCCCCCATTGATTTTAGTGGTGTTGGCTCCTACAATCCCTTCAGTGGAGAAACTGGAGAGTCTCCAGATGCTTCTTGTATCAGCCACAGGGCCTCAGTGGGCATTTCAACGACACTGAAAAGGAGTAACCTCTGTCTTTTATGGTTCTCTCTCTGAGAGAAGAAATAAAAAGAGAAAACCCCAGATAAATAAATAACCCCTTTGTCTTAATGAGTGTTTCAGTCTGGGGTTTGGATCACTTCAGAACACCAACTTCAGTGGAACATGAGCTGTTTAGTTGGTTTCTGCTGTGACTCAAGTTCTCACATGGACTGTTTAGTTGGTTTCTGCTGAGGCTCCAGTTCTCACAAGCCTTTGCTGTCTGTGGGTGGTACTGGTGCCTGTGAAACACCAGATTGCCAGTGGGGGTTTAAGTGACATGAGCTTGTTGGAACATTTCTGGTGCTGTGTTCTCAACCTTTACAACCCACTGAAGGAGCTGTGCCCTGTTCACAGGTCATCTATGTTACTGATGAACAGTCATTCCACCCTCCAAACACTGGGCCAAAGGATGAGATTTCCGTGCAGGCCAGGGATCGTTATTACCACTCATCCTGGAGTGACTGGTCTTCACTCTGCAGGTAAGGCTTAAAGAACCTTCTACTAGAGAAGCAGGGATGATTCCTTACCTAGAAGAGTATGGAGTCTATGATTTTTTTTTCTAATCTTAAATGATCATTGATTTTACATTTCCTTGTAATCATTTTTGTCTCCTGAATATTCTTTTTCATTAAATATCTGTAAGAGAATAAATGTGTTGGGCTGCTTAAATGGTGATTCTCTTACAAAAATAATCGAGGAAACAATTAGAATCCATTTAAATCAGAGAGGAAACAATGAATGTAGCTTCAAGGACATGGGTTGGGTTATAGTGCCTCACACGCATCAGCTGAAGCTGAATCCCTGATCCCCATCAGACACAGAGCCTCCTGAGCCTTGCATGATGTGGGCCTGTGGACTAAAAATCTGGGTCTGAGGAGAATTAAGATAATTCTTACGTAAATTTGCTTTCTCTTATTTTACAGATAACTAGTAAGAGATTCCAGGAGGATGGCACAATACTCCTAAAGAAAGCAAAGAAGGAACCAGCACAAGAATATAAGCACAATTTGAAGAAAAATCTGCATTTGAGATTATTAAGAAGTCATAATATGTCTTTTTTTGTAAGATATGAATATGTTCCTGATTTTGGCAGCTCTTAAATTCCCCAGATATGAGTAACACCTTTAGCATACATCATGTTATATTAACATGAATTTGATACATTGCAGTCAGCTATTATTGTCGGTTCATATTATTATATTTCATTTATTTATTTAATATTTATTTATTTATGCATTATTTATGTACTTATTTATTTATTTATTTATTTATTGGCATGACTTGCAAGGGCAGTTGATGGCAGTTACTATTCGAACCATTTCATATGTTAAGTTATTTGTAAAGTAAATTCCAGAAAGAACTGTTTCAATATTCCATTATTTAATGGTTTGATTATGTGTCTATTTAATTATTTATTTTTATTTATTTTTGTTGGAATGTGTAAGCATAAAAAGCCTTGGCTGCAGGAGTGCTGTGGTTAATTCCTATTACCACCACTTATGAACATGAAAGGAACTGGTAGCCAGTACCTGAATTTAACCCCTCCTAAACAACCTCCTTTTCCTCCACGCTTGTGGTCACTGGAGGCCCTTTATTCAGTGATCCATGTGTATCCAGTACATCTCCTGCAGTGGAATTTACTGACAATAAAATGAATTCCAACCTGCTCTGCCACAGGCACAGAGCACAGGAGTCAGAAATCTGCAGCTACAACCAAGGCAGCTGAAATTACATCTGTACTGTATCTGATACCTCAGAGGCCAATTGTTAACAGGTTTTATATATGGGTGTTAAGCATCTAATTAAAGTTAGAGTTTTGGAATACAGATTTTTATAGTTCATTTTGAAAGTATCTCCCTACTACTGTATCATGTGTTGGTGTCTTCACAGAACCTTAGGTAAAACACCTCAAGTCCTGGCTCTGAACTGCTCACAGAGTAAGTCCCCAGGTTTGGAAAAAGGCAGAAGCATGTGTTGAAGCCTCTGTATTTTTCATAGAATCATGGAATGGTTTGGCTTGGAAAGGACCTTAAAAGGTCATCCAGTTCCACCCCCTGCCATGGGCGGGGACACCTTCCACTAGACCAGGTTGCTCCAAGCCCTGTCCAACCTGGTCTTGAACATTTCCAGAGATGGGGCAACATTTGTCAAAACACCTGAGTCCACTTACAGGAAGGCAAAATAGTGAAATATCTGATGATTCAGACTTTAAGCCCTGATAAAGAATCAGTGGAATTAAAGAAAGACTTTCACTGCAACCATGCTTCCTTTTTTCCCAGTCTTAGCCATGGTGGTAATTTCAGATATTTCTAGATTGAAATGTGTGAGATATCTGATATTTCAGAAAACTGCTGACAATCTAGCTACAAGTGCTAGTAATATATTAAGTTTATGTGTCTTATTTCCATTATAAATGCAATTTATTGTGCTTTTTTTATGAGCTAATAATAAATACATCTGAAAACAAGAAAATTTGGTTTACTTGTGATTTTTTAAGAATGGTTGGTGTCACTCTTCACTTTTCTACCAGAATGTTATACACTACTCCTGCAAAAATGTCAGTAGGGCAAAGTAATTATTACTGATTAATACTAACAAATTCATGGCCTGTAAAAGCGTGCAGGACCACCCAGCAAAGTGGTAACAGTGAGTCAGCCAGATCCCCTAAACCCTCTTCTGCAGGCAAAGAGAACACTGAGGTTCTCTGGTCTTTGTGGTCAGGAGGTTTGTAACTGAAACCACTTGAAATACATCTTGAGGTCTTCGAGGTTTCTCTCTGACCCTGTTGGTGCAGTGTTCAGAATTCATAGGACTGACCTTCCTGTTCTTCAGACAACTGGGTTGAAACCTTGGCACCACTGAAACCCATCACTGCAACCTCTCATTAACTTGGGTCCAGCCAGTTTCCATTCTCTGGAATACTCAGGCTAAATTTAGGAGTATCCTGACAAAGATTACATTAATCTACTGCCTTCAGAGGAATCTGCCTTTCTGTGCCACAATGCCATAAGGTGAGTTAAACCTTCCTACAGGAAGCTTTTCTGGCATGGATTATGGGGTAATCAGGAGCCAGTGAGGGAAGTCATTGGCTAAGATTCTTCAGGAAAATAACAAAGTGCAGCTTGAAACTACCTGTTTTTCTGCAGAAATCAGGTTAATCATAAGATGGCTGCTCTCTAAGACATAAAGTTGGCTTTAATCCTTGATTATCGATTTCCTGGGCCTCACATGGGCCCAAGTGCCTGTGAATATCTCCTCTAAAAATTGTCAGTCTCCCATCTCTGAGGGACTGTCTAGACAGTATAAAAAGGTGTCAAATATTCCCTATGGTGGCTCCATATACTGGAGACAATTTTCTAACATACTCCATCCATTTAGGAACATAATAGTTGATGTGTCAGTCCTTGGACTTCTCTTTCTTAATTCCTCTCCTTGTTGCACTGCAAATAATCTGGAAACCTTCTGATAAATGTCACAATGCACAGACTCAGTTAGGCTGCACAATGTACAAAATTGCCCCCAAAACTTCAGATTGCGAAATCAAAGCTTCTGAAATAAAATTATAGAACTAAGTTTATTCCTGAGGCTCCTGAGGTATGAGAGTCATTAATTGTATAAATAGATAACAGTCTTATACTGGACCTACTCCCAACTCTGTGTCCCACCATTTTCTGGGAAGGGGCAGCTCCTCCAGCTTTCTATTCATACTCATCACTCAACATGTGGCTTTAGGTTTTGCCTACCACACCTCCCTAAATCTGCACTGAACAGAGACTGACTAATTCCCTTCAGGGCTTTTTGTGGGTGCTCCTCATCTTAAGGAATGCTTGACAAATAGTTGGTGTCCTTAATGAGGCACTAATTGGTTACAGTAGGAACTTGCTATCCTCTAAGTGCTTCAGCTGGGCAAGCAGGCACTTGCTAGAAGCAAAAGGGGGGAAAAAGGCTTATGTCTAATTAAGGGTTCTGTGGGAAAATACAGATTTCAGGTCCAAATGCTTCGTATCCATCCCTTCTTCCATGCTGATCTTCATCCTATCCCTTTTCTTCGTAAGTTGTATATTCTCTTTTATAAAAGTAATGGTATTTTTAATACAGGCAAACCCAATGTATATCCTCCAACCTTGTTCTGAGACATGAAAAATCTTAAAAGAAACCTTGCTTCAAATATGTCAGTTTGACCGAGTTCAGTGTGACCAAACTTCAAAGTGCTGAACACCTGGGAATTGCATCTTAAGGCAATCTAAAATAAGTCCTATTCAATACATTCAGTGTAAGTGTTAAGCTGTTAATGCTTGTTTTGTTTTACCTGTGAGGAATCCATTCAGAACCATCAATGGTATGGCACTAAGTAACTCGAAGGATCCACAAGTTCCTTGCAGGATAACAGGATCACAGCCTTGTATCATATCTTAGACATATCAGAAGACACAAAGAAAAATGTAAAGCTCAGCACCAGCCTTTGCAGAGAGGTGTTGGGTTTATTTTTTACTTTCTGAAATAACACCTGAAACCTTCAGCAGGGATCTGTCCCGCCTTGACACCTGCAGTGTTAAAGAAAGGCTCCTTTGATCTCTCTTAAGGTGTGGAAAATAGGAAACTCACCTTCCTTCAGGCAAATACTGTTTTGGCCCAGTTTGATGCCTTAACAAACACATCACTTGATTCTCAAATCTTCCATTGAGCAAGACTTCAAAAGTCTGATATGTTAATTGCACATGGGCGGACAACCCAAACCACCCACCCAGAGCAGGATTGAGGGAGCCCACGAGCCGCGTCCCGAGTAAACACGCGCTGGAATCACCGACGCGGGTGACCATGGCAGGATCTATCTTGACTTGTACATTCTTCAAAGGTTTATGTGGTGTGCGTGAGAATATTTTTTTTAGCTATTCCACGTGCCATTTTTTCACCACTGTTGGTGTCCTCAATGGGAGGCACTCCATCAGATGAATGGGAACAGGTTACTGTTCTGGAATGCAGCCACAGAACACCCTCCCATGCAGAATAAAGCAGGCACTTAACTAATGACGTGCTGCAGCAGCATATTTGGCATCCCATTCGTGCTCCACTCAGCACTCCAAATCTAAAAGCAATATATGAATAATTGTGAAAAATTGTCCTACTCTCGGAAAAATATGCACTAATATTTTATCAGATGTAACACCATGTAATTACTTTTTCTTCTTCAAAGGATCAACTTGAAGAGATAAAAAGACAAGATATGAAGACAAAGGCAGAAAAAGCTAAAGGTAGAAAATTATGAGAGGCCCACAATTAACCTACATGTATTCATGAGTTTGCTGACTAGGTCAAAGTTTCACTCACTATTCTTTGATACAGAGTATTTTCTATAAATTTCTGAATTAGTTTTAGGTATGATGAAGAGGTCTTACTGACACAGCTTTGGGAACCAGCTATTCCTAAACAGATCTGAATACTTGTTTTCCAACAAACAACATGTTTTCCAAGTAGATAAAATCAATCCATTGTGCTAATCTACTGTCCATGTCTGCTTTGTCAAATGTTAACTCATAAGGACAAATATGCCACAAAGTCCCTGAGCAGCTGCCTATTAGCAACACTTGACATTCTCCTGTGGGAATCACAGCATCAGTTCCCTTGGAATGGACCATTGGAGGTCACCTGGTTCCGCACACCCCACACCCATCACTAGATTATGGCCAGTTCAGAACAGATCCATTTTTTAGTATCTCCAATGATCTCTGGATAACCTGTTCCTATTCTTGACTACTCTCATTGTGAAATTTGTTTTCCTCATATCTAATTAGAATTTCTCTTGCTGCAATTTGCACTGTTCTCTCTCTTCCTTTCACTGTGTACCTCCAAGAAGACTCTGGCTCCTGTCTTCTCTGCACGTCCTGAAAGAGCAGCTGAAAACAATGAGACTTTGCTGTCTTTCTCCAACCTGGTCAAACCACTTCTCTCAAGCTTGTCTAGCATGACACGTGTTTGATCCCTCTAAACACCTTGTTGGTCCTTCACTGGTTCTGAACAAGTATTTCACTGCGTTTTCTGTGCCAGGGAGCCCAAAACTCTACCCAGAATGCCAGATACAGCCTCATCAGGGCTGAACTTGATAATTACACTCTTACTAATACAGCCCAGCATGCAGAGCTGGACTTGTTCAGTACAGGGGCAAACTGTTGACTCATGTCCAACTTGCACACCATGAAAACTGGTCTCTTCCCAGTATGCCACTGGAAGTTCTTGAGCACAGCACTCTGATCTAAGTGAACCTTCAGTCTGCCTGAGGATGACGGGCCTCAGGTTGTCAGACCAGCTCCATGTAAAGAGCTACCAGGGCAAACAACAAGTTTGGACAAGAAAGATGCCTCAGATAAAGCACTTTTTCAGTCAAATAGTGACTATTTTCTCTAGCTGGCTGGTGTGAATTCTGCCCATTCTCAAAGCGAGGAATAGAGATCCAGAGACTTTGGCCTCCTTTTAAACTGGAGTTTCAGTAAGTGTTCTGTGGCATTACTCTTTACCAAGCTTCAGTTTGAGATTCTGCGAGTAACACCTCACTGCAGAAAATGAAACAGACTGTTGCTCTCTGAGTAGGGCATTTTTCTTCTCAAAGCTCTAAGACAGCTTTGATATTTCAAAATACAAAAATCTCCAGGATTTCAGCTGAGCCCCTGCTGTGAGTGAGCTGCTGTTTGCATACCCTACAATATGTCACAGCCTCTCATCACAACTATGTCCCTCCTATCTGAGTGGTCTAGGCAATCCCTACAAAGCTTAAGGTCCACTGTTCAGGAAATGAATCTTTATTTGATTCAAAAGCTCTAACCAATACACCTAAACATTACCAGAAAAAAACATTCACCCCATGGCTTTCCTGATATGGGGCACAGAATAAGCATTAGGAATCCTTCCAATAGAAAGGTAACTTTCAAATGCTAAGAAAAATCTCATTTAAAATCTGCCTCCTTTTTGGTCCCCTCCCACCTCCAAAAGTCATCTCTTCCTGCACTAGTCTCAGAAGAGATTCCTACATCAACTTAGCAGACCTGAAGCAGATGTTTATACTCTTCTGCTGGCGGGATGGGATGGATATTGAGGTTGCATCAGAAAGGACACTGTGGAGCACTGTATTAGAACAAGAGAGCATAACCAGAGTGGTAGATTTCCTCATTCCGGTGTCAAGGAACCAATGTGTTCTGTCAAGCTGCAGTTTCACAGTTTCAAGATTTCCTCAAGAGTTTTGTTTGTTCAAAACTATTCAGATTAGGAGTAACTTCCGGCTTGCTTTGGGTTTTGCTCTTGTTGCCTAATGTTGGTAATTGTCCATCAACAAATGAACATGTCCTGAATACTCTCCACGAGTTTGTACATGCTCTTTGCCAGGCTCTTCAGAAAGGTTTTGGACTCTACAGTACAAAAACTTCACTGACATCCCAAAGCAGAAGAATCCAGACCGATCCCAGTGTAAACCACAGCCTGTCTCTTGTGATCTCAACTTCAAAGGAACATGCACAGGTGTCCAAGTTAAGAAAAAAGGAAAATTAAATATTAAATCACTGAAGACATTGAATTACAGGGCTCCAGCTCAAACCAGATCTTTACCTATCCTGGAACTCAAATTTGATGGCATTTATATTTTTCATCCCATGAAGTGATGAGAAATTAGCCATTTAATAATTACCTATAATCCTTAAAGACAAGATGATATTTACCCTTCTAGGGATAAATTAGTGGGGCCCAAGGTCTACTTGACCTATTACAACCTTTTCTGTAAGAACATTCAGTCCCCTCTGTCTTCCTGAAATTAGCACATATGGCCCCAATTCCTTGCAGTGAGGGAAGGTGATCACTGAAATACTGTGAATTGTAGTAGTGTGCAGAGATCTTTCCTATTGAGACAATTTGCACAACTACACTAAGACAAGACGATTTTGGAGGAACTGGTTCAAACCAAACTGTCGGTTCAAACCTCCACATTACTTTGAACTTTATGAAAATTGAGCCTCAGATCTGATTCTCCCCCTGACCTGAGCTGTATTATAAAAGACAGAAAATGATGCCTATTGATTAAGTCACTAATACAATGGTGTGTTGGATTTTTTTAAAGAATCCCTCCTACTGTGCTGGAAATAGGAAAATAGGAGAAGAGGGGCAGGCAGAGGAATCTCCTCCATGACAGCAGACCAGGCAGTAACTCAGTGGCTCTGAACTCATCCCTGCTCTTTGCCAGGCAGTCCCATGTGGTATCTTTCTCTCACAGAGAGTTGGTTCTGATCTCTAAAGTGGCAGAATTTTAAAGGAAGGAGAACACTGGAACACTGAAGGATTCTCTGGGCTTTTGGTGAAGTTTAGGGTGTTCAAATAAAACATTCTTTTCCAGAGCAGCCTAAAGTGGCTCAGTGCACAGCCATAGTAATCAGCATTGCCTTTAAACAGGTTACAGGCAGCTCCAAAACCTCAAGACAACAGGAATTAAGGACTTCAGCTCTACTGGGATGAATCTTTTAGAACACACCCAGTAAGAATTATTTTTCCCCTGGGAATTATGTTCATCTTTAAGAGTCAACAGGCAATAACAGACCAGCAACAAGTAACCACCTTCCTGAGTCATTCATTGGACTTGCTGATAGAGATGGAACAGTTAATTAGGCAAGGGGCTTAGCCAAGGAACAATACATCTGCTCTATCAACACAATCCATGCTAGGACACTCATGACCTTCACGTTATACAGAAGACATCCTATTGACACTACACGGGCAACACCTTCTTCTAATTATGTTCTATGTGAGGGGATTTCATCACCAGGGTTCCTGCTCCTTGTGCGTGTGTATATAAATATCTGCTCCCACAGACACATGGACACACACTGGAGCTAAACGTGCTGGAATACTTCAAGGGCAGATCAGCTGTGAGAGAAGCCATGAAGGCAACAGGAGTCTTTGTGCTCCTCGTTCTGGCAGTTCTTTGCTTGGCAAGTGAGTCACCTCCTGTATTTCCTGATATATTATAGTTCTTATGTCTAAAGACTGCAAGTTTCTCAGTGTATTGGGACAGCGAGCAATGGTTCCTGGAGCTGGGTGGGAGACAGAAAGTGAAATTTTAGGCTTGTGCTCTATTTATCAAACACTATTGTGCCAGCTGTAGAGTTGCCCACTTGAGTGGATGAAACCTATTCCTTGGTGGTGGTGTGAATCAGAGCTGCATTCTGCACTGTGACTAAAAAGAACTGCAAAGCCTCAGAACTAAAGCTGATTTTACCTACTTATTTCTACATTTTATCTGAGAAGGGAGGTTGGAGCTGATGAGGTCCTTCTCCTGCCAAACTGACCACGCAGGGGACAGTTGATTATGCACTGCACACATAATACAGCTTAAACCACCTCTTTATAGAGGTGTTAGTTTGCCAGGCTGCAGAGAGCTTTGAGGGGCAGATTGCTCTGTGATAAAATAGGGAGCTGGAAGGAATTTCTTCAGCCTTTACTTGGTATTTTTATTTTTACTAAAAACTTGCAGTAAAATATATACTTATAAGTTAGTACATTTAAGATAACTGAGAGTCCACATTTCTGCTGGAGTATAGAAGTTCAAATGCATTAAGAACATTAAAGAAAAATAATGAAAATATTAAACCCAAAATTATTAAACAAATTATTATTTTTCTATTTTGAATAGGTCTGATAAGGTTGCTTTGAAAATTGTCTCAAATTCAAAATGCTTATGAACAACAATTTCAATGAAATTGCATGATTTGACAGAAACCATTCTTTCAGTGTTTCATTAACTGCAGAATTATAAATAAATATTACTTCCATAAGAATTCCAGGAAATCTCTTCCTTGAACTTCTTAGTTTATTTTCTCTCCTTGAAAACTTTATGAATTATTACTTTTTGAGCTACATGTTTTTGCATTCAATCTCGTATACAGAGTGGCTATTAAAAGGTTGCTGGAGAAAAAATAACATCCTAATGTTTTGGGGGAAGTGGATTAAATCTTATCCAATTCCAGAATAATGAAAACTGTCAAACCTCTGGTGACACAGATTGGAATTTGACATGGAGCACTATTTATGATAGTTTTCTTTATGTTGAACAACTTTATTTGATGAGAACATGCAAACAGCTCCATGAAAGGAACTTCCAGTGGAAAGTGTAATGGCTTTAAAGATCAGAAAAAGCCACATTTACTCCAAAAGACAAGTGCTAGAGCTGTATTGCTGTAACAAATTTTCCTCCTGCTCCTTCCACACAGAAGTCTCTGCCTGATAACTTTTACCCCTTGGAATCTCCAAGGATGATGATTACAGAACAGGAGAACAAATACATTCCTAAAGAAAGTAACAAATGTGTCACCATACCGGAGACATGCCAATGGCACTTGATTACTTTCTGGGAGGTGTAATTAGCATTGTTTTGAAGCAGCTCCTTGAAGCCCCACCTCGGAACAGGCTTCCATTCTATCAGATGCCATGTGTGTACAAAATAGGAGCCAATCAGTTCAGAATCTGTATTGACCAGCAAAGGAAATCACTTTTTAAAGTGGTATTATGATCCAAATTGGATTATCATTATTATATATATTTAATATCATAGTTTAATGAAGTTTTATCCTCATTATTGACAGAAAATCAAAGCATAAAAGGAACATGTGATTTTCTTACAACCACATGCAACTTTTTTTTACAAACTTAGGAATTAAAACCCAGTCATGCTCAACAACCAGTTGATCCTGAACAGACTGGCCATTGAATATAATATTGACTTCTGGGGTTTCAATCTTTTTGTGGTGAAAGGGGGAACAATGGCTCCAGTTGCTTCTACAACACAGGCTGTCCTAGCAGCTGACAGAGGTTTCTGAGATAAAGAATAGAATAATGTCCACTTGTTTAATAGGTTCTGACACCTGTGTCTTATTAAACACTGAAAAGCTCTGTCAGTATTTACTTTCAAGGACTTAAGTGACTTGGTGTTGCTCGAAGGGGTGAGACTAAGGAAATCATCCTGGTTTGAAATTGAGTGTTCATTAACTGTGATTTTTATTTTATCCTTTGTGATTCTGTTTTATTGCAGATGCTGACAAAGAGAACGAGGTGAGTAATTTTCTTTATTTCTGGACAAAACTATATCGTTCGTAACAACATGAGGTCAGAAAAAACCCCCAAACATGTTAAACTTTAATTAGTTGCTAGCCACGTATTGAGATTTCAGTGAGAAGTCTCCAACTCTGAGAAATGTGGTTTTCATACAGTTGCCCTGGCAACTTCCAGATGTTTTTACCTGTTATGTATTCTGGGCAAGAAATTGGGCAAGGACAAATTTTAAGTCAGAGAAATCTAGATTTTTAAAAATATTTATCTGATTATGACACTGTAAGTCTTTCTTAATGACTTTCAGATCCTAAGTCCGGCACTTGGAGGTTTTGATTTCTCTCTGGTTATGCTGGAGTCATCCTGGGGTCAACCTCTGAAAGAAATGAGACACCAAGAAATAAAAATCCTTACTCGGATGAGCAGGGACAAGACCTTTCAGAGTCCAGTGATGAATAGTGGGGAATGAAAAATCACCCACACACAGAGCTGGGTCCATATTAGCACAACTCAGGAGGATTTTCTTCATGGAAAGGGATATCAAACATTGGAAGGGGGTGCCCCGGGAGGTGGTGGAGTCACCATCCCTGGAGGTGTTCAAGAAACGCCTGAACATTTGTAGTCCCATTTTCATGTCTAAGTCTGTAATGAATACAGTCCTGCTATCAGATGAGGCCTCCAACAATTCCTTTTCATGCCAATACTTAAACAGGACTTTAATTTCACCTGGGCAGAACTTTCCCCAGTGTAAAAAGCATCAAGAGTTGATATTGTGCAATAAAGAGAGAGAAAGCCTTAAGAAATAATCTCACCTGAATTTACTGACCATTGCAATCAGCTAGAAAAAATTACTAATACTCAACTTTTCTGTAGCTATATTTTTCCAGTGACTGTAATGCTATTCAGATGGAGAGCACACTCCTTAAAGGTGCTCAGTATGTGTCACAGGCATCATCACACACATCTCTGTGATAAGGAACATTTCTATTTTGAGGCTTAGGCTCAGCTAATACAAATGGCGAAGCCTCACTGACTGCGCTGCTCTAGAGCAGCTGACAAGCGCATCCAAAAATGTCATATATTCATTATTTCTGTAGGTGAATGGAAAATGTGAGAAAGATGGATTCAAAGAAAAATGACACTCTATTTGCAGGTGGACTGCAGTGAATACAGGAGGTTAGAGAGAGGAAGACCCATTTACTGCGAAAGGCTCTATCAACCCTTCTGCGGCTCAGATGGAAAAACATATAACAACAAATGTTCTTTCTGCAAAGCAGTCCTGTAAGTACAACTCTACCTAATTACTCCTGAATTAGCCAAAATCTGAAGTTAGCTGAATTATCTGGGATTTCCATTCCACCTAAGTGCTATCATTTTTTTTCAGGGTCGTTACTTCTCTGTTCCTTTGCTTAATCTTTACAGATTAATTGCCTCTCCCGCCTATAAGGTCCAACTGGTCTAAACAAATTACTTTGATATTTTTGTGAGCAACTTCCTATTGTAGCAGAAACTGTAGAAGTTGGACAGTAAGAAGAGTCCAATGAGCAACACTGGCTGAACATGGTACCTGGACCTAGCTTGGGTCATATAATTCAAAAGTGGTACTGGAAATACCTTGCTTTTTATGGATACAATATATAATTTTTAAAGGAAAGTTGTTTACAGATCAATGCCCTCACATCTGCTACAAATGTTTATGGTGTCTTCTCTGTTAGCAAGTTGTTAGCAAAGGGCTTCAGAGAGATTTCAGTGCATGATGTTGAGCTTTCCATCTGAAATACTGATGTTCTTCCCTTCCTTTACAGGAGAAGTAGAGGTGCCTTACACGTGAAGCAAGCAGGGGTCTGCTGAAGGAGCTCTGCATGACAGAAGAGTGCTGAGAACAGCTTCACACTGCCCTACCACAGTCTCTTAATTGGATTTCATTCATCCTGCCTGTGCTGACGGTGGCAAACAAAGCATAAAGTCTGTTTTTCACCTGTGTTCTCTCATTTGCTGCTTTGCTCCACTCCAAAGTGTTGGGATTGACACTTCTGTCCTCCCTGAAAAGCACTTCCTTGGGATTCTCAGGAGCATTCCTGTTCCTGTAGCAGGAAAGTTGGTTTTACATGAGCCCTTCATTATACATTGGTCTACAAAGTTAAATCTTCAAATCTTCTGTCAATGCCACCTGATCTGAGTGGACACAAGTCAGTGCAGGCATGGCCTCTTTCCCCCTTGTTGATAAAGTGTTTTCTTCCATTTATCCAGAAATTTTAGCAGATACCTTTTTCCAAAGGTTTCAGCTTTCTTAGGTAGTGCTTTGACTCTTCCAGTTTTGTAGCTAAATTTTAAATGCTTATTTTTCCTTTATCTTTGTGCAATTCTGATTCATTTGTGTTGTTTAGCATGTTTATTAAAATAAACATTAACTCTTTTGCTTTTGTCCATGGTGAACTTCCTAGAGAATAAGTTTATTGCATCCATTAGTAACAAGTATTTCCCAAGTTACAGAAAACTATTGTGGAACAGGGACTAAGTCCAGAGGTAAAAAAATCAAAGTCTGGAAGACAAAAGTTGTATTCCACTAGATGGCCTCATGTTACTGAAATTTGCCCTTCAATCTGCCTCTTTTTTCCTTTAAATGAATCAAATCTGGTACACTGTAAGATTGTATAAGCTTCAGAGCAGTATCTCTGTTAAATCCTGTCATTTAAATGTGATTTAATGATTCCTTTCACTTCCGATAAGTTGGTGGCTTTTAGACCTAAAGAAATTTCTGTTCTGCCTTACATCCTTATTTTCTTCATTATTAAGCCAGTTTCTGTCTTTTACAGTTGAATAGTTGGTCATGGGAATCCATTTTCCCAGAATTAAAACTGATGAATGACTGACTTCCCTGGGCTTACACAGGAGGAAAATTTTGGAACTGCTGGACACAGAATAAAGCCATCCCTATCATGAATTCTGTTTATATGGAAACCAGGTCCCAGCAATTAGGCAGCAGGAATGCAATGAGAAAGGTAATATTGTAAAAGTTTCTCATAGCTCAGAGGTTTGTGGCTCTGGACAGTCTACCTAAAGAGGTTCTCACAACAGGTCAGTTTGACCGAAAAAAAAATAAAAATAAGAAAAGAAAGATCAAATTGAGAAAACAAAGGCAAACTCTGGGCTTTCTTCATGATGTCAGAAAATCCAGCAGACAATTTGTGAATACTTTCTGCCCTCTAGCTCGGCTAGTTACAGCCTAAGTGGATATTCACACCCTCTGCTTTAGTACGTTGAGATATTTAACTGATTGCGCTTCTGGGCCAAACCTAAGACACAAAATTTCCTATGCACATCCTCCAGAATGATTCAAGAAGCTGTAAGTCAGAGGTCTAAACCACACTTCTGGGACTCTAATTTGTTTCTGATAATTTCTGATGTGATTTATCTGAGACAAGGGCAGCTGGAGAGCCAGACTTTCTCACACTGAGTGCTTTTTATGAGCTCCTGATGGCCCATAGCTGCAGATAATGAAAAGCAGCTTCTGCTGCATACCAGCACAAAGAACACCATTTGCAAATTGCTGCAAATGACAGCTGAAGTAAATGCTGAAGTGGCTGGACAATCTGGACAGTCGAGTTTGTGTGATGGAGCAATGACATGGAAATATGGGGAAGGAAAAATGTAAGTAGCTTGAGTGAGCTGGTGAAACAAGCTCAGGTCCTGCTTGCTAGAAAATAAAATAGAGGGAGCCAGATATTGGTGTTGAATGGAAAATAGAACAGATCTTGCACTCTGGAGGATTAGAGTTTTCAAAACTCTGCATCAAAAAGGTACTGATATCATTGATATACCTGTATACATGATGTATATACCTGATGCATTTATATGTGGAGGACAGGGTTTTCATAGTAAGGTTTTAAATTTTTTTTGTTTTCCTTTCTAAGACAAGAGGTAATGAAGTACAGGCCTGAAAATCAGATAGTTGAGTTCCTAAAAAAAAAAAAAGCCAGTGCTATAATAAATTTGGCTGGGGTTAAATCATGACACCTTCCTTACTTGTGCTAATGCACCTAATGACTTTTGGTCTTTTGGACTCATACCTGAACAAATTTAACAAATTGATTTTTGGCCGCTTTTTTCCTCTTTCCTCAGTTTCAAATATTATTAATTTCCTTGCAAAAAATCATGAAAGTAGCAAAATTTCCTCTTTGTTTAGCAGAAGATAAATGGCCTAAATAATAGACCCATATAATGCTCAATACACCTTGGCAAAGGCAACTCTCAGAGCTCTTGGGGCAGGTTAAAGCCTCTTCAGGTAATGTATCACTTATAAAGTTATTAGAGAGTGTCCAAAGGAGAGACAGGAGGATGGTGAAGGGTCTGGAGGGGCCCTCAAGGAGCAGCTTAGAGCACTTGGCTTGTTCTGGGAGGACACTGAGGTCAGACCTCACTGGGCTCTGCAGCTTCCTCACGAGGGGCAGCTCCAATCTCTGCTTTGTGTGAGCAGTGACAGGACCCCAGGGAACGGCTGGAGCTGTGTCAGGGGAAGTTTAGGATGGATATTAGGAAAAGGTTCTTCCCCAGAGGGTGGTTGGGCACTGAACAGGCTCCCCAGGGCAGTGGTCATGACCCCAAAGCTGACAGAGCTCAAGGAGTGTTTGGACAACGCTCTCAGGGACATGGTGGGATTGTTGGGGTGTCCTCTGCAGGACCAGGAGTTGGACTTGGATGATCACAGAATTCCAGAATGGTTTGGGTTGGAAGGGACATTAAAGCCCATGTCATTCCATCCTTGCCATAGGAAGGGACATCTCCCACTAGACCAGGTTGCTCAGAGCTCGATCACCTGTGATTCTTGTGGGTCCCTCCAAACTCAGGACATACTATGATTCTACAGCAGTGGTTTGGAATATAATTTTTATAAATTACATTCCTCTCTCTGTGTGTGCTGAGCGACCTCAGCCTGCAAACTGCTTTAACCCACAGCACGCCAAGGGCACGCCGCCACGCGCGGGCGCTCCTGCTGCCGTTCCACAACTCCCCACCAAGCTCTTTAGTGGGTTTCATTAGTTCCTCTCAGGGCGCCCAGCCCGCGTCCCGGAGCACCAGCGGGCCTTCATCGCCTTCAGAGCTCAGACACCACCAACATGGCGGCGCCGAGCAGGACGCGCCGAGGCGGCGCCACCCCCAAGATGGCGGCGGGGGCACGGCCCGCGCTGCCACGCTCAAGATGGCGGCGGGGCGGGTGTGGCGGCCCCCGGAAGGGGCGGTGGGAGCGGGGCGAGGCGGAGGCGGAAGGGGCCGCGCAGGAAGCGGCGGCCGGGGCTCACCCGCGGCCACAACACCGGGGCTGCGCGGGGCAGGTGAGGGGCTGCGGGGCGGTGAGGGGGGGACGAACCGGGTTGAGCCCCCGGGGCGCGGCGGGTGGTGACCCGGAGGCTGCCGCCCTCCTCGCGGCCGCCGCCGCCCGTCCCCGCGGCCTCGCGCCGTGCCCGCTGTGACAGGCCCTGAGGGACGGGGACAGAGCCGGGAGGGAACCCCCAGCGCTGAGGGAGCGGCGGCGCCTGGTCTGCGGAGAAACCTGCTTGTGTATCGCTTGTCTCAGCAAGAACAAGCCTGTCCTCTCATTTCCCCTCCCCATAAGGAGCGCCCCTACTTATCTCACGCTTGCCAGGCCGTCCGTGGCTGCTCTCTCCACGTTTTTCTTTTCTGTGCGGTCTGCCCATGGTTTTTTAAGCTTTTTAAGTTCAGTGTGGTAGCTGCTGATCAAGAACAGGGCACGTCGAGCTTCTGTTTCCTACAGCATTCATTTTCGTGAATTAACTGAGGTGGGGGCAGCAAAATTCCATTTGTCAGCTGGATTGCATATGTAAAGGGTTTTTATTGTGCAGTTTTTAAAATTTTTATTTAACTTTTAAATGGGGTCAGCTTGGTAATGTAGAATGAGATGTTAAAGCTGTGCTCGTTAGCTCAGTGTAGTACCAGGAGGAGCATTTATTGTGCACAAACTGCATCCTCATAGAGATGAGGTCGTTCTTTTTCCCCTTTACTTAATGACAGGGGCCAAACTTGGGGCAGGTATTACTCGTTGAATTTGTTTCTTACAGGATTCTTCCTGCTCTGTTAGATATTATCTTTATTTCTCTGTCTTATGTCACAGTCCTTTTACTCTTCTGTAATGCTGTGTTGCACCCCAGCACGTGGCTGCAGCAGTTTGGAATTTTTTAGGTTATATCCTGCCCTCTGTTCAAATTGAGTCATCCCAGGTGACTGGGAATCCATGTAATGCTTGTTTTCTTTGGAATCCAGTGTCAGAAGTAGTCAGGTTTGGGCTTCATGAAGTTGATCAACATTACAACAGAGAATTACAAACAAACTGACCCCTTCAAGCGAGCACCAAAAAGAAGGGTAGTATGAGAACAGGCAACAAACTCAGTGTCTTTACTTCTGTCTGGAGAATTCCCACCAATCCAAAGGAGCAGAGATATATTTCATGGTATTCACGTGCAGAAGGTGGTAATTTATTTATTTTAATATCACCATTTAAAATAAATTCATGACAGCATACAGTTGTTAACTTAAAATGCATACAAAAATGTGTAAAGTCATGTGTTTTTTCAACAATTAGATCACAGGCAGGCTGTCAATGTTTCAAATTTTGTGCCAGCATATAAATCATTTGTGTTGGAGAAGGCAAAATTTTTTCTTTTCCGTTTCCATGAGATATTTGGTTTTTCTCCTCGGTTGCCACTTCCACATAATGCGGTGCAAACACTGAGGTGTGTTTACATCATCGTGAAGGCTGTACCAGAGGCTCTGCTGATAAGTTTTCCAAAATCTGTCTTTTTTTTTACAAGTTGTTTTTCCTCATCCACTGAATTTTGGCATTCAACCTGTTAAACAGGTTTACTGAGTTAGTGATGCTTTGCCCTCTTCACCAGAGAGCATTTTTGTTCTCGTCTTAACGTTGGTTTACGTTGTCTTATGTTAGAATAAAATAAATATTTGCTAGATACAGTTGTGAAAACGTGTCTCAACATCTGTATAAGATGTTATTCTCACATTAGCACTGAGTTCATATTGAATTACTTATTTGTAATTTCTCTTAATAATTTTGTATGTTTTTAAATGGAACATTACTGTTGTTTCAACCCATGTGTGCTGCAGGAACAGTGTAGACATGAACACGTTAGTTCAGTGAAGGGAAGGAGGACAGGATTTCCTGCATGTTGCTGCTGAGGCAATGACTTTCAGTTTTTCTGCAGCTTTGATCTTTAAGTAAGCAACCTGAATATTTTATTTGGTGTTCTAACCTCGAAGAGGAGCTAGGTTGAGGACTTGTAATAGGGCATTTTTTGAGAGGAGGCATTTTAGGAGCCCATTTTTTTTTTCAAAAAGAAAATAAATAATTTTTCTGCTAGACAGAGACTTTGGGCTTTTTTTTCACTGGAGTGTTCGAGTTGGTGTTGACTTGGTGACATCTGTAGTCTCTGCACAGCTTTCCTGTGATTTGTCTTGACCACAGGGTGGTATCTCTGAAGACCTTTTATTCATGCAGAAGAATTGATCTCTGGTTGAACCTGAGGTGATTTTCCTCTTTGTCCATTTCCCTTTGCTTAGGAAAACTGTCCGGTTTGTCTAATCATTGTCAGGTTGTGTCTGAGACCTGTGCTAAACAAACTACAGCTTGTTTTTTGCAGCTTAACTGGTGTGTCCTCCTCTACTCTGTCCCTTTTCTCTTTCAGTTGCACTGAATTTCATAACATTGTGAACATTTCCTTCCATCAGAAATTGGTGCAAATATGGGTCCCCGGCGGAAAAATGTGAAACCAAGCTCAGTAAACAGGGAAGGTTCTGAGTCTACCAAAGCTGATGAGCCAAAAGATTACATGAACCAACTCTCTCATGAAGTGCTTTGCCACATCTTTAGGTGAGCAGCTCTTTAGAAGTCAATTTATTGTTTATAGTTATGTAGTTTTCTGTTATTTCTTTCGTCTTACCTGCATTGATGCTGGTGACACATAGTATTCAGAAAGTGCGGCTGTACCACAAGTGAACTGGTGCATAAAAAGGGATGGTTAATGTTATTTTTTCAGTTCCAGAGTTCATTTGGATACTTAGAAAATTAATTTATGTGAGTGTCATGAATATAGAACAAAGAAGAAATAAATCATTGATATAATTCTGTTCACTAGTGTATAGACATTGATTTTTAGAGCAGATACATCTCAGGTAGTGCATAGCTGAGATGCTTGTTTTGAAATTGTTGCATCTGCTTCATAGTGTGCAGAAGGGAACTGGGATGAGTATTTAATCTTCCCTACAATAAAATTCTTCTCCAAAATGTTTACTCATCTCTATTGTGTCCAAAACATAATGCTTTCCCAACAAGTTCTTTGAAAACAACAGCATTCCAAAATATTTGCAAATCAAGTGTGTAGAATGTACTAAAAAATGAAAGTAGGTTTAATTAAATCATGTAGCAACTACTGTGGCAAAAGGCTTGGTCAGCAGTATCTGGTTTGGTTTAAAGTAGATATCAGGAAGAAATTCTCCCTGTGAGGGTGTGAGGCCCTGGCACAGGTTGCCCAGAGAAGCTGTGGCTGCCCCATCCCTGGAAGTGTCCAAGGCCAGGTTGGGTGGAGCTTGGAGCAACCTGGGATAGTGGAAGGTGTCCCTGCCCATGGCAGGGACTGGAACTGGATGGGCTTTAAGGTCCCTCCCAACCCAAACCATTCCATAATTCCATAATTTATTAGAGAACTAAAGCCTCTTTCTGTTTTAATATTATATGTGTACCTTGAATATTCTAAATTCAGTGTATTGATGAGTCATTCTGCTTAGCAAAATTTCACATTTTTTTTGAGCACAGTCTGAAAATTCTGTTTGAATGAATGTTATTACACGCTAGAAATACATGAGTTTGTGTAGTCAGGCTTGGGATGTGCTTTAGTTTAAAAAAAAATAAAAATCAAAAAGGATCCAGCTTCGATAAATCAGAGGGGTGTTTTTTCCTCCCCCAAAGGTACCTTCCCTTGCAGGATATCATGTGCATGGAATGCCTGTCCCGGAAGCTGAAGGAAGCGGTGACGCTGTACCTGCGGGTGGTGAAGGTGGTGGATCTGTGTGCAGGCCGCTGGTGGGAGTACATGCCCACAGGTGAGAAACACCCTGAGCATCACTGGCTGCTCTGCTGCCACTCAGTGACGTTTATAGATGCAAAGTAAATTTACAAAAGCAGTAAAAGTACTTGGATGTTTCATTCCTTTTGGCTTATTTGGGTGGCTTCCTTGAGTACGTGGTTTGGAAAGTTTCTGTCTCTGTGTGTATAATACAAATATTGGGTATTACTGTAGCAGAAATGGGAATTCTGTGTAGCCATCTGTAAATACAATCTGTGTTTGTCTGATTGTTGTAAGGGAGTTTATCCAAGGGTTATTCCATGAAGAGGCTGTTTGCATGCAGGCAGGAAAATATACAATGGAATGAGAGAGCAACTCATCTGCCAACACTTAACAATGTAAGAATAAGTTTTGATGTCACACCTCAAGTCATCTTCAGATCAATAGATAAATTTGTCAGTCTAGGTGAACCCTGTGAGTATTAGGATTTCTGTTGGATTTAAATCACACTGCTGGGATTTGTTGGGGGAGAGACGAAAATGAGTGAATTTGAAAATTAGAGGAGTTAAAAATCGAGATTTATTAGAGCTGATATCAGGCAGGTGGTTAGACCTAGGCTAAGGTGACTTACCTGTTTAAAATCCTTTTTATGTGTTCTCTTACATTAGATTCAAATAAATCTTTGCTTAAAGAAACCACCTTGTTTCTTTGAGAAATGTGAACTGTGGTGAAATGTGATGAACAGATATAACTGATCCAGCTGGGGCTTTTTTGAGCGATGTAGTTGATAAATGGAATTCCACAAAAAATAGAGACACAAAGCCTGACAGTCTGCAGAGGTCCTTCATCTGAGAAAAGAGAGAGTATAGTTTACCCTGTATTCCACTGGAGGAAAACTGTAGCAAACCTGCAAAATTGTAGGCCAAGAGTATGTAGGCCATGATTTCTAAAATGTGGAAGTAAAAGACAAGCTGTTGCTTCACTGAGTACAGCTTTCAACACCATAGAATTTATACTGCCACATAAAGACAACAGTGTATTTGGCTTTCCCTTTACAGCTGAGTGTCTGCTGTCACACAAATACCAAATCTGTTGTTGTCATCTTAGGTTTCACTGATTCCAGTTTCCTAACGCTGCTGAGGAAGATGCCAGACATTGAACAACTTTATGGTCTTCATCCCAGGTATCTTGAAAGACGCAGAGTCCGTGGCCATGAAGCTTTCAGCATTCCTGGAGTTTTAGAGGCTTTGCAGGCCTGTCCAAATTTGCTGGTGAGTGGTTGGACTCGAGAGACAACCTCCTTCAGCAGCAGAGATGGTGCATGTTAACAGAGCAGAAGAAATGTGATGGGGACTTTCTGCTTACAGGGCTTTGTTTTCAGACTTGGCTGTACAGAGGAGCAGTTATTTGTGACCCTATTTGCTAATTAGTCCTATTTTTAGTTGCACCAGTGGGAGTCACAGGTGCTCTTAAGTCCAGAAATTAATTAAAACTGATCCCTCTGCTTTTAAAAGGACAAGTCTTGCTAGAAATTAAAAGTGAGATAACGCATTATGTATAGTGTGTTACTGAGAAGTTTATGTAGTTAAGAGGATGTTGTTGCTTGAACTGGTGTTAGAGCATTTGCTTTGCTTCCTTTTATCCAGGGTGTTGAGACCTCTCATTTAGAGCTGGTGGAAGCTATTTGGACATACATGCCACAAGTTCACATTTTAGGGAAGTTTCGTAATCGTAATGGTGCTTTTCCAATTCCTCCTGAGAACAAGCTGAAAATACCTATAGGAGCTAAAATTCAGACTTTGCACTTAGTAGGTGAGTGTGGTAATGATGAAGTAGTTGGCTTCAACACAGGTGAACTTAAAGGCTTTGGAACTCTGCAAGATTGTAATTCTTTTTAAGAAAGGGACTTTGGGCTGTGGTATCTTTGAGATATTAGTTGCCATATATGTGATAGCAGGTTCAAAAGGCAAGTTCTAAAAAACTGTGTTGACAAACTGAGGTGAAGAACTTGTATTTAAAGTGTTTACAGCTTTTCTCACATGCCACATAGCAAAGAAAAACTTCCTTTTTAAAGCCAGAAATTTGTCATACAGTTTATGGTTTCAAGCTTGTTTAAAATATTTGTTTGTTTTGTTTATGTATTACTAGGGGTGAATGTCCCTGAGATTCCTTGTATTCCAATGCTGAGGCACCTTTATTTGAAGTGGGTGAGACTCACCAAACCACAGCCTTTTAAAGATTTCCTTTGTATCAGCTTACGTGCTTTTGTCATGAGGAACTGTGCTGGTAAGAGGGATTCATACGTGAAGGGGATGTTAGAGCATGTAGGAAATCTGATTCTGTTAAAGCTGCTCAGGCACCAAGTATAAATGGAAGTCTTGGAATTCAAGATTCTGAAAGCAGTTGTTGTTTTATTCGTGGTGTTGGATGGAAATGTACCCCTGTCCTCTACGTTATTTGGTGCTTTGTGGTTCTCTTGACTTCCTGGTCTAGATGGATATATGTGGATATTTTTTAATTCTTTCATGTGACAGTCATTGAAAGCATCAATTTGGTGATGTCAAGTGAGCAACCTGCTTTGTCTTTGGCTTTTTCTGTGTAGGACCCACAAATTCTCTGAAGTACGTTCCCCTGGTGACAGGCCTGGCTTCTGCTCGAAATTTGGAGCACTTAGAACTGGTTCGTGTTCCATTTCTTGGAGGACTTATCCAGCACGTGGTAGAAGATAGCTGGAGATCAGGTATGAAAGTTCTTGTCCCTCATACTTAAACAAAAATAAGTAAATAAATAAAAATATTAGCAAATACTAGAGACATGTGAAGCTTAGTTTTTTTTTGTCTGTAGCATATCTTTTCTTGATCCTTATTTCCAAGTTTGGAGTGGTTAGCACCATGGTTATGGTGCTAAATATGCTTTTTATCTGGTATTGTTTTGATATTCTAACTGCAGTTAACTCTTGACTGATGACCTGCCTTCAGCTGCAATTGTTGGTGAGCAGAACTAGTACAATTGGAGGAGAGCTGGGTGCAAATATTGGTTTTATTGATTTGCTGAAAAAGATGTGTTTTGTTCATTCACTTGTCAAGACAACACTGATGGAAATGTATAAGGCTTAAGGTTGTGATCTGTGACGGAAGTGAAAGAAGGTTGTTTTTTATTTACCAGGTGGTTTTAGGAATTTGCACACTATAGTTCTGGGAGCTTGCAAGAATGCACTTGAAGTGGATCTTGGCTACCTCATCATAACTGCTGCACGAAGGTACTGACCTTCAGATCTCTCTTTGCCTCCCTTCTCCTTTTTCAAAATAAGTGACTTAGTAATGAAGTCCAAGAAGCAGAACAACTGTCAAAAGTTTACGGAATGCACATTTGAAGTTTATATAGCAGGAGTGTTCTGTGGTTCAAACAACTGGAGTATGTCTGTTTCTGAATCCGTTTGTGTCATAAGACTTGTATCTGAAAAGTGTGGTGCTGTTGGTCTCACAATATATTCTTATATATTAATGATAAATAATATATCATCATAAATCATATATTATAAATATAAATATTATATATACACTATATATTTTATATATACAAAAATATATGTAACTGTCAAATACTGCCATAAAGATACAGCAGATAGCCTCTGAATCCTGCCACGATTGAAAGAATTCTTTCATTTTGAGAGGTCATCTCCTTGAGTGTTTTCTGTGGCAAT
This sequence comes from Neopelma chrysocephalum, assembly GCF_003984885.1. Taxonomy (NCBI): domain Eukaryota; kingdom Metazoa; phylum Chordata; class Aves; order Passeriformes; family Pipridae; genus Neopelma; species Neopelma chrysocephalum. The sequence goes on from NW_020897720.1 coordinate 5,385,296, forward strand.
TGTCTTTTGGCATGAATTTTAACAGGAAAAATTCTTAATTACAATTAACAATTCTTAATTACATTCAGGTTGCACGAAGTGCGGATCCAGCCTTCCTTGACCAAAGATGGTGTTTTTTCTGCTTTGAAGATGGCTGAACTGGAATTTCCACAGTTTGAAACTCTTCATCTAGGATACGTTGATGAGTTTTTACTACAGTGTATGACATTTTTTTATATACATAAATTGTTTGACAAACGTAAGGATTATGTGAATTATGTGTTTTCAGTCATGTGCTAAGAGTGATTAAAAAGAATATTAACGTTGCCCGTATTGAGGCTGCTGATTTCATACAGCCATATATGTTTTTCCTCACTTCCTGAAACTCTTAGTGAAATTGGGAAAGTCTCAGCTTTACTGAACTGAAGGAATAATCTGATCAGTTTTATGAAAAGGGACTAAAATAGGGAGTTAGAAAATCATGCTATAAAAGGCAAATTTACTGCTGTGTCTGCTACTATCTTTTTCTTAGGTAAAATGACGAGTACGGACTTGGTGAGGTACGGCTTGGCTGATGTGGTTGAAAATCCAGGAATTATTACAGATATTGGTATGAAAGCTGTAAATGAAGTTTTTTCTTTCATCAAGTATCTGGTCATTTACAACTGCCCACATCTACATAACCCAAATAATTGGATCACAGGTATTGCACACCTTTGAAATTTTAGAGCTATTATATGAATTACTGTGCTAGTAAACCAGAATTTCTCTGCTCATAGTACTGCTTGTTCTATTTCTTAGTAAGTACAGTAGATGATGCTTGGTTTGGAACCATAATGATGCTGGTAACAGAATGGAGATACAGAGGATGCTCCTCTCAAATCTGAAAGGGGTATAATGACAAACAAGTGAGATGGGAATTCTTCAGGAAATGCTTCCCTTCTCTCCCGCAGATCATTCGAGGTGGACCCGCTTGGTTGACCTCACCCTGGTGCGCTGCCACGCCATAAAGCTGGATTCTTTTAGTCAGTTCATCGAGTTATTGCCAAGCTTAGAATTCATTTCTCTGGACCAGATGTTTAGAGAACCTCCTAAGGTGAGTTTCAGAGAATGATTTTGCTTTTTATTGTTGCCAGCTCATTGGAAATACAGGGTGTTCCAGCTGTTATGCATTCTTTTAAAAGTTGTAATTAATTAAATAGATTGCTTATAAAATTACTCTGGTTTGGTGTTGCTATTATCATGATATACTGGGGAGAATGATGATGCTTCTGCAAACGGGAGCAGTGGTAAGGTATGATCTTGTATGAATATGTGACCAGAAAATAAGACTCACATTGATTCCGTTGAGGTCTTTATGGATACTTCATTTTGCGGCTGCTTTTTATATGATTTCTTTCACACTTGGGGATCTGTTTACAATGCTAAGAGGTTTTTATGATTTTGTAGTGGGTGAAATAAGGGTACTGTTCCTCTCTTGGAGTGGTTTCAAAGCTTAGGAATTTTATTTCTTCGTGTTGTCCCCTCCCACACTGTAACATAAATCCTTGTTAAGCTGCTGTAATGCAATGGAAACTGCCTACGTAAAAAACTGCTTTCTTCAGTCACTAGTTCTATCTTGAGGCTGCTGTGTTCTGGGAAGGCTATATATATAATCTGCTGTTTGTATTAATGTAATATGATCCTTTAGCAAAGGGAAAACAATAAAGTAAAATTATGTGCTTTCTGGAATTCCCTTTCAGTAGGAGTTTAACAGAGTGTAAGTTTTCTGCGTTACCAACCTGAAGATGGACCTCTGCAATGCATAAGGAAATATGAGAGACAGTCTCCCTGTTAGTGTTGTGCTATCCCAGGCATTACCAACAGAATGCTTTTTCTGTTGGCTTTAGGGAATGTTGTTGAGATAACTTATCAGTTTTTTCAAATCTTAATAGCTGCTTTTTGTTCTCAGGGTTGTGCTCGTGTGGGCCTAAGTGCAGGCACAGGAATTGGGGTCTCCTCTGCCCTAGTCAGCAATCAGAACTCTAACAATGACAATGACAACAACAATAACCACCAGAATAACAATAACCCAAACATCCACCACAACAATCACCAACACCCAAATGACCAGAATGAGGAGAATGAGCTGCGGCAAGATGGTCAAGCTGAGGAGCAGCAGATTGCAGCCGAGGGTAATCTTTGTGAATCTGTGTAGGACGTGATTTTATTTGCACTGACATACATAAGGTGATAGAGAAGATATATATGGAAAGCTTGTTGCTCTTTCAGTTCCTGGTAGCCTTAATCCTTCCGGGGGGCTGTCTGCATGTCTCTGATACCTGTGTGATAAAAGCTGTCATTGTGTGGTGTCTGACGGCTGTTACAGGCATATTGCAGGGCAGTGATGTGTGTCAGTACAGGTGTTAGCAAGGGACAGTCTGTGTGACTCCTCTGGGGAAGTGCCAAGCGTTTTCTAGACTCCTCTGGTCAGAGCTGGGAGAATATCACAGTGTCAAATGGTATATTTTTAATATTTCCCAGCAAAGGCAAAAGTCATTGGAGGGAATGAATATGCAAATCCTGGTTATGCTGCGCACTGTGGTAGAACAAGACTTCTGAGGAGGAGTGGAAAATTTGGGTGAACTAGACCCTAAAAGTTAGGCTGGGGCTTTGGCTAAAGAGATGTAGAACAAATATGTGAGAGACTTTATGCAACCCAGAGTCTCCCTGAAGGAATCAAGGCAGCTGTTACTTATTTCTTGGTGATTCTGACTCTCTGTGGGTACCTGTGGGCTTTGTTCATTCTGTTTCCTATTATTGACCTCGTCTTCATCTTTTCAGCACTGAATGAGATGGAGGAGGTGGCACAGGAAGAGGAGTTTGCTGCTGAGCAGGGCCAGAATGAGCTCCCGGCTCACAGCCAAGCTGTCGTTCCTATGGAGGTGGATGAAGAGCAAGCAGGTAACTCTGTCTTTGGAAAGAAATGACCTTTTGGTATCTCCTTCTCGAGTGGTTAAATATTTCAATATGTGTCTGGTTTTGGATGCTTTTCTTTAGCTGTGTTGTCTGTTGTGTTTGGAATAATGATGCTAGCACAGCTCAATTCTGTGAAGAAATTTATTCTGTTTTAAAGTCTGTTTTACAGTCCAGAGTTCTCTTTGCATATGGAGTGAAATACCTTGATCTTAAAGCCTTATTTTTGTGCTCAGTATAATAAGAGTCAGAAGGCCTCAATGAACTTGTCTTGTGCCTCTGGTGTTGATGGCCTTACTTATTTCACTGCAGCACGTGGATTCTTTTTTGCCTTTTTTTTTTCAAGCCAGAACAACTTGTTCCAGTGTTAATTTTATTTGTGTTAGTGACACAAAGCAGTCTTGATCTCTTTTATAGCCACTATTTGCTGGACAACATAATTTTCTACTGAATATGCCAACAACACGAAGTAACATCCTTGTATGCTGCATCTGCTCAGTTTTTCAAGATGCAGAAGGATAAATGCCAATGTTCTGGCCAACATTTCTGTCATTGTGGTGGAGGTTTCAGGGACTGTTTATAATATGTAGTTTGCTCATACAGTTGTGGAAGAACCTTTAAGCTGTTCTGAAGCAGAGAAACATTACAGAAAACTTGTGTTTTGTTTTCCATTGTGACACTCTTCCCCTTCCAAACTAGAATGCTTCACTGCTGAAATGCTCTTCTTCTATTTAGATTTTAATGGAGGAGCCACAGAATGGTTGGCTAATTTAATTAAATTAATTTCTTACCATTTTTTCAAGCATTTTTAGAAGTTCTTCAGCACTTTAATCCATGTTTGGCTTATTTTTACATGAAGTGTTGGTATTCTACTTTTCAGGACCAAGTGGCATTCAACCTGTTGTAAAAGCAACACCTATTACTATCCATGATTCAGACAGTGAGGATGAGGAGGAAAACATGGGGACTTCAAGAGCCTGCATCTCCAACAGCATTGCACAGAATTACTCAGATGGAGAAGAGAAAAGCAGAGATCCAGTGGAAACTAGAGAACCTTCAGGTGTGGAACGGATGGGTTCCTGGGCACTGTTAAGCAAAATTTATTTTTAAGCTTCAGTCTTTCCATCTTGTTCAGTTTTATGTCTAGCTTTGTTATGAATCTAGAAGGACGCATTTCTCTGAGCTTCAATCACAGATACTGTATGGAAACAAAGAAATAGTGGTGCTGCACGGATCAGAAACCTGCAGCTTCTCTTTTGGATTTCCAAGTGGCCAGAATTTATGATGTCTGTGAAGCCAAATTTGCAGCTGTGTTGTCAGATGAAGTAAATATAGAATTAAGCCTTAAGGAATATTTAGCTAAGCAGTTAACAGAAAAATCTGGCATTGTGAAGAACTGAGAAATACACTGGTCTAGTACTAGTTTAATTTCTGCAAAGCCTAGGACTTAGCAAAGCAGTAATGGCTCTTCCTACTGTAACTGGCATACTCCCTACACATCAGTCCCTCTCCCGTTTAGTACATTTATTTCAACAAGACTGGCAGTTCCAGCTTGGGAACATGTAGAGTGCTGTGCCTATAGTGTGAATGTCAGTTCTGGTTTGAGGATGAAATAACCTGTGTTTGGACAGAATTTGCATAAACTTTTGTACTGTCAATAATGAGGATTTGGGGCTTGGATTAGTGTAATTAGCAGAGAGGATTAAGACAGTAGACATTCAGGAAGAATTTCTTCCCAGAAAGGTTTGTCAGGCATTGGAAGGGGCTGCCCAGGGCAGTGGTGGAGTCACCACCTCTGGAGATGTTCAGGGAATGACTGGACATGGCACTCAGTGCTCTGGTCTGGTTGACAAGGTGGTGATTGGTCACAGGTTGGACTCGATGGTCTTGGAGGTTTTTTCCAACCTAAATGATTCTGTGATTAAGTTCCTGCTGTGATTTGTACATTGTTTGATGTGGCTTTTTATTCATCTGTGAACTGAGACTGCCGTTACCTACTGACACCACACCCCATACCCAGGAGGGGGAGCTGAAGATTGCAACTGAAAGCAGAACTTTAGTACTGTCTCTGTAACTATTTGATTCCTCATTTGTATTCATCCTATTTAGGAAAAGCCTATTTAGATTGGATACTAGAAAAAAATTCTTCCCTGTGAGGGTGGGGAGGCCCTGGCACAGGTTGCCCGGAGAAGCTGTGGCTGCCCCATCCCTGGAAGTGTTCAAGGCCAGGTTGGATGGGGCCTGGAGTAATGTGGTCTAGTGGAAGGTGTCCCTGCCCATGGCAGAGGGATTGGAAATAGATGATCTTTAAGGTCCCTTAGAGCCATTCTGTGATTCTATTCTTAGTGTGTCTTTCATATTTTTGTGCTTTGGCCTATTTAAACAGTGAGCTGCTCTGTGGCAATATGAGCCTCTCTGGCAGATTTGTATCTCATTTACTGACAAACACCCCAGCACATCACTACAAAAATAGCTGCAGGACATCACCGAGAGTCAGCAACTGCTAGAAATATTAATAATTCCCATAACATAGCATGGTCCTGATGAGATTTGTCATTGGCCTCTAGGCTGCCTTCTGTTTTAAGTAGTCTTTAACAGAGTAGCACTCAGCATTTATTTAAGCTGTGTTTTGGCTTGTCTCATTGTTCTCCCTTCCTTGATTCTCACAGTGAGTGGTAAAGGCAAGACACCCCTGCGGAAAAGATGCAGTGCCAGCCAAGGGGGCCAGACAAAGCAGTTCCACACGGAGGAAAGCAGCTGTGAAAAAGGCTGTCAAGTAACCAGTGAGCAGATTAAAGCAGACATGAAAGCAGCAAGTGACATGCCTGAAAGGAACAAAAGCAAAGATCCTTATGCAAGCTGCAGTAATGCTACAGGATCAACGGGAACATCCAGCTCCTGCAGTGCTGCTTCTCCCAGCCCTGACTGTGCACAGACAGCTCATGGCCACTGTGCTGGCACCAGCCCAGCAGCTGGAGAGGAATCCAGGCAGTGTGTCTGCTCGCCTTGTAAACGGGAAGGTTCCAGTGAGAGAGAGACTGAGGAGAGCTCTGTTTGTTCCAGGTGTTCCTCCTACAAGCCTCAGGACACACAGCAGAGGACTAGTGGGGGTTGTGATGGGGAATGCCCATCCACGAGTGGAGCCTGCAGGAACGGACCAAGCAGCACTGGGGCAGATTTTGCACTTAGGACACGGCCAAACTGTGGGGCTGCAGGAGACACAGGGGAGGAGAGGACTAGTGGGAGTGCCTGCGGGGCTGCCAGTGAGGAGCAGAGCACAGGCACACAGCCCAGGAGCTGTGAGCTGGAGGACAAGGAGGAGTATCCTCGCCGACCACTAACCAGAGCCAGGAGCAAGCTGTCCCACGTCCCTCTGGTGTCGGAGCCAGGTATGACTTACACACAGATAGTAACGTCTGAGTAAGCTGCAGTGCTGCCATGAGACGGTGCTGAGCAGCTGCAACACCCACAGGTAGTTCTGGTGGTAAACATGAAGTTTGTTAGTTAATAATTTAAAACCAAGTGGCTTGTCAAAGGGTCTGCATACTGATGGAACAGAAATTACTTGATGTCACTGCCATGACTAGGTAAAATAAGAGATTTCTCTGAAAATACCAGTGACTTTTTTTCTCCATGCAAGTCTTTCTGTATGTGTTATCCATACATTCTAAACAGTATTTGATTTACTCATTTGAAAAGCAGTTGCAACTTCTGTTGATAGCTCTGTGTTCCTGTGAAGGCTGTTATTGATTGGAACATAAGACTGTCTCCCCTATTAAAATCCTCCCTTCAAAAGGAGGAAGACAGCAGGTACACTTACATCTTGGCAAGAAGGCAAAGGTTAATAACTGGTACTTTATCAACCAGTAATTATAGTTGGGCCAAGCTTGTGGACCTGCATATTGGGTTCTGCTTCCAAGTGTATAAGGCATGGTGATCAAACTTGTTCAAAATGGTCCTTTTGTTAAATAGGTTTGTGCTTCACATTATTGGTTTGTACATTTTACATAAAATAAAATAAAAATCCTGAAGGGCTGGAACGAAGGAAGAAAAGAATAGATGTGAGAAGGGAACTTGCTGTTTCTTTCAAATATACTTGGTTTCCAAAATAGTGATCTTAGTCTGGCACCACCTCATATATCCAGGATTCTTTGTTGAGAATATCTGGCAAGTAAAATGAAACTGAAAAATCTGTGTGTGTTGGAGGTAGAAAAGACTGATAGCAAATTTGTACCTCTGTTAACATGGAATGATTCAAACACAGTATGTCCTAGTGTTTTTCCAGTTTATCTTAATGTTCCCAAGTGTTAATGAAACCTGAATCACCTGCTATGCTGTTTTGCAGCTAGACACATCTCAGATTGAAGAGATGATCTTCCTGTTAAATTTAAAGTGTCAGTTTTCTACCTTGCCCCATTATGAGTAATAATTAATCTGCAAAAATCAAAAGAAAATATTTCCTCTCTATCCTCAGCCATTACCAATGCATGAAGCTAAGTCAGTCAGATCTCAGTATTAAATTAGGGTATCTTTCTGAGAGTATCTCTGTTTTCAGGTTTCAACTGTTAGTCAGGAAAAAAGATCTGTTCTGCTTGTGGAGAAAAATGGTTGAGTATTTCCTATTTTTAGCATATATAAGAAGAATTGCTTTCCTAGCTCCATACAGTTATGTGTATGTCTTTATGCACTTTTCCTCTTTGAAGCATCAGGTGTTAGCTGATGCCTGAGGAAGAATATGAGACTTGATATGCCATTTTTATCTTTCAAATCTGTATTTTACACATAGGACAGTGAGGCTGCTTCTGCCTGGTGTTACAGGGCTTTTCATTACTAGGACAGAACATACAGTTCCTTGGAGTATAACCTGAAAATGCTTTGTTGCACAGTTGGAAATGTTTTTTCCATAAATGGTCTAAAAATGTGCCTTGAATATGACAGCTTTCTACTATTCTAACATAAAGGACATTGTGGTTTTCAGCTTCTGTAACAAACTGTGTTTAATATTAGAAAGATTTTTTTCTTTCTCTTAAATTCTTTAGTCATTCTAAATAGTGCTTTAAGCCAAATATTAAACACTGTGAAATTTTAAAAGCATTATCACCAGACTAACTGGCTAGAGGATGACTTGTGTAATTTTGATTTTTACTTTAATCAAAATGTAAGCCACACTTGTACTGGGTTTTTTTTTTAAACTTGTTTTAGTTTGTATTTGTAGTGAAGCTTTTCACATTTTAAACCGCATGTTACTTTAAACCGTCTGTAAAGATTTCTTGGCCCAAGGCTGCATCTCAAACAATTCTGCACAAAATCGGAAAATTTTTCCTAGAATCAGGCTAGGAGGTATTTCACTGTCTGAACATACTCCAGGAACTGTCAGAAAGTTCCCTGGGGATGATGATTCACAGGTGCCACAAGTCGAGTACTTAATATTCCATCTCTCAACTGGATCCCCTAAAGCAGTAGCCAGAATTCTGGAGCTCACAGCCCACTGGATGCCACATAATAGCTTATATATATATAGGTGGAATTTTATTATAAGTAAGAAAAGAGGTATTTTTTAATGTTAATGGTAGTTTAGCATGAAGTATGTGAAGGTTGTGAGGTACATTCCAGGTTGCCCAGAGAAGCTGTGGCTGCCCCATCCCTGGAAGTGTTCAAGGCCAGCTTGGATGGGACTTGGAGCAACCTGGGCTAGTGGAAGGTGTCCCTGCCCATGGCAAGGGGGTGGAATTTAGGCTTTAAGTTTCATTCCAACCCAGACCATTCCATGTTTCTATGAGTAGTTTGTATATAGACTTTAATATTTTGCACATCTATCTTGACTGGGAATCTTTGTGGACATGACATGTGTTTTAACAAAAAAGTCGAAGGAGGCTTATTGTTAGTAAAATAATTTCTAATTTTGATCTGTTAATCACAGAAAATTAATTCTAGGGCATTTTTTTTCTCTTGCTGTTGGAAGTAATGGTAGTGGTCATTTCTTTTTGAAGACTCATCCTTTAAATCAAGCAGGAATTTGATGTCATTGGTGCATGAAATGGAGTAAGAAGCAACTTGGGAATGTTAAGTATTTTATACCTGGGTATCCTTTGCAATATTATGAAAAACTTAGTGACAGTTATGAAGAGCAGACTTTCAAGTAGTTTGAGATTATTTCTACTATTTAAACATTAAGCTATTTTGGTTCTCGTATTTGTCAAGGTGGTTCTGTTTGCTGCAGTAACCTAACAATTAATCTTCTGTTCTCTTCTTGGCTCCACATCTTTCAGTGATGTTGAACTTGTAGGTTCAGCATTCCTGTGTTTTCATCTATAAACAACCCAGCCCCCTGCCCCAAGTTATTTTTTTAGTGTGAATGATTCTGAGCACAAACCTGAAAGCGGGTTTTGTGCAAAAAGATATAAAGTTGTTTTCAAGCCACACAGATGTTTTGATCTGTAAGAAATGTATGTTCTGATTGGCCATTTTCAGCCAGGGAATGCCTCCACTGTTATCCTGAAATGTAACAGAGGAAAGATTTTTCCATATTTTTGTTTCCAGAAGTAGCCAAGCCAAAGCCACGGCAAACTACCAAGCGGAAAAGGACAGCTGACAAGTCCACAAGTACAAGTGACCCAGTTATTGAAGATGATCATGTTCAAGTAAGGGCTTTTTCTTCACTTCCTACAGGTTTACCAGCTATAGCTGATAAATCACCAGTAGCCTACTCTGTAACTTCAAATACCCATTGTGAACTGAAGCTGTATTATATTGAGCAGTATGCAGTTAATATCTTTCCGTATCTGACAGTATCTTTTAAAATTCAGTGTAAGTTTTTATTTGGTTTTACCCTGTCATACATTTTTTTTCTTTTTTTTTTTTTTGTTAAATTTTCACCAGGTACTGACTTTGAAATCCAAAAACCTTGTAGGAATCACACTGACCAATTGTGGAATAACAGATTTGGTACTGAAAGACTGCCCCAAAATGATGTTCATACATGGTATGTAGTTCATGTTTTGCTCGTCTCCTCCATCTGGCATTATTAGGAATTCTTGAAACAATTAAAGTCAGTCCATGGCTTATTTTGTATTCATCAGCTGTATTGCTGCTTGTCAGGCTGTTGCTTAGAACACCAAATATTGCTGCTTCTCAGTTTGAGTGCCTTTCCTTATAACAGGTTTAATAAAGATTAATATCTGCAAATCAACAGATGAAATTATCTGACAATTAGGAAGATGAGTAGTTTATTGGAGAGTGATAATACAATAATTGGAAGTTGATGAAATGAGTTTCAGAGTAGCTTGTTTTTATTCTCTCATTTCTTCATGCTTCCATAGATTATTTAGCTGACATGATGATACTTTCCTCCTTGACATGATAAAAATCTGTTTTCAATTATAGCACTTAGGTTGCATTACATTCACATGCCAGGGCGTGTGACTGCTCCTGTATTGGATCAGTTACTGTTTTCTGCAACATCTACACTTAAGACCTTTTCTTCTGACATGACATATATCTACTTAGCAGAGAATAAAGAAATGATTTCTTTATTCCAGAGTACATCTCAGAACATACATTGATTTTGAACTAAATTTTGGTTAAATGAGCAGTGTTGCTAGAAAGGAAATAGCTTTATTTTCCATTATGTGGCTTCACAATACTCTATATTTGATCTGATTTTGAAGTCGGTGGTTTTCAATTGTGGCAGTCCACAGACCCTTTCAGTAGGCTTTGTGAAAGGAAACAAAGGCAGAAAAAGGTTATTGTTAGAAGAAATTTGACATGGCCTTTTAAAAGGATCCTTCTTACAAGTTCAAGAATTAAAAGTTTGATCATAATATGGAAGAAATTAACAGCTGGTGTATTTCTCTGATATACTTAAATTTCCCAGCTTAACTTCAGTTATTCTCTGGTACTTACATTGTTTGCCTTCTTTAGAAACCGTCAGCCTTGAAAATCTCTGACAGGAGGCTCCTAAGGTCTTTTCAGTATTGTTTCTTTTAATAATTTTGTTTGCTCTTTTATAGCTACAAGGTGCCGTGTGTTGAAACACTTGAAAGTAGAAAATGCACCAGTTGTCAATCGGTTTGACTATGCCCAGTGCAAGAAGTTAAACATGGATCAGGTTCTGGATCAGATTCTCAGGATGCCACCAGAAAGAAACAGGATCATTTATCTTCGTCCAATGCAGCAGGTACACAACCAACCTGGATTTCATTGTGAACACACCTGAAGTTCTGCCTGTGGTTTTCAATTGATGCAAGAAATGTAAATGTTACAGTAACACAACTCTGAGAAACTTGCTTATTAAAACTTTAGGCCATCAAGGCTTTTATTGCAGAATCTGGAACTTGGATGGTACTGAGTTTTAAGACTTAATCTTACTATCTCCAGTATTCATTGCATCAGATACTGTAAGATATTGCAATGCACTGAACTAATTTCAAACTGAATAACTAAAAGAAACTGTGAGAACTCAAAGGAACTGTAAGAACCTAAGTGCTACTATAAGCTGCTAAGTGATACTATAAACCAGCTTATAGCTATATATAAGCAGAAGCATGACATAGGCATGGGTATCTGAAATCTTCGATCTAAGTCTATTCTATTAGATTTAGTAACAGCAGTTAGAGTTTGGAATAGACAACTGTGCTGAAGGCAGCATCCTCTTGTGATGCTGAACAGTATTTTAAGACAGTTGTGGTACTGGGAGCTGTAAGAAGTGACATTTAGTGAGTTTAGGTCATTTCGCAAGTATTTAAGGGGTTTAATTTAAGATTTGGAATGTTGGGGGTTTTTAGCTTTATCACTCTTACCAGAGCATTCCGTATTGTACTGGTGGTGCTGCTTCTCTCCTGCTTCTTTCTGGCTTGGTCTCCCAAAGAGGGAAGGCAAATTGGACATAAAAGCCAGCTTTTTTTTGAAACCAGATCTCTTGCTTTAGCTCTTAAGAGGACAGTGATAAAAATGAAGGGGTAATAAAAACCCAAAACCAAACCACCAACTCCCTCCCCCTAAGCCAGAGACAAATTCTGAGATGTGAATGTACTTTTAGACCGTTATGTAATTTTATGAAGTTTGCTTACATATTGGAATTGTGAAACACATCAGGAAAGAGACATTTCCTATCCAATTCCACTACATGAGAAGATTCATTGACAAAGCTGCACTAGGAAAGTTTTAATCATGTATTTAATTATGTATGTTGTTAAAATTTCTTTTTGCTGGACACACTCCCCCAGAATTTGGGGCGTTTGGACGTCTCTGTGCTCTTGACTCTAAAATCACACCTCTTTGTTTCTGTTGCTCACAAGTCTTTGTTTCCTGCTTTTCCCAGGTTGACACATTGACTCTGGAGCAGAAGATCTTTAGTGGCCCTTATCCCTACCACATCTGCATCATTCATGAGTTCAGTAACCCCCCCAATGTCCGCAACAAGGTGCGAGTTCGGAGCTGGATGGACACGATAGCAAATATCAACCAGTGAGTACCTGCCCTTCAGGGACTGTGCAGAAAAGGTGTTCACTGCTCAGTGAGCAGCTGCAGCTTCAGTCAGACCTGCTGGATTCTGTCAGCCAAATCAAAGAAAAAAGCTTTGGTGACTAGGGAAATTTGAATTCTAGATGGTGCAATGTAGAATTTCAGTGTTAAGATGCATCTCATACAAAACACAGACTATAAACCTCTCCAGGTGGAAAATACTAGAAATTCTCCTGGAATAACCGTAGAATTCATCATATAATTCATGCAGCAATAATGCAATTGTACATTGAAGTAGTCAGGAGAAATATCTTCAAATCTGAGAACAAGTTACCTTTAAAAAAGAGTGATTTACTCCAAGAACTAGTTTCTGTGGAAGGTGATGTTCAATCAGTATGAGCTCCTTAGAATTCCCATCAGCAGGAGATTGTATAGAATGGCTCTCATCCAGCTGGTTTTAACCAGTGTTTTTGTTGTGCTGGCTTTTCATTAAAATTACTAAGAGAGCAAATTTACTTCTGAAGTTTGGTTTAGTTGCAGCTGTGTTGGATTGTTCCTCAATCGGATAGAAAGGTGTGCTCAAAGACACCTTCACTGGTTTCTCACCCAAACTGTACCTGCTGGCTGTGGTTGCTCTCCAAAGGGAAGGGATTGATTCTGAGTTGGTGTGAGGGTCTTGGAGAAGTGCTTCTATGGATTCAGGCTCATTAAAGGAAAGGTTGTGCAATAGGATTTCCCATTTCGTTTTCCTTCCCCCCCACACCTTCCCATTTCCTATCACTCCTGGCTATAATCTCTTCCTCCTTCTCTCTAGAGAGCTTATTAAATATGAGTTCTTCCCTGAAGCTACACGAACTGAAGAAGACCTGAAGAAATACACTAAGTACCCTTGGGGACGAGATATTTACACTCTAGAAGGTGAGTGTTCATAGAGAGCTGAAAGCTGGTGACAGGTCTCTTGTTGAGATAAGCAGCTTTGCATCATTCCAAGAGACGGATAATAATTCTTGGGAGGAAAGTGGAGGAACTTTGGCACAGTGGGGGAATGAAATGAGGAGATGCTTTTCCTGCATTAGAGTGACCAGTCTATATGATAATCAAGTTTACTTGATGAAGAGTGATGATGCTGCAGGAGCGACATTGTGCCCTTTGGATCCTCATCCTGTCTGTCTCCTAGGCATTGTGGATGGTGCTCCTTACTCCATGATCACTGACTTCCCGTGGCTGAGGTCCCTGAGAACAGCAGAGCCCAACAGCTATGCCAGATATGACTTTGAGGATGATGAAAGAAGTGCGTAATCTGGTTTGATGTGTTCAAATATCTTGTTGCTTGTCCCAAGCTGACCTTTATTTTTCACTTTTCTAGTTCTTGGGCTATTTTTGATAGACTGTGTTGGGAGCTGGATGAGTCCAGCAAAGGAGAGGGCAACAGTGCTACAGCAGTGTAATGAGCAGCTGGGGCCCCTAATACTGATGGAAGCAGAGCCCATCTGGTGCTCAGCCTGAAAGTGTGATGGGTTTGTCACGTCTAGGTGCATTTAAAACATACACAAAGTTAATTCTGTGATGTGTAGTCCCAGCAATTTGTGTTCTGTAGAGTTTACTGGCATTGCTGCTGAAGGCTCAGCTGAACTGCTGCCTCTGGCTTTGCTTTGTGAAGGTTGTTAAGGTAGGCCGAAGAGAGCCCAGCAGAGAGAATGTGAAAACTCAAACTTGGGATAAAGGAGGAAAGAACTGGACTTGAAAACTCTGGAATAGATGATGTGGATTAGTTTTTGTTATAGATATGCCTCTTTCTATTTAGGAGCTTGTCTTCTCAAATATTACAGTAGGCAGTTCCTAGGGCTCAACTGAAGACCTTGCTTGGTAGCAGAGAAAAGTATGTTCCTCCACTACTTAATTAGGAACATCTTGGAATCTCCTTTGTTAGAGGTATTTTTAATTGACATTGTTTTGGATATTCTTATCTAGCTCTGTTTCAAGGGCATGAATCTCAAGAGGATGAGGAAGAGATTTTCTCTGCTATACCTTTCTCTGGTTTTATTTTTTAAATTTTATTTTAGACTGATTCATAGACTTAATGCTTGTACATCAGTATGTAGGCTGAGTTACCAAAAAAAATCAAATGTATTTGATTTTAAAGAGTAATTAGATTAAACGTGATGTTAAAGCCCTAAAAATAAAGACGAGACTTCTGCTTTATCCTTAATTGCTTTTGTTTATAAAACATTTAAGTGATCACTGGAATGGATAACATGGAAGCATGTCAGAGAGGCCTTAGGGAACGGTTTGTGTTGCTCTGGGGATTCCCTTCACTCACAGACATATGAAGTTGACATACGTTAAATAAGTATGGGAGCTATTGAAAAGTTACAGTATAGGGAAGGCAGAATACCTCTTCTGCTTGAATAATATCCCTTAAATGTAACTCCTCGACAGAAGATTTTTCCGTTTGCTTTCCAAGACTTAACGCAAAGCAGATTGTGAACTTCTCTGCAGGAAACATTCTAGCTTTTATTCTTGTGTGCCTTCCCAGCTACTATCTATGCCCCCCGGAGGAAGGGCCAGTTGTCTGCGGACATCTGCATGGAGACCATCGGGGAGGAGATCTCGGAGCTGCGGCAGATGAAGAAAGGTGTGTTCCAGCGCGTCGTGGCCATTTTCATCCACTACTGCGATGTCAACGGGGAGCCCGTGGAGGATGACTACATCTGAGGGGTGCTCCCCCAGCCTGGCACCCCCCCCTCAGTTCTCATTGGCACTGCTGGCCAAGAAAGCAGGTGGATCCTTTCCGAATGCAAAGCATTTTCTTGAAACACATACTTTGCAGTTGCTCTCACTCATTTTGGAAAAAAGATTATGTAGTTAAATGTATAATGAAAAGTAAAAATTGTATACTAAGATTTGTACATAGAGGAAACAAAAGAAAAAAAACTTCCTAATACTGAGACTTTATTTCATATGTTTATACAATTTAATTTAAATTCCATTTTAATGAAGGCCAATAATTAGGAACAGGGAAGAATATTTGAACTTTTCAACCCATACAATTCATAGCAGTATTTTTTTTCCTTATAAACAGAATTCCATTTGCTGTGTTCAAAAGAGTCATCAGAGTCTCTTTTAATCTGTGCCTTTTTCTTGAGCATTTAAGAGTCCAGTCTGAGTAAACCTGTTGAGCACAATCTTTGTGTCTTGTGTGCATTTTTCAAAGGGACAGAATATTCTACAGCTGTTGCAAAGAAGGCCAGAAGCAGGAAAAAATGTAGCAAAGTTGGTGATCTGTGGTAGTTTCTAGAATTATCAAATACATTTTGGGGGAAAGGAAAACCCCCATGTTTAGCACCTTGGAAACAGAAGATATGTTCTAAAGCATTTTGTACTGTTCAATTTCATTTTAATAGTGTATTTGACTCTGTACTATGAAAAGTAAGTTGCTAATTGTTGGTTCCACTCTCTTTAACATAAATCTGCACATACTAGCTGGCTGTAGGCTGAATTTTTGCTTCAGGCAGGCAGAAAAGGGGATGTGTAATTGCTTGGTTACAGCTGTATCAGCACAGGATCCATCTGACACAACCAGTGAGCTCTCGGGCTGGGTCGTGCTCACTCGTGAATGCAGATTTTCCATATGGTCAGTAAAAAACTGCTGCTATTTGCCCCTGATTATGTGTGTTTGTTGTGTATTGAAAATGCCTCTGGTTCCCACAGGTGTTTTCTGTGTATGTCCAGAATTTGCTGTGAGTCCAGGTATAAAAATGCACAAATTAGTGTTGAACTGGCTGTGCTGTGCTGTTAGCAGTGTGTCCAGGGGGTGGGAGACCTCTGAAAGGCCAATTTGCTTTCCTGTGGAAGTGTCTCCTTGAATTCCCAGCTGTGGCTACACAAAGGCAGCTCAGCTCTGCCAGACCATCAACTCTGGCTGGATCTCTCATCCATGTTTTTTTAAAGTTGCAGAGTTACCAGCCTAAAAAATGACACTTGTGGTAAAAACCCTAGAACAGGTTGGTTTATACCATTATATAATTTTGCACATCATAATGTTGTGATTCTCTGAACTTTGGTGTAAATGTGATTAATGGGGATTTCTATGACATTTAGCTCTGTAGAACTGAAGAGGCAAAACTGCTCAACACAGCAAAACCAGTGTTGGTTTTCTCTGCATCTGTCCCTCTGTGGAAGTTCTTGAGGTACTGTGGAACTTGAAATATATGGAATAAGAGGAAGAGAATGGTGGGAGCAGCAAGAGATTTGGTATAGCATTTTCTCACACCTGCTTCCTACTCTAACTGGAGGTGGAGCACTAAATACCAGATGAGTGAATGTTGTTCAATTTGCTTTAATGCAGGATCAGAGTTAATGATTTAGTTATAACATATTTAACCATAGATAATATATTCAATGACATTCAGACAAAACATAATTGTGACCCTTTCTAGGAGTGTTTCAAGTAATGTGAGTCATTGATTCAGTCATGTTTACCATTTTAATACAGGAAAATGTTACAGAGTTTCTAGAGTATTGCACCAGATCTCCATCTGGTATCTCTTAACTTCAGCATTTTGAAGAAGTATTTATACAAATAATGTTTATTTATATTCAATATTTCTGTAAGCAGTTGAACCTTGCAGTAGTTTTAGCTTCTTAAAACATTACTCCCATTTTACACATAGTGGTGATGTAGTGACTTAATTCACTCTGTGTCCTGAGATCTTGGGGTGATTGAGGATCTCGGATAAGACCAGGGAACCTGCTCCCTTCAGTATCTGAAATTGAGGAAAGGAGCAAAGCAGAGGAAAATAATTATTTTCCTGCACAACCTTTGTTAGTTAAATATATAAATAATTATTACTAGGACCTGGATGGGTGTAGTTTGACTGAGCAGGAGCTGCTGGACAAACTATAATTTGCTCACCAATTTGGCTTCAGTGGTGATATTGTGCTGGGCGTGGGCATGTCCTCAGGGCTCTGCCAGCTCCAGATGAAATGCTGCCCCAGGGCTAAGGGCTGGAAATGCCTTCAGTTGTTTTCCACCCTGAAGAGCAAAGAGTTGTAGTTGCCATTTGGGGTTCTGGTTTGTTGTTCTGTGGATCCTGCACCAAGAGCTTGCACTGACATCAGCCCCAGTTTGCTGGTGGGGTGGGGGTGTTAGGAGTGTTTTCTTTTGCAGATTCTTATGGAACTATAGAATAGTTTGGGTTGGAAGGGACATTGAAGCTCATCCAGTTCCACCCCCTGCCACAGGTAGGGACACCTTCCACTAGTCCAGGTTGCTCCAAGCTCCATCTAACCTGATCTTAAACGTTTCCAGGGATGTGGCAGCCACAGCTTCTCTGGGCAACCTGTGCCAGGGTCTCACCACTCTCACAGGGAAGAATTTCTTCCTAATATCTAATCTAAACCTGCTCTTTCAGCGTGAAGCCATTCCCCCTTGTCCTGTCACTGCAGTTCCTGATGAACAGTCCCTCCCCAGCTTCCCTGTAGCCCCTTCAGATACTCGAAGGGGCTGTGAGGTCTCCACGCAACCTTCTCTTCTCTGGGCTGAACAGCCCCAACTCTCCTAGGCTGTCTCCAGAGGCAGGAGAGTTCTCTATCCTCTTATGAACTTAGTGGCCTCCTCTGGACTTTGTGATTTTGTCACCTGCAGAGGCTTAACTACATCAGAGAGCTGTCAGCAAAGAGTGAGGGCAGTGAAACCAGGTACCGACCACGTGCTTGTCACGGATTTTTTCATGGCACCCCATCACTTGCCAGGCGCGCGTCCCTTCTGTGCGGGTCTGGGGCCCTCGGATTTGAGTTTCCAGCTCGTTCTCCGGTGCGATCCCTCTGGAAGGGTCCGCACAGGGATGCGGGGCCCGGCTGGATGCGAACCTCTCGGTCGGCGGCAGGGGGAGCTCCTGCCCCGGCCGTGCGGGACCCCCGGGCCGGGGCTCCCCGGGGACACCCCGGGGGGACAGAGGTGGTCCCGGCACACCGACCTGGCTGTGCCTGACCGCCCCCCAGCTCAGGGGACACGGGGACACGGCGGGGGGTACAGCTTCCAGGTTGTAAAGGGATTTGATCTTTTGTGTCTGAGCTTCCTGGTCTCTGCATTTTGTTTGTTTTGGGCAGTCTGTTCAATTGCCATGGCAAGGGAGGTTTTCCGTGGGCCTGCCCAGTTGTTAAACGTTTCTCAGGGAGCATCCCAGATGTCTTCTGTCTGTATGTGACAGGCTTCCCTCTTCACACTGCAGTCTGACCTGACTCCTCTCGTTTTTCTCTGGCAGGAGGACAGGATGCTGTCACTGCACATAAGGTGACTGAGAGATCCTGCTCTGCTCTTCTTTCTGCAGCACAGAAAACTCCAGCTGGGGCTTTTAGCTTTGCTGTGCTCCTGTGTGGCAGCTTTGGGCTGAACTATGAAATCCATTTAGAGCCCAGTTAACAAACAGTGATATTTGCATCTGGATATATAAGGAAGCTGTTTGCTGGAGTTCAAAGGCAGCTTTGCAAACATTTAATCTGATAGGTATGGAAAATGATAGAGGAAACTCTGATATGGCTGTATCACTTCTGTCTCCTGCTTCCTTGACATGCTTCACATTCATGTGCCTTCAGGGAAAGGATTAAATAGGAAGGATTATCTTCCCTAGCTTAGGTCTGACTCAACAACACATTTCCTGGGTAGGTTATATCTTTGTTGGATTTATGTGCCTCTAGTGCAGATGAACCAGTCAGAGAGGTGTCCTCTTAGAGTCAGTGAAGAGAAATGAGCACTTAGAGGGCCTAATTCAGCTGGGCAAAGGTAGGTATTGATTAGCTCTCCACTAATTGGGAAGTGAGTCTGAGGTGGCTTGTGCCACTGCAGGCAAGTGCTGGAACTGCTTTGCCCACGGCAAGGAGGGTTAACAGCTCCTCCTGACAGAGGATGCAGTGATCCCAGCTGGGAGATGCTCAAGTGCCTAAGAAATGTCATCTAAACAGAGAGTGCAGAAGGTAAATAGATAAGGGGAAAGTGAGCTTGGGAGGGTAGAGAGAAGCATGAAACATTGTGTTCAGAGGTGGGCACTATGCTGGTTCTTGCTTTTTTTCTCTGATTTAGGAGAAAGACAAAAATCACTGTTTGGGTCTTTTAAAGGATTTTGAAAGTGTGTTTTTCTTCAAGAAAAAACTATAAGGAGTTGATGGTAGAGACAGGAATGTTGCCTCTACCCTCACTCTGATCTCTGAGCTTTTCGGTGTGTTAGAAGCAACTACAAACTCCATACCTTGACCATGATTCCTGCTAGTTCAAGCAATTCAAATTTAATCCCTTGTCAGGGGGACGACAGGGAAATTGTATGGACACGTGTGCACTGCATGTGATAACAGGACAGCCAAAACTAGTGCCCATCAACTGGAGGGTTTCCATCAGCTCATTAACAGTCACTGGGTGCTGAGAGGAGATTAACTGTTGTTTTTTTTTCATTCAGGAAGATTTAATCTATATAAAAATTGAAAAAACTAAAAGCTTTTGTATATTTTTATTGAGTTCATATTAGTAGAAGAAAACAACAGATTTCTCGCCTTCTGTCACAGTAGTACTCAGAGAGGGCTCAGGAAATCAAATGTGGAGAAAAAGATGGGATCCTAAACTACGGAAGGATTTACAGCTGACAGTTACAGAATGAAAATGCTCTCCTTGGCTTCAGCATTTACAAAGATGGGTGAGGAAAACTCTTCAGAATGACTCAGAGTCTGCCGTGTGTGGGCTGCCTGCTCCAAGAAACCATCATTTGGCTGGAGCTGTTCTGTATTTTTCATCTGTGCTAAGAATTAAATGGACACGATTTGGACTCAATGGGTTGGTTCTGTTGCACACTATTAAGTCAGGCTGACGTCAATAAATGCCTTAAATATCTTTTGATTCTTCCTTATCTTTGCTGAGCAAAGACATTTTTGAGTGTATTCCATTCTGAAAGCCACAATCCTTTGCTGAGATGATCTTTAGGCTGAAGGTATTTGTTAGTAATACCTAAATTGGGAGGTATTTTGAATTGTGCAAAAACATTTAAGTACAATGAATACACTGTTACTGATTATTCACAGATCCCATTTAGGGACAGTGGGGGAATGTAGGGTAAAATAAAAACCATTTTGAAGTGTGCTGAAGTCAAAGGCAAGGTGAGTATAATTTAGCTCTCTCAGCTCTGACTCATGTTCAGGTTTTTTGTGGTTACCTAACACATTTCCAATATACATTCTTCCCCCAAGTGTCCTTTGTTATAACAGAGACTCATGGAGGACCAGAGTTTGCCAAAAGAGACTCTCTGCAGCAAGGGATTTGTACTACTCAACATCAAGGTGACTCTTAACAATGGTTTTCATGGCTCACATGAGTCCATTTGGATTGCACTGTTCCTGCAAACCAGACCAGCACCACAGTGCCCCCTCCAACCTGGGACTCCTCCAGGTAACGTGCCAGGCCAAGGTGGGGCTCCTGTGACTGCAAATAAATCGTAACTAGAAATTAAATAAGCTTAACAGGGCAGAACCTCTGTAAGCAAGAGCAGAGGGACAGTCAGGACCAGGGCAGTGACTGTCCCCCTGTGCTTGGCACTGGTGAGGCCACACCTCACGTACTGTGTCCAGTTCTGTGGCCCCTCACAGCAAGAGAAACACTGAGATGCTGGACCATGTCCAGAGAAGAGAAAGGAGCTGGGGAAGGGTCTGGAGCACCAGGAGTGGCTGAGGGAGCTGGGGGGGGCCCAGCCTAGAGAAAAGGAGGCTCAGGGGGGACTTTCTCACTCCCTACAACTCCCTGACAGGAGGGTGGAGCCAGGTGGGGGTCAGGCTCTGCTTCCAGGGAACAAGGGACAGGACAAGAGGAAATGGCCTCAAGCTGTGCCAGGGGAGGTTCAGGTTGGACACTGGGAGGAATTTCTTCACTGTCAGGGCTGTCCCGGGAGGTGGTGAGTCCCCATCCCTGGAGACGTTTAAGGAAAGACTGCGTGTGGCACTCAGTGCTCTGACAAGGTGGGGATCGGGCACAGGTTGGACTCGATGACCTTGGAGGTCTTTTACAACATTAATGATTCTGTGATTCCGAATAAGGGCTTCCCACACACCTCTACAACTGTCCCTCAGATCCAACACTGCCACTCCCTCAGTTCCCACTGTGAGCCCCTTCTCAGCTCTGCTCACACACTGCACTACAATGTACTGGGGTGTAATGTGGATGGAAGCTCTTGCCTTCATTTTTAAGCCACTGTGGAAAATGTTTTCACTTCTTCCTGTGTGTATACAGGCATCAGATCCTGCAATAGGAGCAGGTCACATTGTACATTTCTGCATTAAATTAAAAGGGGTTTGAGAATTTACTGAAAACATTTTGCTAATTGTTCTACTGAGATAGTTTCTACTTTTTTTCCATTGACCTCTCCAAGATTAAAAACTGAAGATATATTCAGTGTTGAAAAAACTGAAGGATAAATGTGGAAGGGACGTTTCCCCATAAGGATTCAGCTGTCTGCATGGTGTTTATGAGCATGACCTGCTGGTACTCTTGGGCTGCAGCCATATCTCCATACATCTCACTAAGCAACACAGCTGCTGCCTGCCTCAAGCACTGACATTTACAGAGCGTGTATCATCCAGTTATTGCTTCACATCCCTCCAGACAGTCTTAAACATCAGCTAATTAAATGTATGGCCTCTTCTGCACCCTTCCTGGGAGCTTCTGTTTGGTGAACGCTGCTTCCATTGGTCTTGTTTATTACAGCTCTGAATTTTACTTTGCAGCACGACTCTGTCTGTCTGAGTAAACTGAGTATTGGAAACATGGGAAGCTGGGCAGTAGGAAGAACGGCTCAGCTCATGGGGATATGCACCCTGACACTGCCCAGGGCCTACTGGCACACAGATTTAGCCTTAGGCTATGTTTTTAGTTTGCCTTTGGAAGGAGCCAGCCTGTCGCTCTGCTTCCCTCTTTCAGCACAAGTAACCTCAATGCATCTTTGAATTTCCTTGTCTGAGCCCATGCCCTGCTATCAAAAGTCATGCAAGATCCTAGAAGTGCTTCTGGAGCCTACAAAAATGCAGAAATATGGGAATTACAACTGTGTTGACAGATCTGCCTCCTGAAGATAGTTTAGCAAAGGCCCAGCCAATTTCTCATTAGCTCTCTGTTCTGCCAGCACATTACCTCTGGCGAGGAGAAGTGTCAGGAGTTGTAATCCAAGAAAACAGCTCCATCAGGCACCATCCTTAACGCTTCCAAGGCTTGCTGCGTTCCAAAACATGTAAAGTGTTCCCAGACCATAAAGTGGTGGTGTGATCACTCAGTGATGAGTACTAGCATATTTATGTGAAGAAATAAATACATGGTTATTAGAGTGAATCTGTGAAAGGTGGCAGGAAAGAGATGGAAAGGAAGGAAGAAAGAAGCTTCCTTTTTTAGTCAGATTCACTGGGAAACTCAGAGAAACGGAGCTGCACAAAATAATGTTTGACTCCCTGTTTGTAAATGCCTGTCTTGAGCGTGGTGCCCAGAGCAGTGAGAGCTCTCAGGGCAGAGGTGAGAGATCAGGTGGGCACAGCACAGGTAAGGGAGAGAGAGGGAGGGCTCAGAAACAATCAGTGGGGATAAAGAGCCAGTGCACGAGAACTTGGTGTTCTGGTAGATAACAATTCGGAATGGTTATTACAATCCAAGGACTCATCAGTATTTTCACAGAGTCATTAAGGTTAGAAAAGACCTCCAAGACCATCCAGTCCAACCTGACTGATCCCCAACTTGCCAACCAGACCACAGCACTGAGTGCCACATCCAGTCATTCCTTGAACACCTCTAGGGATGGGGACTCCACCACCTCCCTGGGCAGCCCATTCTAATGTGTGGGAGCCCTTTCAATGAAGAAATTCCTCCTGATGTCCAACCTGAACCTCCCCTGGCACAACTTTAGGCCGTTCCTCTAGTTGTGTTACTTGTTCACTGCAAGCAGAGCCTGACCCCTACCCGGCTCCACCCTCCTGTCAGGGAGTTCTAGAAAAAGCAAAGAAGAGCCGGATTCTCCCTCCCTGTTCTGGCTGTTAGAGTGTCTTGCAAGGCAAGAAAGTGTAACTTGGTCACATCATGTGTTTTGAGTGAAAACAGCCGAGAAATGAGCATGAGCTGGAGTTCACTGCAGTGCACACAGAAGATTTTTTATTTTTAGAAACAGCCAATGCATTACACATTACTCAGTACAGGCAAAGGCTCTGACACCACTAGCCAAGAGGGTCAATGGGAAGCTAAACTGAGAGGCTGAACGAGCAGCCACCTTTAGCAAAGAAAATTGAGTCTGGGTCCTTTCTGTGAGACAGCTCCTTTTCCAGAGAAATTCTACCATTATTGATGACAGACAACGTCATTTGCTGGGTTCACAGAAGTTTTGCTGAGATTATTGGCTTACTAAGCAGGAGCCGCCAGGTGGTTCATGACAGGTTTGTTGAGTCCAACAAACAGTTTGTCATAAATGACACAGGACATGGACATTTTGTGTTTGGTTTTTCATTCAAATACAGTGTTTGGAATTATTTCCCATCACAGCTGTTGACCATTTTGGCTAGTGAGCTACTACTCCCATTGAGAGAGCCCATTGATAGAATGTTGCCTGTGAGGAAATTGCCCTGTTGAGGAGTTAATTTTAAATTAAGAAGAGATATATTACTAATGCACATAAAAATATAGGAGAAAACAACACTTCAAGGACAACAGCAGAAACAAAAAACACCATTACTGTAGCATCCCCATGCTGCTGATTCCAGATCATTCCAAGAAATTTCACACCAATATTTTGATGCCTTTTAATGGGGACAGAGAAAAGCTTTTTTAGGATTTCTCTAAGAAATTTGACACTTGAGGTGAAACCAAGACAACCTGTTCTGCAGCCTCATGTACCCAAATCCCGACATAACCAAAGTGAGCAGTCCCACAGAGGGTGAGGATCATAGGACTCAAGCAGCCCTGGATGGATTTTTTTCCAAACTTTCAATAATGACCTTTCTTTTTTCACTCCCTGCTCTGTTTTGGTGTCAACAATAGAGTTGTTTTGGAAACAAAGCCCTGTAAAAACAGGTCATTGCCAAACAGGTCCTAATGATGAACCAGGAGCACTTTCCATGAAAACACCAACAGTTTGTCTCTTTCTGACTGCCAGCACTTCTCTACTTTGGTAAGTGTCTGGTCTTCTAATTAGGGCTATTTCTCCCCCGAGTCGTTTTGAAACCTAAAGGAAAATGCTGTGAGGTTTTGTCAGTGAGTTTTATGTGGAAGAAGTATTTAAAGAAGTCAGACACCATGGCAGGGAAGCCAGTTGTTCTTATCATGCACAATTTTTTTCCTACTGAGCAACATTTTTGTTTGTTCAAAGCAGGATTTGTCTGTTTATAGTAAATACCTGTCACATAGCAACAGAAATATTACTAAATAATAATACATATAATGTTAAGCTCCTGGGTCTAGAAGCTTTTAATGAAAAAAACACATGTTCCTGATAAAAAATAATAAATAATGTCACCTTTTCTATTTACATTAAAAATAGCTGTACATGATTACACAATATAACAAAGTACAAGTTTATTTTCTAGGCTCAGGGTGGCATCTCTGGGTTTGATCTTCATCTAAAAAGGATAGAGGCTCATAGTCTTGATCCTGCATATTTCCTACTGCATGAAGATCATTTTCCCAAAGTTGTGA
This sequence comes from Neopelma chrysocephalum, assembly GCF_003984885.1. NCBI lineage: Eukaryota > Metazoa > Chordata > Aves > Passeriformes > Pipridae > Neopelma > Neopelma chrysocephalum. The sequence continues at coordinate 5,410,389 of NW_020897720.1, forward strand.
AGTCTACAGCCTTGCTCACCCTTTCCATGCAAAGGTGGGAGCAGCTCACAAGGAACATGGCAACATCTACATGCAGGAAGCAGCTGAGGACTGAGATCTTTGCAAGCAGATGTGCATATGGTGATATTTGAAAATCTTGAAACTTCTTGCCTCAACTGGAAGGGAACCAAAACAAATACAAAAATAAAGGTGGAAAATGGAAGTAGAAGTCTCTCTTCCTAATGTAGCTAGAAAAGTTTATTAGATGGTGTAGTTTTCAAGATGGCACTTAGTGATCTATTACAGACTGACTGTCTCTTGGCCAACCTTTCCTCTGGGTCGGAATGCCTGAAGTTTGCTCAAGTGAGCACAGCACTGGCAGCTTGCCTGGGTTTGAGGGCCATATCCTGTCCACTGGCCTCCAAATGGCAGAGGATGGATATGGCTTTGGGCCCATGGGCTGGACTGGAGCAGTGCTGGCAGGGCCCCGTCAGAGGTGAGATGTCTCTGTAAGTCCCATTCCAGCTTGTCAGGCTTCCACCAATGAACGTGGCCAGGAAACACAATAAAAGCATTTACAAAGCTCTGCAGGGTTGAGTGAACCAGCAGCTCATGCTGACCCTTCACCAGTAGCTATAATCAAAGGGCAAATGTTCCCCCTTATTTTGCTGAAGAAAACATAGTGCTGTTTCTCCCCCGACCATCCAGTCACCACGGGCAGGATCTCGCACGGATAAAGCAGGGCTTTAGTCTCACATCCTGATAGGGCTTCAGCCAGACCTTGTCATCTCTAAGACTGCAGGACAGAGAGATGACTTGTACACAGAGGGCAGCTGGAAAGGAGCAGCAGAAGTCCCTTCACCGAGTGGTTTGTATTTGTTTTGTGTCCTTACGTTGACAGGAATCACTCCCTACTGGAATAAAGCTGTGGAATAGCCATGGTCCAGCCATCCCTGCAGGTACAGGAGTCCTGTACCTTCCATCCATCTCACAGCTGGACACCCATGTGAAGTCAGTGTAGGAGGCACCATGACAATGCAGATGAATGATTTTTCAACAAGTCCTGCTGAATCTTTTGGATATCTTAAAAGGTTCTTTCAGCTGGACCATTCCTCTGTTAGGACCATGACTAGAAACAGGACTCTTGGGATTCAGGGTCATTGTGGATGGGAAGCTTCTCATGTTCCTGATGATGCCCATTGCGTAAAACAGTGTACCTGGAAGTGGAGAGACACAGAAATTGGTTAGTGCCAATTAAAAGGACCTGCTTACCTGCTTACGTAAAATGAGTTCTTGAAAATCCCCAAGTACATCTTAAGACAGAGCATCTCCCAAATATGCAGATCCCACATAAAGCAAAGCAAATCCCTTCTTTGTTCCATGACAGGAAACAAAATCTTTGGTTTGAAACAGTCAAGGCGATCCCTGAAAACCAAGAACCTGCTGGGTTTCATGTGTCTAAGGTGAGCTGGATGAGAGGAATCCAGACTAAGGAACTGAAAAACACTGATCACCTGTGGATGGACTGAGCTGAAGGCACTTCAGTTAATGTCTTCAGTTCAAGCATTTAAGGAATCATTTGAGACTTGCTTGGGAAGGGAATGCTGCTTAAGATGAAACCAAGACCAACACTCCAGGGCATTTCCACTTACAAAAGACAGTCATCTCGGTCTAGGGCCAATTCTAGCATGTCTTATCAAACCAGTGCTGTTCAGGTGTCATGTCCTTTGGAGGTATCATGACCTTTATGATATTTCTCCAGGCTTTGGGCCAGATATGGAAAACCAGAATTGCGCTGTAAGAATTCCATGTTATCTCTTACTCTGTGCCTCATCTACCAGCCCATCTCCTGCTGCTCATCCCAATGTGGCTCTCTGAACAGGACTATTGATTGAATCTGCTGGTAACATGCAATTGTTTTCCCTAAATGGTGTGCAGTGCTTTGCAGGAATAAGCAGATCTGAGGTGATAGCAAAACTGTTGGCTAACTGGAGTAAAACTGATTTAGCACATCTTTCTTGAGTTTTACATCTAATCATTCTTGCTTTCAACCCCCCTGAAGGGTACAGAGCAAGCCAAGTATCTTCCCTTGGCAGTCTGTTTAAACTAAAGCTGAACTAAACCATCCTCTGAGTAGGTCTAGAAGGAAGAAGCTGCAAAAATAACTGTAAAAACATATTTTTCCCTCATTCAAATGCATATCAGGGAAATCAGGTCTCTGTTAAGACTTTTCTCCTGAATGTTTAGACATGTAGATATGTTATTTCTCTTAGTAACAAACAACCAAGACATACCTGAAACATCTGTATCACAATAAAGATAAAAAAGAAAAATGCCTAAGAAAATAGAGGAATATATCAGTTCTCTTCCTGTTAGCAGAGTGAAGTACTATCAGCCTTGGGGTTTGTTTGAATAATCACTAGAAACAGCCAGGAACTTTTTCTACATGTTCATAAACTGATACTGTGACGTCAGTTTACTTGGTGTTATTACTCAGGATGTATCTGTTTCTCAATTACTGAGCATTTTTGGGACTTAGGCTCCTAACTGAGGTGCCTGGAATGCCATTGAAATGTCTTAAGTAGATGATTTGAATATTCTACCAATTATGTATCCGTTAGTTCCAGGAGATCAGGCATGGCCTCAAAATGAAAGCCGGGGTATGAACTGTACTGCCTGTCTGTGTTTGCTCTGGTGATTATTCCTGCAGGAATTCACCCTTTAATGTACTAGATGCTGGTTTTCAACAAGGCCAGGCTTGGTTGCTTTATTGCAAGTCACTGTACGTGCAAATGTATCCACCGAACGTGCACCCTTAATACTCCAGTTTTAATAAGGATAATAAATTTATAAATCAACTTTAAATAAGGATAATAAATTTAAAAAATGTGCTCGTTCTCCCAACAAATTACAGACTTGATGCAAGAAACAAGAAAAGACATTTTGCATCTAACACTGAACAGACACTCCGATGAGATGACCATGAAGAATACAAGTCATAATGTAGTTTTAATTTGATATACCAAGTCAGACACGGGACACTGTGTGAGATGATCCACCAAGGAGATCTCTGGCATGGCAAAGTCTCTGCTACTAATGGGGATACAGAGGATGAGAGCCAGGAGACCCCCTGCTCCACCAACAGGGCAGACATAGCTCAGAGCAACTCAGGACTTGCTCAGCAGCGCAACAGAGACTGAAAGCTCACTTCATACAGGATATCCAAAGAGCCAAACCTTCCTTGTTCTTCTGCAGCAGTCAGAAAGTGGTGCAAGATCAGCAATAGCAGGTGATGCCGTTTGTTACAGAGATGCATTAAGCTAAAGAGAAGTCATTAAGGTGTCCCGGGATCTCGTGTGGCACAAAGTGTCTGTCTGAAGCCTCTGGCAGTTGTTAGCTCAACACTTCCAGCTGTTTACCCTGTGGGGAAAGAGGACTGGTAGGAGAGGAGGAAAGAGCATTCCTGCACAGGGTGGAAAAGCTGCTCTGCAGGGTGATGGCTTGCTCAGGTTCTGGCACATCATTTGTAAAAACATTACCAAACATCTCCAGGAATCTGTTAAAGGAGTCCTCTGCTGATGAGCTTTTGTGTTCCCCGGGTTGTTTTCTCATGCTGCAGTTTTCCCCTTCAAATGGAAGTTCAAAGCTACCTGCCAGTTGCAGAGCACCAACTTAGTGTTGGATAAAAGATGGGATTGTAACAGCCCTGCTTTTGTTCACACCCCCATGACTTAACTGATCTGCTCCCTGAAAATACAATTCATTTTTCAGGCATCACACTTATGGGGAGCAAGTTTCAGAGAAAAGGCACAGCTACACCTGAAACTCAGTGTTGCCTCGCTCCAGGAACACACACCTGATATGCCTCAGCTCCCACCCCATGGAGACACCAAGGGTTTATCTTACAATGCAAGGAGAAAACAGCACTTGAACCCTCCGTGTGTGGGCTGAATGTTTCAAGAGAAACAACGAGGTAGGTTTGAGTAATGAATACATCTGAGGAAGCCATAGTATGCGAGCAAGAAAAAAAAACATTAAAAGGTTTAAATGCATTAAATAAATTATCAGCAGCAAATTAGTTGCTCAGCTTTCCTGCCTCTAATGGGTTCCTTCAATGGGATTTCTACGTGCTGGCACATTAAACCACCAAGCTCAATTACAAATTGAGGCCCCTGCCCTCTGCATCTGACTCCTCCCAGAACTGGGGACAGTGTTCCAGTCATTTCCCCCAAGGCTTTACTCAGATCAGAACCACCACCCAGCAGTAAAGCCCAATAATGGAAAGGCATTGCCACCCCTAAAGAGACCTGCTGGAGACTATTCCCTACTCGCCAAATGGCACTTTGTGATGATGGCCAATTTGGAGATAATTGCTTCTGCATCTCCCACTGTTTCTGAAAGTCCAATGGACTCTTTAATTAACTGTTTGGATTAGCTCTCAGCACAGGAGGTTTTACAGCCCACGACCAGAACAGGGAGCTCCAGCATTATTCTGGGAACTCAGCAAAAGCCAAGGAGAAAACACCAAGAGGATGCAGTGGCTGCTTACTTTCATTCCCTGCAGAGCTATCTCTCACACCAACTTGGACAATTTACTAAGAAAGCAAAGCCAAAAAATTGCTGGTCTCTGGCTCCCTGAGCTGCAATGAAAACCACTCACCACTTTCCCAGACCCTGGAGTCTCCCAATGAACTTGTTATGTGGGAGAAGAGTCCGACCCCGCCCAGCTCCAACCTCCTTTGAGGGAGTTGTAGACAGTGAGATGATCTCACCATCACAAATAAAATGAGTGCCCACAACTACCCCAGCAGGGCAAAGCTTTCAGCTGCACTGAAGGAAGGTGATGGGAGGAAGCCACAGCCATCCCAAACCTGCTGTAGGTGCACAGCTGCCTTTGCTCTCTGTTTAATAATCCTTTCCCTGTACACCAGTTTACATTATTCATTGCTTCCTTTTTTGGACAGGCAGAAGGTTGTTCCTGTTGTCCTGACATTCACTGAAGACTGAGGTGAGGTTTTGCAGTTGGCCCTGGGCTGGGTTTTGTGCAGGGGAGGTACAAGAGCTGTTAACTCTGTGCTCCCCGGGACTTTTGGCACTAAACCCATTCCCCTTCTCATCAAAAAATGAAGGTCCCATTGTCATAGGTAGAGAAGAGATTTTGCAGACATGTTCAGACACTGAGAGGCCAAAGTTTCTACAGAGGTAGGGATGGGTGAGTGGATTTATGGTGCATATGTCTGTTACTGGTGCTGCCAGGGTATCTTGGGTCTCAGCTGGGTGCACAAATGGCTGCAAAGTCTGGAGAAGTTTAGACATGGACTGTGCAAGAAGCTGATAAGCACCAAGTTTCATTATGTTTGCAAATTTTTTTTTATAATTTTATATTATAAATGCAAATTAATTACTGCTAGAGTTTATAAATACCCCTGGTAATGCAAGAATAGAAGAGAAAATCCTTGTATCAAATTCTGTGCTGTTCTTAGTTGTTCACTTACATTGTTTGAAGCCTGTAATACACTTCATTACTGGCTGCAACAATGACCTTATGGATAAGCTGGACTGTGAGAGTCTCCTCCTGGCCCCATGCTCACACAGTTCAGGAAAATTACACCTAACTGAAATGAAACTGTGATCCTTGGACATCCCTGTCCTGGGATTTGGGGTTTGTTGTTGCCGATTCATTGGTGACACCTTACAGGACTGATGGAAGGAACCTGGGCATGGCAGAGTCAGGCAAGGAGCAGAATGTGGCATTCTTAAAAATCTAAACTAATAAGAAAAGAAATAATTCTGCAGGTTCGTGGCATTGAAACTTTTCCCAAGTTTGTGCCAGTTGCTATTTGCAACTCTTGTTATTTGCAGGAGCACCCAGTAAACACTTGTTGGGAATAGAAGAAGGTAAGATGTTATTTTGTAAGATATGATAAACTGTGAAGAAAGAGTCCCATTTTTAATAATGGGATTTACCATTATTATGCTCAACCACCTAATATGGTAGAACTTAGAGTTTGCACATAGGCAGAAGTTGGCTGGGGCCACGTTTTACATGGAACTGAGCTTCCAAACTGAATGAAGAATTTAAACTTTTCTTAGATTTGACATTGCATTGGTCCACAATTTATCTTTCCCTGCATCTTTCTTTCACAGCTGCAAAGCTCCTCAGTGGTTTCCCCTCTGGAATATATTCAGCACCACTATTGTGGCTCCACACTCAGTATCGTGTCCATTTCTCAAAGCTCCGTTTCTTTCTCTTAAAAGAGAAAGAACAAATAACTCTCTTTGATATCAAATTGGGATTAGGGTTAACAATCACTTGGCAGAGGAGAGCAGGTTATTTTAATGAACACATCACTCTGAAATAAGCCTTTCACCATCTGTTCAGTTCCATAATTACAAACGCAAACAACATAATTCATAAACGCACCATAAAAGAGAGGGGAAGAGAGAACAGCTTAAGATGACTGTTTGTTAGTTATCCCAGACAGTGATGCATCTGCTTACTTTATTCCTGTTTCAGCAGCAGGCAGAAAGGAGTCTTTTAATTCTGTATTTTATGGCAGTCAGTAACCCTGGTAAACTATTGCCTGTAGATGATGGAGGTGCTGCTCAGTGCAGGACAGTGTCTGGTTGGCATCATTATTTCCCCACGTCTATGATGGAACCATGCAGGACAGATCACACAGACTGAATCCCAGTGGTCCAGGAATAAAATGTGAGCATGTTTTTCAGAACTCAGGAAAGAGCCTGGAGTGGCTTCCAGGGATACAGGGACTCTGGGTAAAGATAACAGTCCTATTGTCTCCCTGAAAAGATACTTTTGACATTTTGGAAAACTGTGAAATCTTCGGAAACAGTCAGAAAATTGAGAAGAGTGTAAATATAAAATCCAGGAATCTCTGGAATTCACTCTTTTAATCTATGATATTTTTTTCATTTTGAAAGAAGAAAACAAAATTTTAAAACCTGAGATACACAAAATGTCAAAAGGAAATGTGAATAAAATACATTGTTCTATTTTCATTTTCTGTTGAAAAAAATGAATACACATAGGCCAAATCAAATGTAATTTCACAAAACATTTGCTTTTAATACAGCTGCATATTAAATTTTCATGAGAGGAGTGCAGAATTTTCCCTCTATCTCAATTACCAGGTTCATAGACTCCATAAAATTAAAAGCTTTCCAGTAACTCTGTAAAGTCTGGGCTGAATGAGTCATGATTCCAGCCACTAAACTTCTGCATTTGCCCATCAGTAGAAAATCATTATAGCAGGATAAGAAGAATAGCCCCTACCTACTCACCATCATTCCTGGGGCAAAATAGGCCAGAAATTAGGAACTCTTTTGGTTGAATGTGTATCAACATTGCTGAACAATATAAACCAATTTGATATGCCATGCTGCAAAATTAGCAACAGATCTAATCCTTTGAGGATGAAGAGCTCCTGTTGTTTGTTTGTGGGTTTCTCACTTATTCTGAGATGAGCAAGGTGCTTCCAAGATTTCTTAGCAATAAGGTTTAAACTCCTTGTGTACCTTCCTCGTGCTGCATTGAATTGACCTGCAACCCAGAGGTGACCAACAAGTCATAAAGAGAAGCAAATATCAGTGGACCTCTGCAGTCCTTGGAGAAAACATGGGTAAAATCCACAGAAATACCATCAAAATTCAATTTTCCCCATTGCAGCTGAATGGTAAAAATCGAGATCTTGGGAAAATATTTGGATTGCTAAATTATTTATATGGCTCTGACAGCAATGTTGATTTAAAGTCCTTTGTAGTCAAATCTAAATACAAATTTGTTTCTGTCTCATGACAAGTGTTTATTTTTTCCACTCTTGAGCAGCTATGCTGAATATCTTAATTATCTTTAAATCAAATAATGCTGTTCAGACCTTGTGAGCTGAAATTAAGCCCTCATCATTCTTTACTAAGTTTCAGTTCAAGGTTTTTAAAAACATCTGTCTCCAGCCTACATAATGCAGCCTCCCCTATATTTTGTAAGACTTCTACGTGCCTCCTCAGATTTAAAATTAGCAGCCAGTTCTCCAAGTAGGCAAAGCCCTTGAATGAGAGAAACATAACACTGGGATAAAAAAAAAAAAAAAAAAAAAAGACTTTCTTTGTCTCTGACAAGTCACAGGAAACACAGAAAGCATCTATCAATGTTTGTTTCTCTCCTTCCTTTTTCCATTGTTCGATCATCCCTGAAGGATGAAGCTCACCTGTTCTCCCACTCTTACAAACCAGCTCTGGCTGCCACTTGCTCTAATGACCTGCAGCTCCAGGACATGTTCCCAGATCATCCCAGTCACACATGGCCACGGCATTCCCACACAGATCCAGGGAAGTCCCTGGAGCTACACAAGGGATTACTGCAACAGTGCTTGGTGGGTATGTGACTGCACCGACACACCAGCACTGCTGCTTGAGGCTGATGTACAAAACTAATGTTCATCTTTTTTTCTGGCAAACCAAGACTGAAATCTTCTCCAGTTCCTTTGTTTTTGTATTTAAGTAGATGCAGATCTTTTTTAAGGAGCATGTTTAAATGTACAGGCAAATAATAACTTGAAATACGATTTTGAAATGAAATGTCAAAACACTTCAGCATCTCGTTTCCTTTTTGTTTTCTCCTGCTGAAAACATTTGCTGCATTTGACCCAATCAGTTTGTTTCCCTGGAATAGCAAGTGCTCATTTCCATCTTTCTTTTTTTAATTCCTTTTATTGCCAGGCTCTATTAATGAATTTCACAGATTATCCACTGTGGTCCTTTCCAACACCCTCACTTTGATTACTGAATTTGACCACTGTTTTTTCTTTTCCCAGTCTCCTTATGCTGCTTCTTGATCTGGATGATGTTTATAATTTTCCCTATTTCCCACTGCAGGATGTCCTGCTCAGCTTTAGCTAAAGGCTTTGGACTTCAGGTATTATGAACAAAAATATGACAACAACTGGTGATGAAAAACATCAGATCCACACAACAACCACACAACTGATCAGATCCACACAACTGATGGAATCAGTCCAGAGCTGCTAGCTTCTTCCATTATAGATTTCCTTGTTAATGTTGTAAAAGTTGGTGTTTCCACATGAGAAAAAGCAACTTGGGCACTGAAGGACAGAAATTAAGCTAACTTTAAAATCAGTTAAGGAGCTATTTGTTTTCAGTGAGCAAAATCCATTTGCTAATTATAAACACCAGGGTAAACAAATAAGCACATGAGAGAGGCCATTCAGTGTCACATTGTGGAAAATGAGCACTTTCCCCATTTTCTCACATTAACTCTCTATTTCCATTTCTCTCTCGTTAATGTTAAGCTTGGCACTACATTATATGCTCTAATTAGCTACAGATTTTGGCCTACAGTTCATTTTTTGCACCATAATTAATGCAACATTCATAAGAGGCTCAAATCTGATAATTAGGAGAGCACTTGGAAGAGCTCAGACACATTAGAAATACACAGCAGCACATTAAGAGCAGTTCATAACTACCCACAGATGGGATGGCTCATAATAAGCTTCTGGTTTTAAGTAAGGTGTTTCAATTACTGAAATACAAGCAGGATCAATTAATAATATTCAAATGGAAGATAATGATTTTTTTTTAAATGGAGGCCTCACCACTGGTATAATAAGACCTTTCATCTGCTAGGAAAAAACCCACAACCCATTTGTCAAGGCTGTGGAATGAAATAGTGAAAAAACCACTTGGGGCTGTTTCCTTATGCAGTATTCATATCTTAAGGCACCTAAGGGGAAAAGCTGAAAAATATATTTTCTGGTAATGTAGTAATGGCACAAAAACTAAATAATAAAACCCCCAATTAAATAACAGTTAATTTAATCACAGTGAAAGCAAATAACAAAAAAAAACCAGACCAAAATTAATGATAAAGATTCTTGTTGGTGCCTTTAACATCTCAACTAGTACCAGTTGTAGGTTAAGTTGTAGTAAGTCTTACAAACTTAAGGTAAAGTTTATTTGGCTGCCTTTCCTTAGCTCTCCATCGTGCTCCCAGGGAAGGACAGCTCAGAGAGCATGCATCATGTTGTGTTGAATGGAAGTTTCCTCTCCTCTTTCCTTCTGACTCCAGGTTTTTCAATTAATATTTCTATGATATGCATTAAGTAGCATATTCCTGACTTTAGACTGTTTCTCTCTGACAACCCACTGGGTATGAATTCATAAAACTTTACATGTAATATTATGAAAAATATTAACATGGCAAAATCTTAACTAGTCATATTTTGCAAGCATTCTATTAAGAATAAAAGTCATACCCCAGATGGGGACATGGGAAGTGGGTGCTTAATTTGAGTAAAATCTCCATATTCTCCTCCGGACAGCCCTGGTTGGATCGATGCACACCAGGTTTCCTCGGTGCACTGAGGGCAGCAGACCCTCCATGCTCCCCATCCTACTCTGCTCCCCCATACTGACCCCACTTGCAAACATTAATTCCCTTCATCACTTTCATAGACAGTTTCTTCTCATTTTTAGCTTGGTTAAACCAAGCCAAGCCAGTAAGTACATATTGCTGGCTGGCTGTGTGTTCATTCCCCCGTTCTTCAGGAAGGATGATGCTTCCTTTGCTCATCCACCTTCCCTGCCAAGAGCTATTTCACAGTCAGGATGGATCATCTTAAGGAGTGTACTGGGGAGGACAGGAGGTGCCTTTGACAGCTTCTTCATTTTGATGTGATTCAGAGGTTGCTAAGTCCCCATTTTCTGTCAGCTCTGTCCCCAAACATCCTGTCATCGTAGCCTCTTATCTGACTTCAGCCTTTCCAGTCTCAACAGGAGTTGTTCCTGGACATCTGCTTGTGAGGATCTTGTATAAGAGATGCCAATTACTGCTCCCCTCTAGGCTCAGGGACCCTGTGAACTTCTGTGTGCAACAAGGACAGGAAAACATTTTCTCATCAGAGCATCCTAATCAGCAGAACTTCATCTCTCCTGAAGATGTCCAAAAGAAAAATGTCAAGCTCAGTCTGAACATTTTAATACACCATGTCCAAAGATGCTTCTCCAAGTGTCAGCAGAGGCAAAAATCTGAGGATTTGCATAGCTGCAAACAGCTTATATTTTTGGGGGGAGGATGAGGGAAACCCAGAAATGAGGGATCATAATGAAGCAGATATTTATTCTCTGGTGGGATTCATAGAGTAAAAACAGCCCTCAGCAATTCTTTTTGAGATTGTTCCTCAGAGAAATGCCTTGTAGATTGGAACATGACACTTTAGAGCTGAATTGATCGATGTATTGATTTTGATCACAGAAGGAGGTAACTAGTGCAATCAAAATATCTGGCAATCACCTGGGAGAAATGCACACAATAATCACTGATCAAGTCATATTCCTTCCCCTGCTGACACAATTAAGTTTGCAGTTTCCTTGCAGAAATACAAGGTGAGGAAATTAAGTTTCAGGTGAAACCAGTCATTTATTCTACTTGACATAAAATGAAATGCTGCCAGAAAACAATCAAAAATATTTTATGAATATTGAGTCTTTGGGTTGACTCAGCCAAGTTTGAGTCCTTTAAGCATATGTGAAGCTCTGGAGTTTGTTGGAAGGGGACTGTGGAATACATATTTTCACTGGCATTCAAGTCACATATCATAGCTACACCTGCAAGTGACAGAGAACAACCCCAACAGTGGGCAACTAAATCTGAATGCTGGCAAGACAGATCATAAATATACTTGTCATTTGTGCTGTGGCAACAGTCACTGTATGATTTAAATATCACAATTCAGAATCAAGAGAGCAATATGCTGAGATGGGACAAATAAGCACAAAGTCACCAAATCTTGTGCCAAATTCTGTTCTATAAGATCAACTTTATCAAGGTCTCACTCCTAAGCACAGGTACAACCACTCTCACAGCACAAGCAGTTCAGAAAGCCCATGAACCCAGCATGTGCCTGGAAAGAAGAGGGGCTGTCCCAGCAAGCCTCAGGATCCACAGATAAAACTTCTCCCTACATGAGAATTGTTATTAGAATTTCTTTAGAGTTTACCTAGCACAAGAAATATCGGTATTTGATTTAAACAAAGAATATTTAAAATGTAAAACTGAAAACAGACATAAAGAAAGCAAAACCCCAGGTGTGTTTTTTTTCCTTTTATGCTGGTTTAGGTCCCTCAGCCTTCGTCAACAAGGTTGTCTCGGTCAGGTTTGCTTTACAGGGCGGGACCTGGCCCATGTCCTTGCAGCATTTTCCCTGACAACATTTGCTCACCTGGCGGAGCTCTGCCCGTCTGTAACTAATGGCATCTCAGAGCCTCTGGCTGCCCAAGGGATTCCCAGGCTGAAGGAGGATGTTTAAAGAGAAACATGCTGCTCTGACAGTCAAACACAGCCATGAAAACATGCTGGGCATATCCAGGTAAGGACTTCAACTTTTTTTTCCGAGATCAGGCGGTGCCTTTTTGTTCTGTTTGCAGTTGAGAATATCTGCATGTGCTGCCTGGGAGGTCGATTCCTTCAGGCAGAGCTGTTTTCCTGTGCCAGGCTGATCACAGAAGTAGCTTCTTTTCCCTCTCACATGATGAATCTCTCACTGGTAGCCCCAGGCCTTCAACCTGTGGACCCAATGCCCACAGCACCACAGTCCTACACTGTGCAGTAACTCAGATACACCACTGAACCCAGCACGCTGTGTCTCTTTGTGTTTGTACCTGTGTGTGTAAAACCCTTATTTGTATATACCTGCTGTTAACATGAGGCTATTTCTGCTATTTTGTGCTTATTTCTAGTCCTTCTGCAGATATGAATATCTTTCAGGGCCACAACAACTGGCAGACCCTCCCTGTCCATTGTTTTATATATTACCTTCAAATCTGAAGTGCAGAAGCAAACAAATAAGTTCAAACTTTTGAAGGTTGTGCCATCCCCTTTCCTCAGTTGCCCCTGGGCCTCTCTATTTTCTGCTTCAGAGGAGACAATATAGTCCATAAATCTCCACCTCAGCCTCTGCTTTGGTAAATAAATGCTGCTCAAATTTATGTTTGTTCCTTCTTGAGGAAAAGAAAAGCAATGATACATGTAGCAAATGGAACAGAAAATTGCTTTTCAGCCATCAAGTTTCAAATGTAACTGACTTAAGTTTTGGCTCTACTGCAACAATCACGGGTCCATCCTCTTACAAAATCAACCCAATTTGTACCTACAATCCTGTGTGTTAGTTGAGGCAACCTAAGATGCACTTTGCCCAATGATTTAGCAAATGGCTTCAAACTGAGGGTAGGTTTAGATTGGATATTAGGAAGAAATTCTTTCCTGTGAGGGTGGTGAGGCCCTGGCACAGGTTGCCCAGAGAAGCTGTGGCTGCCACATCCCTGGAAGTGTTCAATGCCAGGTTGGGTGGGGCCTGGAGCAACCTGGTCTAGTAGAAGGTGTCCTTGCCCATGGCAAGGGCATAGAACTGGCTGAGTTTTAAGGTCCCTTCCAACCCAAACCATCCTATGATTCTATGACTCAAATTAAGAACATACTAACCTAGCTGTTGTCTCAGAGAGGGCTTGTAAGGGAAATCTTGTGTATATTTTGGTGTGATATTGAGCCTCCAGCCATGCAGGTATGAACTCCTCCCTGTTTCACAGACATGCCTGTGTTTGGCCAGGAGAATGGGTGTGTTCCAGGGGCTAAACCCAACCTCTTTAAACAAACTTGCTTGGGGAGGCTGCCATTGCAGTGCTTCTGAAAAACAAAGTATGTGCTTTCATGAATCCAGCACGTCACAGCCACTTTGCCAAGCCAGTTTTGAATTGCTCAGTTTCATCTTCTCCAGCTGTAAATCATGTTGCTTAATTAATCTTAATTAAGTGTTGTGGGCATCTCTCGAGCTCAGTTATCTCTTTATTTAATTACAGTAACATACCATATAATGTTCTCTGTTTGATAGGATGTTTTGCACAATAGTTTAATCCAGAAGCTGAAAGAATTAATTAGTTCTTAGAATATGTCTCCGAACCGGTGGCCAAGTAAATGGAATATTTGTCACAAATGCCTGGACTGGTTAGTCATCAGAATCTGTTACTGATATTGCACACATAGACTCAGAAACACGTTTCCTGGTGCTGGGTTTTCAGACCTCTGTGGCCTCTTCTGAAGTAGAAATCAGACTAATGTTGAGTATCTGGCATTTGTCAGCTGAGGGGCTCAGCCACAGCCCAGCAGAGTTTACAGCTCTGCTGTGGTTCCATAAGCATTTACCCCCTCTGACCTGGCCCCTCTCTGCATCCCCAGCCATGGCCTGTGATCTGAGCCAGCCCTCCAAAGGGACTCACACTCCAGGAAAATGGGCACACCAGCAGGACCACTGCTCCTGGAAAAGCATCTCCATGTTTGTGAGGGCTCCCTGGGAAACAGGGCACTCCCTCCCCTAACACGTGCCTGTGTATCTTCACATGTCCATACTGGTTTCTTTGCCCAACAAAGCCCAGAGCTGCTGCCCTCCTGCTCTTCTCTGCCAAAAAAAGAAGCTGAGATGGCAAAAAATGGGACATTGCAGCAAAACTCTTGCAGCAAGGACAGAGGAGAGCAAAGGCAGGGGCTGCCCCGAGCCTCCTGTGGCCCCCAAGCTCCCAGGGCAGCACAGCCCTGATGCTCCTTGAGCTCTGCTCTGCTTGTCAACTTGACTTGTGGTGACTTGTGTCGTCATGATCTTCTCTCTTTGCTGCAAATGGCTGTTGTTCCTTCAGCAATACAAACAGAGGGCAGCACAGTGAGGTACACAACCCCTGAGATCGACTGTTTAAGATGAACACTTTCCACTCACCCACCCAGACAAACACACTCAGTCAAAGCCACTTCATTTTAAGTACAATACTTGCTAAAGGCAAACATATAGAGCCTGACTGGTTTGCTCTCAAAATTCCCATGAACTTTCTGCTTCTTCTTGGACCAATCAGGGAGGTTTAGATGGATCAGCAATCTCTCCACGTGCAGGACACTTGGGATTTGTGAGTTAGGAGGCTGATGAGAGCATGATGATCCTTGGAGACTCAAACATAAGTACTGTGGGGGAATTGCTCCAGAGAAGCATGCAACTTTCATTCATACTTCAGGAATTGGCTTCATCCCAATGGAGGGAAAATCCAGCTGGCCCAAAGCCCTCACAAGCATAAATGCTGGTTGTCCAGTACATATGGCAGTACCATTCAAAGAGCTATGACAATGATACTGTTTATAGCTCTGGAAATGGCGCTGCCATCTGCACCATGGTGCAGTGGCTCATCCCAGGATGTGGCTCTGCAGGGCCTGTCCCTGCCCTGCGTCTCCAAGTGTCCTGCTAAAACACGGCACAACTCCAGGGTCATTGGCTGGAATAAATGAGGATGGAGGCACGACTTCGGTTGGGAAATCCCTGCCATCCTAAGGAAGAGCACCCTTGGAGGTCCCATGGAAGTTGTCTGGAGGAGAAGCCTTCAGAGGTGCTGGCTCCACAGTTTTCTGCTTCTGGCAGTTGGGGAAGCATCAGCCCAGCACGATGTTCCCTGCAGGGGCCAAGGAAGCTGCTGCAGTGGTGCAAGTGGAATCCAGTGACATGAGCACACACACACACTCATGTGCCGGTTTCCTCTTTTACCCAGGAGAAAAAGGGAGGTCTTCCTCTCTTTCCTGATTTCCATGGCATGTTTACTTTCCTTCCCTTTGGATTCAAGCTGAGCTGTTGCACTGCCCTCCCCTCCAGGGTCAGCTTGGATACACTGCACAGCACTGAAGTTCATTTCTCTTGGAGAAAAGCACATGGCATTCGCAGGGGAGGACGTGCTGCACCTACCGAGCAAAATGCCAGACATTCACTTCCCAGTCAATCCTGGTGGGAGGCTTACAAGGAATGTCTGATCATTCCTATTGCCCTTTCCAGCTGGAAACCTGTTCTAGGCTCAGTATTTCCAGTTGTTCTTTGAGACCGTTCTTCAAAACTGCTTTGGAAAATTGTGCAGCCCCTCATTTCTGTTGCTGAAACATCTTTCCAAGACAACTATTGTATGACTACAGCCATAACTCCCACCAGAGATTATCCTCATCACACTAATGCATCGTTAACATAGGAAGAAAGACAAAAAGGAGCTTTTCCTTCTCCTTGGCAGTGACGTCCTGCAGTCTCCAAGGATGATTGTGGGAAAAGGTTTGAGTTACAAGTTGAAAATACTTTTTCTGATGCCTGGAGTGTTTGAATCAGCTGTGTTCCTATGACAGGCACTGACAGCTTTCCTCTCAGCACTTTTAAGCCTTAAAAAAACCTCAGCATGATCTCAAATAACTTTCCTGCAGCCACACTGAGTATCTCATCAATAACAACTGTGACAAAATCAACTGAGGGACAGAAACAAGGACAAAGAGAGAAGCAGAAGAACAACAGTTTTATCACCCCAATTCTGTCTCTAGATCATGTAAAAGTCTTACCAGACCAGACTAGTTTTTGTAACTTTTTAGCATAGATATAGTGGAAAATCAAGATGTTCCTCCCTGTGATTAGCAGAACAAGGAGAACAGTGTTATGTTCAAGGGTTAGTGGGTCACAGGATTTGGCAGCACCTCAGCTTGGACTGTTCCAGGCAGAGGTAATAATTTTACTGAAAAGTAGAGATAGCAGCACACAGAGATGGAGACTGCAGATCACATCTGCTTCCTCTCTTCAGCTGGGCTTTTTGGAAAAACTGCAACCAAGATGGATTACAATAAAGTGGTGGACATAGGGATATTGTAGGGATAACAATATGTGGGCATATGATGGGAAATGACACTGGAGAAATTGCCAGAGGGATGAAAGCAGACAGAAACACTCACATGAGGACATTTCACAAACACCTGACACAAAGGACTGAAGGAATAACAGGCATGTTAGACACCTCCAGCTGCAATTTAGACCTTTGTGCTCAGAGGGCTCAGTGAAGCCTCTCAGACCCCAGAAGAGCTATGAACCTGCCTCATGCAAAATCCTCAGGAGCCTCCTAACCTGGGTCTGAGTGAGTCTGAGCTGTGCAGCCCCATCCCATCAGCTCACACAGGCTGGCACTGGTGACAGCAGCTTAGTGAGCAGAAACAGATCTAGAATTCTCAGCCATGAACGAGCCCAGGGGCCTTCCAGAAGGTGACAGGACATGGTGAAAGGGTCTGAATATTGCTGAAAACCAGAGCTGCTGTTCACAGCTCCTGAGATGTAGGAACCAAGTCCATCTGGAATGGTGTGAGGTGATACTGGGAAACTGCTCTCCCTGCCCCGGACACTGCAAAGGGCCAGAAGATCTCTCCTTTGAGGAGCTCTGCTTCATGGCTACTCTTGTACATGCAAATGTATCCAAGGTACAATCCAAACAGCTCTGAAACACCCCAGAGTCTCCTAATCCTTCAAGTTTCAGTGGCGGCCAGGAAGCATCAGATGCTTGAAGTTACTGTGGGTTTTCTTCTCTCCTAGTAATGTGCTCTCCAAGAAGTGCTCAGTGTTCCCTTCCTGTTTAGCAGGGATACCCTGGCTGTGCCTGAGGTCCCTACTAGTGTTTGCCTACCTCAAATTAGCAGCTTATGCAACTCCCACTGGCTGCTTTCAAAAAGACATTTTGGTAACCCCTTGTTGCTGAGAAATGTCCTTTATGCCCCATCCCTGGAAGTATTTAAGCCCAGGTTGGATGGAGCTCTGGTCTAGTGGAAGGTGTCCCTGCCCACGGCAGGGGGATGGAATGAGATGAGCTTTAAGCTTCCAGCTCAAACCAGTCTGAGGTTTGCAAAACTGCAAAAGCAGGTTGAGTGCTGATACAGGTAGCAGATTGCAACCTGATCACAGCTCTGACTCCACGTCTGCTCCATCCTACCCAGGGAACCTGGCTATGGAACATTACAGATGGAGGAAACAGAAACTGCGTTCTCCGCTTTGAACTCTGCTGTCTTACAGCAACTGTTGAAATCTGCTGCCTCTCTTCAAAATCTGAGTGTCCTAATGAGGAATAAACAAAAGCACTGAAGGGAAAAAGGAGAGGAAACCCCCTGCCTGTCACAAATCTGTTGGGATAATTGGAGGGTTTGTGGGTATTGTGCAATCTCCCCGGGGTCTGTGGCTTTGTCAGCTGGATGCCAAGGACACAGTTTGGGGCACAGGTGAAGGGATTGGTACATTGAGATGCTGGAGCTGTTGTGAGGGTGTGAAATGGAAGGGCCAGATGCTTTCTGTGTGTCTCCCCATGGAAGATGCAAAAGGCTGGTCATATCAGCCCCTGTGACTTGTCATCCCAGTTTCAAGACAGGGAGACTGTCACTGTGAGCACCAGGATTTTCTCGGTGCTGGAATGAGCACTGCTCCTTTTCCCTGCCCTCTTTCCAGAAACATCTTGAGCAGGAAGCCAATTTCACACATATTCCGTTTTTCTTTTTAATGTTGGGGCTGCATGTCTGCAAGTGCCTGGCCCCTGGAGCATTCCCATGATGCTTGTCCCATGGTGGCAGGAACCCAGCTGGAGCTCTGCACACCACCTGAGGGAAGAGGAAGCCTCAGAGCTGTCATAAAGCTTAACTGACTAAAGACAGGTATTGGAATTTTCCACATCCCTATGCAAACCTCTCATGGCTGTATCTAAACTCTAAGAATAGCAGAGGGTGGTTGAGACAAAACAGAGGGTGGTTGGGCACTGAACAGGCTCCCCAGGGCAGTGGGCACGGCCCCAAGGCTGCCAGAGCTCAAGGAATGTTTGGACAATGCTCTCAGGGACATGGTGGGATTGCTGGGGTGTCCTGTGCAGGACTAAGAGTTGGATTGAATGATCCTTGTAGGTCCCTTCCAACTCAGAATATTCTGTGATTCTGTGAATTACTTAAAGTCCTATATGCTCTATGCATGGATCAGACTTGGTCCAGTCAAGGGCCACAGAGAGCTCTCCTATCCTGAGCACAGTCTGTGACATAAGGAGGAGGTTGTGCTGCTCTAATGTGAAATTAATCCCAGCTTGTTATTGTCATAGAATCACACACTGGTTTGGGTTGGAAGGACCTTATATCTCATTTCGTTCCACCCCCTGCCCCGGGCAGGGACACCTTCCACTATCCCAGGTTGCTCCAAGCCCCATCCAACCTGGCCTTGGACACTTCCAGGGATGGGGCAGCCACAGCTTCTCTGGGCAACCTGTGCCAGGGCCTCACCACCCTCACAGTGAAGACTTTTTTTCTGATATCTAATCTAAACCTACTCTCTCTATCTTGTTTTACTCTGTGTGGTGCCCACTGATGGGACCCTGCAGTGCTGTACCATTGTCCTTGGAGTGAGAACAACCATCCTAGAACAACCATCCCTAAAAAGCAGCATCCCTGCTGTCCACAGCATCCTGCAGCCAGGAGCCCACTTTCCATGTCCTGAGGTGAAACATCCCCATTCAGCTGGGGCTTCTGCCTCTACCCCACAAATCTTCAGCTATACATCAAATGAGGCTTCAAATTACGTTGCAGTAAATAGCGAACAGACACAGAGCTGCAGTAATAAAAGAAAGGACTTACAGAGCATGTTCATGGTTAGACAGGAGCTGGTCTGCTGCAGAAGAGCAGGAGGAGCTTGGAGACAGAGGAACAGCCACTTTTAGTGCAGAAAGGAGGAAAGACAGACACAGTGAGGTAGTTAAGGGGGGGAAGGGAAAAAACACAGAGATGGTTAATTGGAAAATGCTTTCCCCCTAGCCCAACATCAAACACTGAGCAGTTGTATTCCAATAGTGTCAGAGCTCCATCCCCAAAACTCCCACTAAAGAGGAAACCTGATTTCTAGAGGAGTGGTGGTAACTGTGTTAGAACTGTATGAGGCATCAGGTGCAGTCCTTTCATACCCTTTTGGGAATCATTCTGCTTTTCAAGAATATCCTTTTCCTGTCTCACTGATATGGTTTTAGGCAGGAATGCTCTGTTAAGCCTATTTTCCAAAACCTCTTCAGGATTGCTCTAGGAAGGGATTTGGTACCTAGATATTGCCTTCCTCCTGCTAATTTAATGAGTACCAACAAGCCCCTTTAGTCCGATTGAGAATCTTCTTTTGAGGAAGACACCTGTACCTCTTGAAGAAAAGTCCAGGGAGTAGCAACGGGGCCACCTAATTTCCAAATGTGATAACTGATATGTCACTGCTAAGAAATCTGATTTACAGAGGCAATGCAGAGCTGCTGTAGATCCCTGGCTGGTGATCTTTGAGCCTTTTGACAGCTCTAGTGTGCTGGAAATGTTGGTTTGGGTTTTTAAGAACAGAATGGGGAGCAATAGTTGAGCTCCCTGACTTTGTCAGACTGCAGTGCAGGAGTACAGCAGTTCCTATTTAATCTTTAGTAAAGTTGGAACTGTACCTGGCTGCAAGCCAACACCTGGTATGAGCTTTAAAAATATATCACTGTTGGCTGTGAACAAGGTGCTACTGGTCTCTCATCAACCCTCTGAAGTGTAACAGACAATTGCCAGTGCCTCTTAATGCACTGACCAGCCATAACCCCCTTCCTTGTCCTGATTTTTTTCCTGACCAGCCAACAAGAGCCTGATACTGTAAATGAAAAAGAAAATTTTCCGATGTGGAGGCCGTTTTTTCTCTGCTAAAAGCCACTGAATTGGCTGTGGAGACTGCAGAACTGGTGTGACATAGCATCGTGACAGTGACAACATAATTAACAGCTGAAAATTGGCCTGCTTGGGCATGAAAGCTTTGCAAGGCTAATTTAACCACATGGGCTGTCTCTGAGCTCGTGTGATCTGTATCATAGCTGGACAAAAACTTTGGCAACAACAATTGAGAATTTGGATTGGTGAAGAAATTAAGTTTCAGGCATCTAAAAATTCATCTGAGTTAGACATCTTTCCATATGTCATGAGAATATAAATTAGAACTGTCCTTTGATGTGCCTGATATTTCTGAGTGATATTCCATAGACCAGCCTCTGTCCAACCACCTCTTTGCTGCTTCCCAATACATGCATATATGGATTTTGTGGATCATGAGAATCTAATTGCCTCCAAAATTCTCAGCACTGCAGGTGCTGCAGGTCTGCACTGGAAGCCAAGGGGAGAAGCACTGCTGAAAAATCAAAGCCCTTCTGTTGAGTCTGGGGTGCTCTGACAAGTATATGTGTAAAACTCGTGTGTGTGTGTCTGTGTGTGCCCTCTGACTGCAAACAAGATGTGCCCATAAGGTAGGACAGAGGAGCAGGTAACTCCAGGAGAGCCTAGAAGCCTGTGCTGTTCAACCATTAATTATCTGACAATAAGAAGCCCAAGGTGAGCATACACAATTTTACAGCCAAACCTTCCCAGGCAAACCCATGTGAACCCATGCACAGGGGTAGGAGGCTTTTAAGGAAATTAGTTTAGCCTACAGCTTATTTTAAAGGATGTTTATGGGCTTGTTTTAAAATTTATCAAGGACAAAGATTCTTTCAAAAACAGAAAAAGAAATGGTGTGTCACTGAAGTGCATCATTTCCCTGAGTTCTTTGAGATTTATTTTATGAACTACTCTCTTGCATCCTATTTTTATAGAATCACAGAATATCCTGAGCTGGAAGGGATGCAGAAGATCACTGAGTCCAACTCCTGGCCCTGCACAGGACACCCCAACAATCCCACCACATGCCTGAGGGTGATGTCCAAACACTCCTTGAGCTCTGGCAGCCTTGGGGCAGTGCCCACTGCCCTGGGGAGCCTGTTCTATGCCCGACCACCCTCTGGGGAAGAACCTTTTCCTAATATCCAACCTAAACTTCCCCTGACACAGCTCCAGCCATTCCCTGGGGTCCTGTCACTGGTCACACAGAGCAGAGATAGGTGCCTGGTTTTCCTCCTCCCATATGAAGCTGAATGGGCTGTGGCTAATGAGGGAGCTCCAGGGATGCTGAGGTGCTGCAGAAGGTGCATCTCCTTGCTGGGCAGGTGGATGTGACACTCCTGCTGGGATGAAGCCAAGCAAATCTTCCCATACTCTGTGCTAACAGCACCATGCTGCCAATGGTTTGGAATTGAGCTCTTTGAAGATCTCTTGGTAACACTTCTGGAAGTGTCATTCCTAATTGCTTTCTTGCCTATGAAGTAGTTGCTCTGTGCAGTTCTTGTCTCAAATGTTATATCAAAGTGTTATAAAGTGCTTCCACTGTTAATAAATACTAACTACGGTGCTATAAAAACTTGTCAAAAAAGCACCACAGGGCATGAATCTCACTAAACACATGACATGTGCCTTTAATATATCAATGCAAACTGTGACTGTTTCTGTGCACTGCCAGGCAGATGACAGATCACTCAGTGATAAAATTACTCATACATACCATTAACATAAGACATGACCAGCTTCTTGATTTTTCTTTTCTTTGGTACTAGTACTTGAGTTTGCCTGTTTGGCTCCTCTCTGTTTCATGGAGCAACGCTGCAGCCTTCCAAAGTGACAAATTCATATTGTGTTTCCTTCAATTCTTTAATAAAAAAAACCAAAACCATGACACTTAAACAGCTGTCACACGACTTTTCAGAGGTGGATTCACTTCAGCAGAGGAAAAAGTGCTGCCAGGACTCAGACCTTGGAAGACTTGGAGGCTAAAGGACTTGCTATACTTCCTTTTGAGAGAGGTAAGGATTTCAGAGCATTATAATGCTCCTGTGTGGATGTCAGATTATTTGGTGTGTGATGTAATACCAAGGCAAAGCATAAAAAATGGGAGATGGTGGAGTCCCCATCCCTGGAGATGTTCAAGGAGTGACTGGACGTGGCACTCAGTGCTCTGGTCTGGGTGACAAGGTGGGGATCTGTTGCAGGTTGAACTCAGTGGTCTTGGAGGTCTTCTCCAAATTAAATGATTCTATGACAACATAAGCACTTTAGAGATAAGGCTAAATGCTCTTTAGTACCTTGTGCCTCTTCAGTTATTGAAGTGCTGTGCTTTGATGGGCCTGTGGAACAACACAAATCGACAGCCTAATTGACATCCCTTCTGCTAAGCCTGCAAGGATATCTCTGCAAAGTCTGTTCGTGACAGTGACACTCACCAAGTGTCAGACAGAATCCACACACTTCCTTCAGGGACATGACTGACTTTAAAACTACTGGTTCAGTCACTGCCGAAAAAGGTGTAATAAAGCAAAGTGGTTATTTTTACTTCCATGAGTGAAAGCAGCATCAGAGAAAAGGAAGGATGCAGGATGGATTCTTCCCAGCACAGTACTGTTGAAGCAAGGAAAAGTAATATGGTCAAGCTGTATCCTAAGGAGTGCTCTGTTGTGCAAATCTCATTTCTAAGCCTGTGCCTCTGTGTATCTGTATTTTCTGAAATCAAATTTAAAGGCAGTCCTGCAGAAGACCATGGAAGGAGTCCCTGGAGGGTTCCAAAATCTTGCTCCCTGAATTTTAAAACTGCTTTGTTGTGTGCCGGGTGATAGTAAGGCTGAAGTTGTCTGTCATGGCCAGAGAACAGACAGAATAATGCAGAAGTAAGGCCTGGAAATCACCAGCTAATGCAGGAATAGCCTCACTCAGCCAGATGTAATGGGGGATGGAGTATTTGCAAGGCAGAATGTACTACTAAAGGCATCTCTAAAGCAATAGTGCATCTTTACTGTGTCTGTATCAATTCCCAGGTCAGGTCATCTCTTTTTAAGATGCACATATTTACTGAGCAGCAGATGTTTGCAAGGATAACCTTTGCTATGCCAAATAAATAAAACCAAAAACCTCAAAATGGCCAATTTTCTGTTTTGAAATGGGCAGTTTAAAATGAAAAGATGCTTAGAGCTGACCGAGGACTGAAATCCCAGGTGGGTGAGCACTGCAGACACGGTCACAGCAGGGTTAGCAGGTACCTACATTTGCTGAAGCCCGTGACCCAGGCAGGATGGCACCAGCAGCCACACAGCAATTGGAAATAAGGATCCAAAAAGTGGCAAATTGGTAAAAGACAATCAAATCCCAGCAGATGTACTGAAAGCCCTTGACTCTTTCCTGGAAATCCCAAACAGCTGACTAAAATTTCTTGAGAAAAACTGGCTCTTCTCTGACACAGACACCCCAAAAGCCTTAGAAAAAATTTTAACTACTGCAACGGGGAAGCTTTTACACGGTGTGAGTTTACAGAGGAGAAGGTGGTGCCTATAATGCTTAAATAAACTCTCCTACAGCAATCAGAAAAGAAGAGGGTTTTTGAAAAAGGAAAAAGAACAAAGAAGTTAACCTAAAATTAAAATGCACTTAAACAATTAGCTCTGAGTTGGAGATGTCTGCTGCCACAACGAATAATAGAACATGACAATAATTGCTTAGGTTTATATAGCATTTCTGGCCTAAGGCTTGTGGAGCTCTCTGCAAATGCTGATTTGCATTGTCTGAAAACACTCTGACTGATAAAACATATTATCTCTGGAGAGGAGAGAAACAGCCGAACACATTCATCAAAGCTGTGCAAAGGTCAGCTGGAACAGAAGAGAAGTAGGTGGATAGCAAATTGCTATCCATAACATAGTTTATTCAGGTACCAAAATTAGTTTTAAACCCTATTCTGGATCTCTGGAATGAATGGAGAGAGTCCCAAAGGACTTGGAATCAGATTCTCTATGTTGACATGTATTATGAGGGATATGTGTATTTATCTAAATGCCATTGTTTCAGTTGCATTCCATTATTTATGTGGTGTGTTTCCAACAGGTCTGGGCTTTGTCACGTGACAGGGGGAGATGTCAGGCATTCCAGCTGCAGGGAGCATGGCACTATAGCCAGCAGTGCTCTGCTCTGGCCAATGGACTCCTAATTACAGCTGGAAGGCAGACAATCGACTCAGTTCTTTGTCCATCTCATCACACCACTCCCAGCACCAGCTATTGCAGCGTGTCCCGTATTCCCAACACAGGACACATTGAGAAGCTGAGCCAAATACCATTACATGAGAGAGAATTAATTTTTCAGCAGACACTTTCCACTTTAGGTGTATGAACCTGAGTAAATATCTGGCATCATATCATTGATTCAGGAAGTTGGGATTAGATTAGCCAGTCCAATAAAGGTGTTCCATATCGATAAGGACTCGAGTGAAATCAGATTAGAGCTTTTCCCAACAGATAATGTCCTGCTTTTTCATCAAGGCCTCCAAAGCAATGAAAAATACCATTCAGATCACTCTGTGCAGCACAGGAGCTGTTTGCTTTTACTGTCAGGAGACCTGGAAGGATGAAAAAGTACATGTGGAAACCAAACCCATCCTTACTGAATGAGACCCACGGGGCAGATGAATTCCCTGCTTTTGTCACACACTCCCTTTGCTGTTTCCCTGCACTACCTTTTGCAGGGACGAGGAGAGGAAACTTTGAGGAGAGCAGCAGATGCTGGAGCAGAGGGAAGCAGAAGGGCAGTAGGTGCCGAGGCATCACAGCAAGGGAGGTGTTTCTGAAGCCCTTGAGAGCACAGTGCAAGCTCTCCAGAGCTGCCTGTGGGGACCTTGTTCCTGTTCCAGGCCAGCACAGAGCTGGGGACATGCTGTTCTTTATGCAAAGCAGAGGGAAATAAGAAACAGTCGTGCATGTCAGAGACCGAAGAGGTTTAATTGGAAAAGACAACAATTAATGTAAGTTACTTAAAGTTTCCATTTGAATCAGAAAGACAGTGAAGTGAAGTGAAACCCAACAATAATTGCACAGAGAAGGAATGTTGGCCTGCAGCAGGACTAGTCATCCCATCCTTGTGGTTTCTTCTCTCTGCTTTTTCTAACAGAATCCTTCCCTCTAGCATTATCCTCTGACAGCACGGGAGGGGCTACCAGGATCACCTCTAACTTCTGTAAACCAGATTGCTCTCCATTTTTTGTGAGCAGTAATACAAAGACTGAGCAGGACACAGGATGGCGTGGGCAGGCAGCTACTGGGGCAGTTGGACTGAGCCCAGCTTCCCTGGACAGCCCATGGAGCACAGAATCCCCACTGCTTCCTGCAGGAAGGGCTTTCATGGAAACCTCCAGAATTATACCACAAACAGGGAAGTACCAAACCAGGGGTCAGCCATTCCACAGGGAGAGAGAAACCACAGCAACCAACAGCAAAAGTAAATCTCAGACCAGAAAAAAAACCCTTGCTTTGTTACCAAAGGACAAATCGTGCAATAAAAAGTAGACAAAAATGAGTTGATATTTCAGTTCTTCCGAGTTCAAGGTGCCCTTCAGTGCCTTGGCTTCCCTACCAGAAACAAACTGATGCAGAAGAGAAGTTCTGATCTTGAATCTTGTATTAGGCCAAATAACAAAAAGGGGTTTAGCTTAACTCTAATCTTTTTTTCCAATATACAGACATATTGAAAGAGATTATCTTACTAAAATTGAAGGAAACTCTGGCATTTTAAAACCCTAATCCCCTCTTTCCTTTGTAGCAGATAAGATAAATATCTTGATTTCACTCAGTACAATTACAAGAAGCTTTTCTCTTATCAGAAGTTCTTGGTTTCCTCTGATGAGGCACCTTTTGAGCAGGTTACAAGGCTTCAGCAGTGTCCTGGTTATTGGCAGACAGGTTTTGGGTGAAGAAAGGTACCAGGCTCCTGTGACACAGGGTGCAGCACAGACACACAGCCCAGCGAGGTGCCAGCAGTGCCTCACCATCCCAGGGAGCCGAAGGGATACTGAGCAGGGCAGGAGAGCCAAGGTTACCCTGTGCCCTTTCTCCACTCTTCAACCTTTTTTTCAGAAGAATTTTGAAGTGTCAAAAGAAAAAAAAAATCTTTAAACTGTTTCAGCTCCTAAATATAGCACAGATCCCTAGGAAAGAAGAAGCAGGGAAGGGGCAGGAGGAAGAACCTTACCCCAAACCTCACAGATGACACATGAGAGACAAATAATTAGTGTCTCGACTTCTACCCTGGGGATAACCCCACCTCAACAACGAGCCTCCTGCACTTACAAATACAAAGAAAGGCTTCAGCAATACCTTCAGCAAACACCCACAATAAAAAAAAAAACCCAGTCCTCCCACACACAGGCTGGAGGTGCAGCGTGTGGGAACGGTCGTGGTTCATTCTGTGAGCACAGACAGGCTCTGCCTTCCAGAGCCACAACAGGGGCAGAGCAGGGGCTGCATCTCAGGCAGCAAGAACAGCTTAGCAGCTCCCCACTGCCATGTCTTGCCATCAGCTCCCACCCCCTCACAGCTTCGCTGCCTTCAATTCATAGTGGAAATCCTGCTTGTTATTTTCCAGACTCTGCTGGAGCCTCCCTTCTTTATAAGTCCTAAGAGGAGTGGCTGAGGGAGTTGCAGAGGCTCAGCCTGGAGAAAAGGAGGCTCAGGGGGGACATTCTCAGTCTCTCCAACCCCCTGACAGAAGGAGGAAGCCAGGTGGGGGTCGAGTTCTGCTCCCAGGGAACAAGGGACAAGACAAGAGGAAATGGCCTCAATCTGCACCAGGGGAGGTTCAGGTTGGACATCAGGAGGAATTTGTTCACTGAAAATTGTTGTCAGGCATTGGAAGGGGCTGCCCAGGGAGGTGGTGGAGTCACCATCCCTGAAGGTGTTCGAGGAATGACTGGACGTGGAAGGTGGGCACAGGAAATCAGGAAAGGGAAGGGACCCTTCCTGCAGCTTCCCACCCACCCAGCTGTGGCTGCTCGGCTCTCTGCACATCCCCATGTGCGCTGCCAGGCTGGAAGTATGTCCTGACCATTGCAAATGCTTTTGACCAGGGTGGATTCAGCCTCTTTGGGACCACATCAGCTACCTGGAGGAGTTTCCTGTGCCACCAACTGCCACAGGGTGCCCTGTGCAGTCACATACTTGTAGAAGTCGGGAGACACAGCAACACACACAGCTTTCTTTGGATGAGGGAGAGGGGAAAGGAAGAAGACAGCTGTGCAGAAGGGGATCATGTATCATCTTTTAGTTTGTAGGTTGGTTGATGCTGCACAGAACAACACACAGCCAAGCCCTTTGCCACACGAGCAACTCTATTTTACAGTGTTAACTTGAGCTGTTGTGGAACATCTACATTGCTGGACCCAAGGGCTCCTCTGCTCGTGGATCCTGCACAGCAGGTTGTGTAATGTCCCCCTGCACTCCCTGACTCAGCCCATATCTCCTGTCTGAGCTATCATGTACCTACTGATATTTATAGCTCTCTGTGCCCTGCTCACAATCCCTCACAACTTCCAGTCACGGTGTTTGTGAATATTAGAAGGCTGTGACTGTGGAGGAGGCTGATGCCAAGTTGTAAAATCATGCCAGGGAAGTTGGAACATAAGTTTGATTGTAAATATTGGCAACACTTCACAAAAAAATTACAAGAAAGCTCCATCAAGAAAGGACAAACCCCTTTTTTTAGTTGTTCTTGAGTCTAATTATCTCCTATATTTTATAGAATCCTCTTTCAGGTTTGCAGCTAATGAAATTTAAGTGAAAACCAAATTATCTCTTGACTAAGGTTAACAATATTAGCATTTACAGACAGCAATCAGATCTCCTCCCATCCTGCATTTGCCAGGTGAAACCAGACAGCTGTGCTGGGCCTGTGGTCCTGAGCTGCTTCTCCTGGCACAAGGAACTGATACCTGAACTGAAAACATATCTTGAGCAGCCTCTGGTTGCACTGCCTAGAGGGCTCAGCCCTGGGGCTGTGACAAAATGAGTGAAATAACACTGAAGTTCCCATTTTTAAATGCACATAATTTGCTGTGTTTCTCAAGGTTTTGCTCAGAAACTTTCTAAAAAGAACTTAGTGGGCATGTGCTTTATCAGCACCTTCACAAAGGGGGGCCAGTTCTTGCCTATCAGTCCCATTAATAAGGCAACTGCTGGAGAAGGGACATCACAGACCCTAAACCTTGGCAGCCCAGACCTGCTCCGAGTCCCACAAGCAGAGCAAGTCCAAAATGCCTCCAAAAATGGCCTGTGCAAATCCAGTGTGAACCACCAAGGGCTGAGGCAATGAAGGGAAGAGCAGACCAAGTCCAAATGATCTGTCTTGGGGCTAATGAACTTGTAGTAAATAAGACATTAACATATATCAAAGCTCTGATCCATCTTGCAGGATCATTAAAATTCCCAGGCAGTTCCAGCCAGGCAGAAAGTTTAGCCCTAATGGAATGGCTTTGTACTAAAGATCTTTATAGCTTAGGGCAGTAGCATCCTGTCAATTAAATTCTTTTCTAAATGATACCTTAGTGATAAGAAAAAAAAAATCATACAACATCTACAGTTTGTGTAAAGGGGAAAAACCCACTGGAAGCACATTTATCTTGCAATTATAGCTAAAGTAAAGAAACAAATTAAATTGAAGATGTGCATCCTTTGTGTTTAAAAATTGAGTCACAATGAAGATTCACTTCCAATTTCAAATTTGGTCAAACCAAGCTCAAATAACATGTTTGTTATTGATGGATTTTGTTCCCTTGCTGGGCATGTTTGTGAGTTTTGTGCACCCAGGTGCCCACCTGCTGCTTCTCTATTTCTCCTTAAGAGCAAAATGAAACAAAAAAACCTTTCAGAAACTCTGGAAGAACCAATAAATATTGGATTTTACCCTTTCAACTAATTTGGAGGAGTTTCCAGGCAGCCTGGCAGAATGAATGAGGAACGTGAATAATTGGCATGCACCTTCGCCAAAAAACATCTGTGCTGGGAGAGCTTGGGGCTTGTCAAACACCATGGGATGGCTCTGCCTCAGGAGAGACAGAAGAGAGGCGGGAGAGCAGAGGACAGGCTGGTTTGGAGGCTCACCTGGGCTGGACTGGACTGCATTGGACTGGGCTGGGCTGGGCTGGGCTGGGCTGGAGGGAAAAGCCCCATCACTGGCACCACCCAAGGCTGTGGAGGAGGAAGAGGAGGACAAGTGGTTATTCTGCCTCGGGAAGCTCTGTGATCTGTGTCTTAGGGCCTAAAGAAGGACCAGAGAGAACAGGAACAGGAGGAGATATTTTACCTGAAAACCCAGATCCTTGAAATAGATTTGCTGGGTCCATCAGAAAGCAGCTCTGAGTAAAGAACCTGTGTGTTTTCTGAGTTAAGCCACAACTGGAGCCCAAGAAATCCCACCATGGCAGGTGGGAAGGGATCACTGCTCCATCCCCAGGACCACCCCTGTGCACAGCTGTTAGGGAAGGGTGGCTGAGAGCCACAAATCACAAACCATTCTATGATTCTGTAATCAGTTATCCTTTTGCTCCACAGCAGCTCTGACCTTCTCTTCCCTACAACCAGCATGGATTTATTTTTATTCCAACAGATCTGTGGAGTTACAAAATTTCTAAAAACCAGAGACCCGAGTTGCTGAGGTGCCTGTTCCAACGGAGCAGGGAAACACCAGGGCTCACTGAAGTTTGGGAGATTTACTGGCACAATGACTCATGTTCCCTATAGCGACCAATAACCCTGCACAGCAGTGCTCCAGCTGCACACCAGGATTTACTGCACACTTCTCCCAGGGTCTTTGCCCCTCCAGAGTGTTGACACGGGTGTGGGCTGACGGGGTTATTTATCTGATTTTGTATTTATGAAGACAATGAACTTCCAGCCTCAAGGTGCATGTTTCTTTTTTTCCCAGCTTTGTTAGTTTGGGCTTTTTTAAGAGAAAAATCAAGATGTGTTTTACTTTGGAGAAATAAAACAGACATTTTGAGAAGACCTCTCTGTGATGGAAAATGAGTGGTAAATAAACCTCTCACTAGAGCTTTCCCTGAAGAGACTAATACAGTGCTCTGTGCTGAGCAGTGCAGTTCTGAGAGGAAATAGGGAACACACCAAAGTGACCTCCTTGACCCAAATGTTCCAGAGTTTGTCTACTCTGATAATTGCTCAAATACATTTCACCCAAAGTCATCCTCTTTGCTGTGGCAAAATTTCAAAACTTGTTTTATCCAAGAATTCAAGCGATGCTGACCTGGGTTCCCATCCACTTGTGCAGTACGGGGTTCAATGATTCATGAAGGCACGAGTTTGTTGGTTTGTGTTGAATAAATATCTACGCATGACAAATGATACACAAACAATCTGTTTAAAGGGCAAGACAACATTTTTCAGATGACTCTGGAATTTTTCTTTCAGTCTCGTGGTGCACAGAACCCATGAACACATGGTACAGCCATCCAGAAACTGCATCTATTGCAGTTCATTACTGTACTAATTTTTGCCATACATTAATTGAGTGCTCATTGTAAATTCTCCTATTCACTCATTTTCCAGAATGATTCCTAAGTCTTTTCAGTGAACGATATTCCAAACCATAGGTTATTATAACTATGAATTGCAAATCTTTAAAATTAATTATGCAATTTGTGCTGCAGCCAGAGAAATAAACCTTTGTCTGTTGACATGTGAGTTGCAATCTCAGCCATTGAAAAATGAATTGGGCATGAATTTCAGATTGTACCCACCCCTGCAGATTTCAATTCAACATTTGCACGTGTCTTGACTGAATTCTGATGGTACAGATCAGAATTGAAATAGATGAATATCCAGGGATAAAAATAGGGGTTCTGGCAATTCCTACACTTTCAGAAAGCAAACCTGGAAAACAGGCAAATCAAAATCTTCTGTTGAGGCTGAATATTTAGTTCTTATACACTTTTCCACTGTACACACAGATACTGCTCTAACCAAGATCTGTCTCCTGATGGTTCGTGACATCCTCAAAACACATTTTGCACCATGTCTTGCCCTGTTCAAGGAATGGATGTCTCACACTAGCTGATGGAGAGTTCAAGAACAACACGGGTGACTAACAGGAAATCCTTTCCCCATCTTCTGGTTCATAATTTAGGGATAAAGTGGGGTGGTTGCCATGGCGTTAAGAAAGCTGTAATTACCCTCATATCATGGTCAAGCCACTGTGCAGTCTCTGCTCCCCAGCCCCATCACCACTGGGGCTGTGACTGGCCCCAGCTGTGCTGTAATAAGTCTCTCCCTGCCTGGGTCACCCAGAACATCACGATCTTCACAGACTACTTAAGAATAAATTAAAACAAAAGAAGGGATGAGAACTGCTTCCCTCGTAGTCAAAATCTGTGTGTGGTGAGGGTGTCTGCCTCTTCTCACTGCTGTGTTTTATTGAGCTCTGCTCCTCCTTCCCCCCCCATTCCTAATACAAATGTGAAAAATCCCAAAATGGGAATGTCAGAAAATTTTGACACTAAAGTTATCAGACGAAAAAAAGAAGAAAGGCCTTCCCTGCCTGGAAGGCACTCCCAGGTCAGACACATCCCAGAGCAAGAGCCTCAATTTTGACAGTGACAAACACACTCCTGCACTTGCAAACGCACCAGTGAGATGGGTGTGAGCAAGGACAGAATGGTGCAGAGCTGAAGGAAAGTTCAGATCCTCTCAAGATTGGAAGTGGAGTCAGAAATCCCAGACTTACATTCAACCACTCCTGGCTCCCTCTCAGGATAAATGGCTCATGTCAGCTTAATATAAATAGCAAATCTCTGTGGCTTTTGGGACAGGAACTCTGCCCACAAGGTCTGTCCTTCTTGGCACTGCACCCTCTGCCAGGGTACAAAAAGCAGCTGTAAAATCCCACTTGCACAACCTCCCAGCTGCAGAAGCTCTTGGTTGGGAAGAAACAACTTGAGGTTAGAAAAGAAGTGTGTGAGTCAGGTCCCCAGTGCAGCTCCTCAGTGGGGTCGGTAGGAAGCCAGCCCATACAGGAAGGTTTCAATATTTCAGCTGCTGGGCACAAACCCCCTTGTATTTCAAAGCTAGCAAAGAAATGTATGTTATGTCTTGAGAGAACCTGCCTTACTAAATTTCTCCACCATTCATGCTGGATCCAACCTTTTTGGCATTTAAGAGAGAAGCACTGAAGAAATAAAAAATTCTCAAGTGAGATTAACTATCCACAGACTACAATTAGTTGGTTTGGCTTTAATCCCCATACCTCCACCATCATCAGTGCAGAATCTGCACTGGGAAAAGAAGCCACACTTTTCTCATCAGTTACAAAGCTGAGGAAAACAGAACGTAATTGCTCTCTGAAGTGCTGATGTGCAGAGCTGCCTCCCTCCAGCACACGGAGGGAGGAGGGAATGCAGCAGTGGGAACTGAGTGCTTTCTGCAGGGCTGGAGTGATATGGAAAGGCAGGACATAATCTAAGTCAAGCATGAATATGTTGGAGAGAGTTGACACCCTCTTATCTGTAACAGGACTTGTAAAAGCTGCAAGTGGACAATGCCCTGTGTGGGTTTGGTTCCTACTGAGTCTTTGCAATGGGTGTCATACCTGGATTGGCAGGATTGTCTACACTTCCATGGATAAATTCTATGAGGGAATAGAGGGGTACAAGTGGGAGGGAGAAGCTGGAAAAGAGGAAAGCGTGCTGTCAGCTCCATAGTGGGATCCACTATTTCCTGCAGTGCACCAGAGCCTCCCCAGGTGGCCAGGATGGCTGAGACCATTGGCACCCCTGGGTTTAGAAGAAACTCCTCACATTTGCTTTGGCCACCACAGGGACATCAACGTGTTTAAAAAGTCTCAAAATGAGGATTTTGTCAGCTTAGGAACACTCAGCAGAGAATGAAGGAAACCAGCAGCAGCTCAGCCCTCCTGGAGGTGTTCAGAGACTGCTTGATCACTCTCTCTGGAGCCCAACTCTGCTGGCCTGAGCTTTCCTGTTCCCAGGACAAAGGCAAGAAAGTGAAGTCTCACAGAGAGGTAACAGTGCAAAAGCAATGAGACAACTTGGAGGCATGAGGAGTCACTGGCATTGCCATCTGCAACACTCAGACATCAAACGCCTGCACAGACCGAAGCAATTCAGCTTCTGGGCTGACGTGCTCCCTGCCCTCTACATCTCCAGCCCTCACAGGAGAGAGGCTGCGTGCCCTCTCTCTGCTTTGTCTACTTAGCAAAAACCATCCTCTTGCTGTGTTTGCCATCCAAAAGAGACACCACTCTCTCCTTCTCTGTGCCTAAGCCACTGTGCTGGTCCCTGCATCCACTGGGTGCAGTCCTGAGAGCACAGAGCTACCCTGGTGAACCAGGGATGGGAGCAAGAGCTCTCTTTCCCTGCAGAGATGTGTTTTCAGCCTTCACACCAGCAGCTTCCCAGCCAGGGGGACCGGCTCACTCGCTGTGGGATGGAGAGCTGTCCCCAACAAGGGCTGCTCTCTCACTCCTTACTGCAGCAGAGGAGCATCTGACAGAAATACAGGCTGAGCATGGCACAGTGCCACATATCCATCACTGACAGAGAGCTCTGGGACCATGGGATCATGGTCACCAAACAGTTTTTAATCAGCAGGAGATAAATACATTGTAATGTCCTTCATGACTTAGAAAGCTTGAGAGGTCTGTCTCAAGGTTGTGACAAGCCCTGCCACATCCCCCATCCATTATATGGCTCAGGACTCTTTCTAAAACTTCAGAGATCACTGCAGAAGCGAGCTTGGGCAAACCAGCAGATGAGACCCAGCTGGGAAGTGCTCTGTGTCTGATTTAGTCTCCGGGAGGGTTCAGCTCTGAACACTAAGACAGTTACCAAGTCCTTATCCGAGTGTGAAGACTCAAGTACCCATCTACCAAAGAACAAAATCTCCTCTAGACAGCGGTATAGAAACACCTCTGGTTCTATTCAGAGACTGCAGTTTGTTCTGATATTACAGGAGTTAACTGTACTTCCCTCCCTTCCTCCTGTGCTCTGCCTCCCACCTCTGTGCTCAGTGGGAAGGCAGCAGTGTCCCATCCCAGAGAGTCCTCCAAGCCCCTCTGTACCCACCCAGTGCACAGCCCACACACTCTGCTCTTGCAGTGAACACACTGAGGTAGTCAGAGAAGGGAGGGGTTCAAATTCACTGGAACCCCAAACTACCAACCCTCAGGACTGTGTACCATGGCCCACACAAGGCACCCTGAGCTCCTGCAGGGCTGCGTGGGCTGGGGCTGAGCTACAGTAAAAAGCATTTTCCAAGCTGCTAAGACAAAGTGGTAACACCCCTCCTTGCAGTGAGCCATGGAATGAATGGCTCACAGTCATGGTGCTTGCAGAAGTTCATCCTTTGCCTTTTATCAGTTCAGAGGACGCAGCAGTGGCTGGAGGGCCTACAAAGGCAGAACCTGAGAAGGGACTATAGGAGGGGTTGTGATCCCTTTCCTAGAGAAGATGGAGTAGGCAGCCTCCCCAAGGTGCTCCATGTAGGGTCAAGTTTTCCCCTCTGACAAAACACCACCACCAAAACGCACCCACGACTCCTGCATTCTCCCAACTCTTTCCTGAGCACACCCCTGGAGAAAGTGCACACGCCAGCACCTGTTATCTACAAACCCAGATTGTCTGAGCACCATAAGGATTTCTCTTGCCCCCTCCCTTTCTAAACATTTAATCGATCAAGATGTTTCAAAGCAAAACCAATTGAGTACAAAAACTCTGGAAAAATCCTCTTTCTAGTGACTCCAGGCATCTTGCAGCATCCAAAAAACACTCACCTTAGCACGTGCGTCGATCCATTTATCGTGGTGGTGGAACAGGGCACCGTCTGCCCCAGGATGGAAGGTCTTCGGTATCGCTCATCCCCACAGCACAGGATGATGAGGAAGGCACGTCTGAAAGACTTGTTCAGGAAGGCGTAGAGGAAAGGGTTCAACCCTGAATTGATATAGCCCAGCCACAGGAAAGCCGTCCACAGCTTCCCCGGCACCGTGTAGTTTATGAAAGGGTCCACTATGTTTGTGACAAAGAAGGGGGCCCAGCACAGGCAGAAGCACCCCATGATGATGCACAGGGTCTTGGCAGCTTTGGTCTCAGTCTTCATGCGGTGGGTGCTGTGCTGGTCCGGGGGGTGCTGCCGGCCGTCCGTGGGGGCCCCTGCGCGCTGCAGCACCTGGATCTGCCGGGCGTGCTCCCGCGCCGTGATGTAGATGCGGTAGTAGGCCAGCACCATCAGGAAGAAGGGGATGTAGAAGGCCACCACGGAGCAGGTAATGGCGTATGGCTTGTTGACCATGAATATGCAGTAGGTGGAGTTGGAAGCCTTGTTGAACTGTCTTTGCTGAATCTGGGGTGGCAGGAGGAAGGACAAGGAGAAGGAAAAAGTAAAGAATTTAGAATCATGGAATCACGGAATCAGAGAATGGTTTGGGTTGGAAGGGACCTTATAGATCATCCAGTTCCAATCCCCCTGCCTTGGGGACACCTTCCACTAGACCAGGTTGCTCCAAGCATCATCCAACCTGGCCTTGAACGCTTTCAGGGACGGGGCAGCCACAGCTGTCCCAGTTCTGTACCACCCTCCCAGCAAAGAATTTCTTCCTAACATCTAATCTAAACCCACTCTCTGTCAATTTGAAGCCATTCCCCCTTGTCCTGTCACTACATGCTCTTGTTTATTCTAACAAGAGAATAATCCTTTCTCCTCTTTAAAACTATAATATCAAAATTGTTTAATTGGGCATGTAAGGAAGTTTACCTGAAGTAAACACCAGTTGGTGTTGGAACCCTGCACTCCCTCTTAACATGCAGCTACTGGTATCTGTGAACACCAGCAAGTTAGAAGGAAGGGCAGGGCTTGCACTGGCGTTCAGAAAAGCTGGTACAGACAGCTGGGTGCCTTTTCTGGAAAGGTGGGATAAGACATCAGTGAACGAAATCAGATACCTAACATGGCTTGTAAAATAAGCAAAATGCACCTCCCTTTCCTACCAGCTGCCCATCCTAAAGGTGCTTGATGGGAAGCAATTTTGGTTTTGTCACCTCGTGACAGCAGCTTGCACCTGTTATTCTCCATGAGCCAAAAAGTATTCATAGGTCCTTGACTTGGCAGAGAAGGTGCCACATCTCTTTAAACAAGCTCTTCTAAATAAGGTGTTTTCACAGTTTACCATTTTTAATTCCTACAACTCTACATTGGAAGAAGAGCAGATTTGCAACTCAAATCCTTTCTCTGTAGAGAGGAACCTGCAAGTGAAGCCATACTGCAGTGGGGAAAATTGACTCCTGCTGGAATTACTTACACAGGTCTTCTTCTTACTTCATCTTCTTCCCCTGCTGAGGCTCACACCAACACAGGGAATATTGGCAGGACTGGCCTCAAGCACTATCCCTTCTGGGGCAGTCTGGGATTCCTGGCTCTCCATACATCCCTTGCACAGCAAGG
The DNA here is from genome assembly GCF_003984885.1 of Neopelma chrysocephalum. NCBI lineage: Eukaryota > Metazoa > Chordata > Aves > Passeriformes > Pipridae > Neopelma > Neopelma chrysocephalum. The sequence goes on from NW_020897720.1 coordinate 5,447,433, forward strand.
AGGGACCCCTGGGTTGCGATGGCAGTGGCCAGAACTTCCTGAGAGCTGCAAAGGCCAGGGGGAACCAAGGACTCCTGAGGTGTTTGTCAGGAGCCAGCTGGGGCTTGGCATGTTTTCAAGGGACTACTCACTGAACTGATTTGTAGAGGTGGGTAAAATCTTCTCCCAGAGTCACCACTGTCCCTGTGTCAGTCCTTTCAGACAGAGTCATTTCAAAGCCCCTTAAGGATTCTCCTCCAAAGACACAGCAGCCCCTCTGCATTGATAACAAGGTTTCTCCTTCAGCTTCCTTTTCCCTCCTTATTCTGAATATTGCTTTTTAAAGAAGAATACACAGTACCAAAGACATCTGAATGGTGTATCTCCTTAGCTACTCACCAGATCAATGATGCCAATGCTATTCCAGCCTTGCATGATAGGGAGGAAAGAAATAAATGTTGGGATTACCCAGCACCCTCCAAGCATTACAGCGATGCGCAGCGGGGTCATCTTGTTCCTGTACACCAGAGGCTGGCAGCAGATAGCATAGTACCTGCAAGGAGAAAAAGGAGAGAGCCACTGTCATCAAAAGAGCCTTCCAAGTTTTCTAAAAATAGAATTGTAAAGCCTTTTCTCCAGCTTCTTTCTCCTGTCTTTCAAAACAGAGGAAAAAAGGAGTCTATAGCCTATTTCTGTTGATTCCCTCTTACACAAGGAATTCAGGAAATTTCCACAGCATGAGTAAAATAAGGTTTCAGAGTGACTTACAAGGAAAAAGCAGTGTTTTCTGTTTTCCAGCCAGGGAAAATGAAGCACAGGTTAATGCTGTGGTTTGTCTGAGATTGCAGGGCAAGGGAGTGAGTCCATACTCAGCCCCCCTCGCTCCCTGCACTGAGTCACTGAGTCCTCACCCTCCGTACTGCGATGGAGGAATTTCCCCTCCTTCCACTCAGCCTTGACTGAGCCAGTGTTGGGGCTTTCCTAACTGCAATGGACATTTATTTTGACAAGGCTTTAAAAGCTGTTACTGCAAAGTCTTTCAAAGCTGTGAAAATGTCAGTAAAATGAAATGTGTTTTTCCATAACCAAGCTCCCTTTCTGCCTCCCAGAAATCTACCTCTTGTCTGGCTGGGCTTTAACCTTCTGCCACAAGGACAGGGAAATATCTGCATGGGGCTTCTACTCTTTGCATCATCGGGGGATGTGCCTTGCACTCTCCTTCCTCCTCCAGATCCATTCATATTCAAAGTACAACAGGTCCCTCCTCCTAAAATAACAACTAGCTATGAACTAAAAATGTTTTCTGAAAGAGGTAAGAAACCAACTCTTCTGTTTGTTTGGTTCCTGGGCCACCCACCTGCAGGTGGATTTCTGCATCAGGAAGGTGCAGCAAACCTAAAACTGTAAATGTCTTTGCTCTAAAAATCTTATATATTAATAAGCACAGTAGATCAGCAAATATCATCCTGTTGCAGACTTTTGGTGGTCCTGACCAGACAGTCTCTCTCAGGTTCCCAATGAAATATTTTTTGATATTTAGATTTTTGATGTCCCCAGACCTGCCACAGGACTTGGGTCCAGAGACACAAGATGAGCCCACAAATTCTCAGACTTTCTAAATAACTAAATATGTCACTCAGCTCCGTGCCAGAGGAACACATCTTCTTAGCAGATGAATAATGATCGTCCCAGAGATGATCATCATCTCAACACAAGGGAGCTATATCTGGCATATGTAATTGTTTATTATCTGAAAGTCACCTACTGGAAAATATATTTTTCACATTTGGGAAGCAGAAAAATGATACAACATGGTGCCTCATAGGATACAAGCCCTGCATTGAGGAAGTAGCCACAGTTTCAATAACTGTTTCTAAAGGGAATGAACGATCTGTCAGAGATGTTTTTTTGAGTCAAGCCTCAACATAAGGTATAATGTGTATATAGAGGGAGGCTCACTGCTCAATGGCCATAAAAGTCAATTTTATGAGGTCAGTAGAATCATGAATTAGAGAAATTAAATTAACCGCACACTAACTATGGACTATGAACCTCAGGAAATGCCTGTGAGATTTTCTAAGTGTAGCAGCACATTAAAATAAGACATGTGAATGCACACATACAGTTTATGTGTGTTTATTAGAGAGGTGCCCTTTGAGATGTGCAATTTATTTAATTAAGATTTGAGTGGGAACCAAGAGTTTTGTCCTAAACAGGCACAAAAATACAAGAATTTCCATTTTTTTCTGAGACTTTTTTTTTTAAAGTCATGTGGAGTCACCTGACTTGCTTTATTTTGATAAAATCAGGTGATATGTTCCACACAAAGGGTTGAAATAATATCAAAGTGTCAAAAGAAAACATTTTTTTAAAGTCACTTTGAAACAAGAGTCGAAGTGTCACAGGGGAAAAATGTTGAAACAAGCATTCAACTATTGCAATTTGATAATTCCTACATTCTCCTCTGGTTTCGTGCGTGCATGAAAATCAGCCTGTTCCTCTGAAAAGTTTCACTTCCAAAGAAATGGTGTGTTTGACAGGAACTGTTCTTTTAGATCAGTGGGTGAAATGTTCTTCTCGTGGAACTTGGCTACGGCAGCCAGTGAGGCTCATCCCTCACATCCCTCCCATGGGGGACAGAGAGGCTGGATAATTTACAGGATTTAGTTTTGGAGCTTGACTTCACTGGCTCATGAGCTCGAAGATTTCCAAATTAAACTGGGCACAGCCCTGAGTGACCTCACTGAAGGAAGATGTGTTTGAGTTTGGCCCTGTATTGAGAAGAGGGGCTGGAGCAGAGACCTCCAGAGGTCCTTTCCAACCTACATTTTTCTGAGTCTATCAGACAGTGAGGACCGTTATGGTCAGATTACAATATCTAAATGATTTCAGAGGATAGAATAAACCTTTCCTTTGTTCCTGGGATAAGGACCCTCCCAATAAAAGCCACAATGTGTTTGTGTGACCTTGCCCTCTGTCACTGCAGCTTATTGCATTTGGATTTCCCCCTGCACCCCTGATTTCCTTTTCCCAGGAAATAAACCGACCTTTGAATTCAAACAGGTATTTTCAGCAATGTTTATTAGGACAGATGGTGCTTCCCTTGGCATTACGTGCAGCTGCTCCTCTCTCAACACAAGGGAATTACATCTGGCATATTTAATTGTTTATTATCTGAAAGTCACCTACTGGAAAGTGCTGCCCAGCGCTGGACATCAAAGGCAAGTTATTGCAAGTCACAAGATACTCCATTTATTTGCAGAAAGGGCAAAAGAAGAAATCCAATAAAAGGATAAGAACAGCCAAGACGCCAGTTACCCTTTCACAAGTTGGATAAGCAAACAGAAAAGGAAAACCACAATACATTGCTAATTAACTACAGCAGGAAAACAATTCTTCCAGGCAGTTTGAGTTATCACATTTCTGTACCTCTCTCTCTTCTGCAGCTGACAGCCTTACACTGAATTGTTCATGCTATTAAAGGCCATTAGAGTAAAAATTATGCCTGTAAAAATGACATCTTAAGCTCTCATATTTCTTCCCTCCCAGTGATTCAGCAGCAATTTTCCTCCACTTACATGTCAAAAGATTTTATTTTATTTCATTTTTGCTAGTGCTGCTATCAGAGCTTCCCTGTGTTCAGCAAGTGTCACTGTTAGGGGTAACAAGGTGCCGTGATCGGAGTGTGGGTGACAATTTTGCTGATGGGGAGGGAGGCAGAGAAGGACAACGTCCAGCAGGATTTTCCTCCAACAGCCCGGGGAGTTGGATAATAAACATCTTTGTATGCCAACAGAAGTCTCTGAAGTCACAACAGTTTTTGCAGTTGCTAGTGATTTGATGTATGTGATGGCTTGAGCATTTAAGCAGCTATTTATTCACTGGGAGAAAAGTAATTATGACTTTAGGATTATCAATAGTTTCAGTCAAAGGCTGAAATAAAGATATACTCTATATTTCTGCTTCCTTTCAAGCCAAAGCTGTTTTCCTGAGCTCATAAAGAATATCTATTATGTGTTGGTATGACAGTGTGATGGATGAATATAAAATGCAATACATACACATGATTAAATACAATCTCCAGGTTCAATTAAATATTAATTCTTACTATTATCAGTCAAGACCCATGTTTCTGCAGTTCCTTCAAAATGTTAACTTCCTTGTTACCTACAGTAGAGTGGATGATGTGAAACACATCCTCTCCTTTGCCTCTGCAATGACATTCTTTGCTGAAGGGGAAATACAAGAATCCCTTCCTGGAGCTGTGGATCTTCCAAGCAGCACCATGAAGCAAAGGTTATTATAATACTTTTCCTTTCCTCTATCAGACATTTGCCACAGGAATGAATCAAGTGCTAACATTTCACAGATGCCTTAAAAGAAGAAATCCATGGCTCCGATGGCTTTACTTATGGCTCTCATGGCCACTGCAGATATCACAGAATCATAGAATCACAGGGCAGAAACCTTGGAAGGGACCTTAAAGACCATCCTGCCATGGGCAGGGACTCCTTCCCTTAGTACAAGTTGCTCCTGGAAGCACCTTCCATCCTGGCCTTGAACATTTCCAGGGATGGGGCAGCCACAGCTTCTCTGGGCAACTTGTGCCTCACCAGCCTGAGGGGAAGTATTTTTTTCTAATATCTAAACCAAACCTCCTCTGTGTCAGTTTGAAGCCATTCCCCCTTGTCCTGTCACTCCAGGCCCTTGTAAACAGTCTCTCTCCATCTTTTTTGTAGGTTCCCTCCAGGCCACAATTAGAAACAGCACTGCAGTCCAACACACTGGTGACCTGGATCTGACTGACAGCAGCATAATTCAGCTGTGGTCCATAGCAAGGATGGTTATTTATTTATCCAAGCGCCTCCCCAATCCCATGTCAGTGGAAAAGCTGCCCTGGGCACCTCTCCAGAGAGCAGTCTTGGAGCGGTCAGATTCTGCCTCAGGATCAGTGATGCTCCAACCACAACACCGCTCTTTCTTTGCCTTCTGGACATTACAGAAATATAATTACTGAGCTGCATTAGATAATTCCTTGCCCTGGGAGAAAAATTTAAGTATCTCCCTGGTTTGCAGTGCAATTTTGTTTGAGCTACGGGCATGTAGACACTACCCTGCAAGAAGCTCTTCAGATATCACAGACAGACAAATACGCCCCCACTTTTACTAAACAGACTGGCTCTGGGGGTGGCCCACATTTAAAACCATTTGGTGTCATGTGTATATATAAAATTATATACATACCATATGCTATATCATCACTGGGACCAAAAGGAGCTTAAGAACATTTACTGAACACTCATACTGAATATTAGTTTACCCTCCTTAAATAACCTAGGAAAAAGAAGACAAAAGAATGGGAAGACTGTGGGTGCTATTGGCTCTCTCCCAAAGTTATGGTACAACAGCCATGCCCACACAGGCATCCAGACTGGGACAGAGTCTTCAGCTGAACCCTGACCAAGTGACGAACCCAAGGAGCCACGATCTCAATTTATTTGTGCCTGTGTGAAATTAAAACAGCACTACTGGTGTTGCTGATATTTCAGTGAAACCAGGTTCTGGCCTCTGTACAGCCACATTTTAACATTTTTTTGGAAAGAACAGCTCTTTCTATTTTCCTTTTTCCCACAGAGCAAATAAGCTTTGGGCTCTCACTGTGCCAAATAAAACAAAGTTATGCACCACCGGTCCAGAAAAAGAAAATGTCCTAAAATGATTATATCTAACAAAATTAAATTCTTATTAGAAAAACAACGGCCTGCTGGTGTTGAGATAATTACACTGAGAAAAATGCTAAAGAGAACAGTTAATTGGAACTGGATAAATTTAGCCAGGAATACAAACAAACGTATGTTGCCAAATGGAGACAGAGGACTCCTCCATGGTCCCTGTGTGGCTGGTGTGTGTGGAGGGTTATTGGCAGCAACAGTGGCAAAATAAATTACCAGATTTCTAGAGGGTTTGTAAAGATTAATAAAGGACAGTGCATCCCTCAGATTGTGCCATGGCCATCTGCTCTGGTATTTTTCTTAATGCTCTCAGACCTGAATTCCGCAAACCCTGGGTTAGTTTTCTGGCCAACAGGGATAACTCTGCAGTTACGTGTCACCTCTCACAGCCTCACGGACAGTCCCCATGTGCCCGGGCTCAGCCCCTTCCCGTGCTGCCTCTCTGTTCCTCCACCTGAGCATCTGGGAGCTGCACAAGATCGGATGCCTTTTTACCCAAACAGGCACAGGGATTTATAGTCTCAGAACTTTAGCTGGAATTTGTGTCAGATAATCAGATTGCCAACTGCCTAATCGTTACTTACTGACAGCTATTTAAAGCCTAATAAGTCTCCCCACTAACAACCTCCCTGTCCCCCTGGACAGCCAGCAGATGTTCTGCTGGCACAGCTGCTTCTCCCTGACCTGGAAAAAGATGTTGTGCTCCCAACCTTAAGCCCCACCATGGCCTGGGCATCCTTTGGGGAGCAAATGGCTCTTGGGAATGGTCCTATGCAGGGCTAAGAGTTGGACTCAATGAGCCTTGTGGGTCCCTTCCAACTCAGCATATTCTGTGATTCTATGAAATCAATCCCTTGTGCCTTGTCTGTGACACGGTGCAAAAGAGATGAGCATGGAGTGATGTGCTGGAGCCCTGGGAACAGGAGGAACAGGCACAGCAGGCAAAGGGAGTGACCACCCCATGCCCCTGGATGTGCTCCTCTGACCATGCTCCTTTCCCCCGGCACAGGGAGAGGGCTCCTTCTGCACAGGGACTGCCACTGCAGAGCATCGGGGCTTGGGAGTCTCTGAAACATCATCTCTCTCAAGGGATTGTGCTAATTTGATGTCTGAACAGTACATTAATGTTAATTAATGTTTGTAAATGGCACAACAAGCATCTGTCACTCTGGTGCTCCAACACTCTTTGGATACATCTGCTTTGCTTTAGCCCTTATTTAGCAGTGATTATGGGGGATGTTTGAATTCCGGTAAGACGAGCGTTGGATGTACAAACACACACAGTCAGGGCTGGTTTGTCGTGTGCAAATGTTTGGAACACACCAGGCAAACAGTGCCCAGCAGAGACACGGTCTTTGGGGGAAGCTTCCCAGGCTGGGATACAGCCAGGGGGGTAGATGAAGCAGAGAGCCCAACACTGACATTTTTGTTTCTCTGTTTGTTTCTCTGTTGCTCCCCCCTCCCACCCAAGACTTCGAGAAGTAACTGTATTGCAAATTGTACTGCAAATATTGGAGAAGAAAATTGCCTTTCCTGACAGGTTAACTGTATTGGAGACTATCAGAGCTTCTTGGTCTGCTTATATGCAGCGCAATTATTTTTATTGCACAGGCACAAAGAATGGACGTATATGCATAAAACATGCAATAAATAAATAATTCAAGGGTAAATCTTTCTATTATATTAGAATATCAAAGAGATGATGAAAGAGCATAACACAGTGGCTGCAAACTCTGGATTCAGTGAGCCCTGAGATACCCCTGCTACCTTGGAAAAACCCTTTTTCAGCTGAGACTGAAAGCGGCTCTAAGTCTCTGCAGTACTTGGCTCCCTGAGCAGTAAAATCAGTTTATCCTGTGGTGATTTCTCCAGATTTTCTCAAATGCCTTTGAGAATTAAAGCTGGAATGCTGCCTTGTTTCTTTCTTTTCCAGAAGCAGCAGTGGAAATAGATACAAGATATTATCAGATAAAAGTATTTTCAAGCAACACTTTGTGAAAATGTTAAAGGGAACGACTTCCAAACTGAGTCCTGAGGATTAGATTAATCACCCCTTTTTCTCAAAAAACCCCTCAAAACTCACAGTTGTATGCCCTGAAACAAAACAGAAGGCAGGAAATAGATGAATCACTGAAAAAATACCAACTAGAACCAGCACACTGCCATAAAGTCTGAATGAACACGGGGGCAACAGCCAGCAAAAATTAAATCAAACCCTGTGAAGGAAGCAGAGCTGCCAGTGCTCCTCCAGCTGCCAGGACCAGAGAAGCACTGGGGTTGGAGAACAGATCAGTGATGGGCTGAGTCATCCTTCCCTTCACAGAAACCTAGTCATTCATCTATCTGTTCTGCTCTTCTTGGGGCCACCCACTTCTACCTCCTCATCTATTCCGTCCTCTTAGCACTTTTTGGGTTCTTACTGAGGAAAAAAACAACCCCAAAACAACTAAAAAGTGTGGAAGAAATTGAAGTTTCTACCAGCAACCTTTAAAGCCCAGGTCTAGGGTCTGTATCCCTAATGCATTAACTCTGAGCCACACATTCTGATTACCAAGGCTGTCCCGACCCCTTTGCCACCCCAGACAAGGCTGTCTCAGGATGATGGACCAGTGGGTACAGGCAGCAGGAGCAGGAGCTCGTGACGTGGTGGGGGTCTGCAAGAGGGCAGGAGAAACGGGACAGCCTCCTTTCTGTGCACCCCACATGGGACGTTCCTCATCCCCTGCAGGTGTTGGAGATCAGGGGGTGAAATAACATTTTCCCTTCATGTCCCCTTCTCTACACAACCCCCTGTAGCTAATTAAGAGCCTGGAGAATCAAAGTCCAACGTTTTATAGAGCAAGGTCACATCCAGAGCACAGTGCCCAACATCTGCTTTCCTGGTAATTGGCTCAAAGTGGCAATTTGTCAACATTTTTGAGATAACAAGCTTCCTATTTGTGTTCCAGCCATCTAAACGTCGAGATAAGGGAAGAAGCCGTAGCTGTTTGACGTCAGCTTTTCTCTGGATACAAAACTGCCCGTGCTGGTGCCCCCTCTCCCACCACAGAGCTGTGCTGCCCATCAATGGGAGGTTAATCAACTATCTTTTGAAGTCTGGCTCCGCACAGACTCTCTGGATGAAAGATGCTCTTTAAATATCAGTTGTCACAATGATGAGAATGATTACAGTTATTTCAGCCATATTAGTAATACTAAGTAACAGTATTTTTAACGGTATTGAAATCCCCACACAGAACTCAAACAAAAGCTCTAAATATTGTTAGAATAGCTGGTCAGAATGCTTTCTACTAACTATTTATCTTGTGAAAAATTCTTGCTATTCTGTGTGGGAAGTTCTGCCCTTTGCCCTGGAAAACTGCAGACAACAGTAAAAGGGAAACCAAGCCCCTAGCTTGATCTCAGCATATATCTCATTCCTTTCCAAGTTTTTCTGCACTCACCAGGATTCAGACAGCTCTCTCCAAAATCAGCCACTGAGAGAGATTTGTTGCTCTCTGGTGCCCGGCAGGTTCATCTTTGCCCTTTGGCTACTCCAGATAACCAAAGGCACTGCAGAGAACTAAAGCACTACAACTATTCCCTGAGCTCTCCCGTTTGTACCTGTCCAGCGAGATACAGCACAGGTGCAGGATTGACGCCGTGGTGAGCAGGACATCGAGAGACGTCCGGACCAGGCAGAACATCTCTCCATAGATCCAGTTGTCCTGAACCAACTCAATGGCTCCGAAGGGCATCACCAGCACTGACACCAGCAGGTCCGCAAAGGCAAGGGAAACAATGAAATAATTGGTCTTGATTTTCCTGTAAGACAGATCACAAAATTAGAGTGGGATAACTTCAGCGCAGCAGCTGAAGATTTGATCTGCACTGAGATTTCAGACAGAGTTTGGGCCTAATTTGCTCCATCACACTAAAAGGTCATCTCTAACATGCTCCTCACTTTATACAGTCGCCCCTACGTTGTTGCTGGTCTTTACAGCTAAATATCCACCATGTTCTCTTTTTAAACACATCTTTCTGCTCACACAGAGAAGGCAAATAGATGCTCACAGGTCTCTGCATGTGGCTCAGCCTCACAGCTTGCACTGGAGTTTGGGGTGGAAGAGGGGGATTTTATTTTAACTTGTAAATTGATAAAATCCTTCCAGAAAGCACTGAGAATAATCTAGACTGAAGCTGTAATTTTAACTTGAAGAGTACTTTTTAAATCACAACAATAAAATAGAATTAAATCCATTAAAAATCCCACGCAGAACATGAACAGAGGCTGTTAAATACCTCACTCTGCTCCTGAGGCTGGTCTGACAATTCCCAGGGTTAGCAGCAACCTTGAAACAGGAAAACAGGAATTTTGTCTGTGACCCCCCGCAAAATCATGGGCAACATTTGCCAAGCTGAGGCAGTGCAGTACAACTGCAACTGGACCTTGATCTTCATAGTTTTCTGATGGGCGTGTTGGGAACTATGAGATGGAAAAAAGGGGTAGAGGCCAACCTGCTTCTCCAAGGAATTGCTGCTTAGCACTGTTTCCGCTGATTTATCTGGTTTTCTACACTGAGAATGTTAAAAATGTCAAAGATGGATACTAAAATGATCCCACCACCACGGTGCAAGTGCGAGGGGGGATGTGCGAGGCCAGTGTGAGTCTGACGCTGCCGTGGTGCAATGAACGGCCAGACACCCTTTGTCATCGCAGTTTATGCCCTCAGCTGCAGGCACAGGACGTTTTAGGTGGGGGATTTCCCCGTTCCTCCCCGTGGGAGGGCAGGTGGTGGCCGGCTGGGTGGGCTCACCTGAGCTGCCTGTCCCGGCACACGGCCACCATCACCAGCAGGTTCCCCAGGATGGCCATCAGAATGACGGCGGAGATGAAGGTGAGCAGCACGATCTTCTCCGCTATGCCGAAGCCCTCACTCGAACTGGGGAACACACAGAGATAAAAGAGAAAAGAAAAGAAGCTGCAGCAGCGCTGGGAGGGGGTGGCCCAGGCGGTGCCAGCCACAGGCACCGGTGTTGGTGAGGGTGAGAGCAGCCTCCCACACCTGTCACAGCGAGACCTTCCCACCAAGATCCTGAGCAAAAAGCATTTCTATCCATGTCCATTTCTATTCATTTCCATCCATCAGCACAAAGGCTACAGGTGGAGGATGCCTGCAGTGCCCACAGCTCCCAGAGCTGGATGAGCCACCACAGTGGAGGAGCCCATTTATGAGATATGGAGTGAGCTGTGCCTGATTTTTGGCAGTTCAATTCAGAGCCTCTGGACAAGAATGTTTTCATTCTCTTTTTACCCCAATAAATAATGATATTTTCCATGCAGAAGTATTCTGGTTTTCTTTTCTTTTGTTTTTCCATTTTTGTCCCCAAGGTCTTAGTATCATAGCATCACAAAATAGTTTGGCTTGGGAGGGACCTTAAAGACCATCTCGTTCCACCCCCTGCCATGGGCAGGGACACCTTCCATTAGACCAGGTTGCTCCAAGCCCTGTCCAACTCGGCCTTGAACACTTCCAAGGATGGGGCAGCCACATCTTCTCTGGGCAACTTGTGCCAGGGCCTCACCACCCTCACAGGGAAAAATTTATTCTATATATCTGACCTGAATTTCCTCTCTTTCAGTTTTAACCCATCGCTTCTTCTTCTGTCACTACAGTTCCTGAGTTGATAGGACAAGAACTACTGGGTTCAAACTTTCCTCAAGTAAGCATTTTACATCTTAAATTTTGAAATCTTCTACATAATATTTTCCCTTGTTCTCTCCTCCCTTCACTCTGCCACAAAAGAAGAGGCAGCCCGGCACCTTTTTTTTCTCTTTTTCACTTGGTAACTTTTCCAGAAGGGAAAGGAAATAAAATGTTTTACCAGTGCATGCCCAATTTCCCCCTGCCCTGAGATCGAAAATTTCTTTCAGTTAATGAAGAAAAGAAAAAGGAAGAATAACATTAAAACACATATTTTAAGTCTGCGTTTCTAGAAATAGTTTGCTAAATGTTTCAAAGAAATTACTGGTGGAGTTTTTTTCAGAGCCTGCAAAGCAGGAAGGTAATACTCAGCATGCAATAAAAAGTGTCCAATTCCTCATAAAATTGGTTTTATTACAAACGTTTGAGTCACTTTCCCCTTAAAACTATTTGTAATTATGTATTCAGAATGAAATGCATCCTAGACCTTCATCTGCTTGTGTAACTTTCCCCATTACATTACCCAGGTGAGAATGGGTGTTTGTTCGTCTTATCAAGTGTGGCTAGAAATAAACTGGCATTAAGAGCAGCACTTGACACTAATTCAGCAGGGAAATTTCTTCTCAGCGTACGGAGCTGATATTCGACACCCAGGATTAATGTTGAGAGATTGTTCAGGTAATTGAAAAATTGAACTGTTATTCTGTTTTACTTTAACTGCCTCTGGGGTCACTTTTTATTTACTAAATAACATTCCAGGCTTTTACACTTTATCTCACTGAATTCTCCTGATCTGGGCAAAGCTAAAAATAATTAGAGACTGCTGAAGTTCTGCCTGTGCCATGTTAAGAAGGTTCTAGAGAATGACTTTACCCTGAGCCTGCATTGCAGAACACCCACGTAATCACAATCCCCATTTCTGTCCCTAAAAGCCACTCAGAGTATGACTTTTCCTCCCACTGCCAGTTGCCCCAGTGGGGCAGACTGCAGCCTGCTGATGTTGGATTCTTCATATGGAATATGAATAATATCGTAGGAATTCCTTATTTTTTGATGTTTTACAAGGCAGTACATCACTGGGTATAGGTTCATCCAGGTAGGTGAGGATGTTTATGAGCAAAAAAAAGAAGAGGAAAGGAGAGGCCCTGGATTCACACCAGTTTCACAGAAAAACCCAGCACTATGCAGGTATGTGCAGGATCCAAACCATGTGCAATTATATGGGTATAATAAGAAAGAGAATCATAGAATATCCTGAGTTGGAAGGGACCCACAAGGATCATGGAAGGTCAGCTCCTGTCCCTGCACAGAACAGCCCCAAGAATCCCACCATGTGCCTGACAGCATTGTCCAAGCACTTTTAACTGTCAGGCTCTGTCAGGCTTTCTCACCTGTGAGAGCACAGGCATCTTTTAATTCCAGATAATCTCCTGTGTTAAAACTAAGAGCTTAATAAAGGTCACGTAGAGTGGACAGTTGGATGTATCCCACCTCTCTACAAGGTTGTCACCCAACAGAACTGGCCACTGGTCACACAGCTGCTCCTGGAATAGGATGTCACTCCTTCCCCTCTCTAGAAATCACTCTCTCTCTCTCCCATCCATCTCCACATACATCTGATCTGAAAGACCTCATTTTCCTCAGTCCTTCACTGGAGGTTTGGGGAGGGAGGAAGATGGGAGCTGCTGACACATAAGCCTGCACTGCAGCAAAATCCTTTGGAAAAGGATGAGCAGCTGGTGGGCACCACGCACAGCAGGACACACAGACCACCCCGGGCCCACTGTGTGCTCTCCTCTGCAAGGGGCTGCTGCACAGCTGGGGAGGGCCAGACACTGGACAAGCATCAGTATTTTTGGCACAGCTGAATGGCAGAGCCTTCATTAATGATGTTCATCAGCTGAAAAAGACACTGTGAAAATTGAAGGGAAATGGAAAAGAAACAATTTCAAAGTCGGGTCTCAGCCACAGCCCTTCTAGCTGGGTACCAGCTGGGATGAAAAGCCTCAGGAACAATGGGGATGGTAGGATCAAAGGCACCTTCACTGAGAGCTGTAATTGTACCTGCCCAAATAACCTTCACAATAGGCTGACACTGCTGCCTGGCTGCATTTGTGAAACAAAATGTCAAACCACGCTGAATAGCACCCACAAAAGATGTTCCTCTTCCTCCCAGGTGAGCATGGCAGCACGAACATGCTGGCACAGCAGCAAAGAGGATGATGAGGGTTTAGTTTATACAGAGCCAGGCTGAGTTAGATTTATATTTTGTCTTATCTAGCTTTGCCTGTCCTTCTGCTGTTCCTAAACAATTCTTATCACTGTGTTATTTGAGCACCTTGTATCTGTATCTGCAGTGTGTACAGACGGCAGAGACAGCTCCCTCATCCCTGAGCCACGCTGGGGGTGAGCTGGCCATCAGGTGTGGATGGGGCTTCTCACTCCAGCATGCAGTGCTCTGGAAGGGGACATCCTCTCCAGGGAAAAAGCCTATTGCCCTGTACAGAGACCTCCCTCCCTTCCAGCCTCATCAGCTGCCAAGAGCTGTGCACATGAACAGACACTGAAGAGCATTACCCCCCTTGGGTCTTCTTTGGTGCACAGATTTTGAGTCTTTACTCATCAAAACAATCTCTGGAAATGCCTAGCCCTGAGCCAAATCTCACCAGATGTTGCCCTGCTTGGAGACTGATGTGTTCTTTGACTTCAGCCAGGAACAGGGCCATGTTTTAAGCCCACATTTCCCATCCTGTGCACACACGTGATCCTGCCCTGGGGGTGGTGGCATCCTGGTGGCATCACTTGCCTTGGCTGGCCACAGCCCAGGGCTCTGAGCACAGACCAGCAGATCAGGAACACACTGGCACTCTTATCAGTGGAACGTTTGTTCTGATAATAGTTTTGGAAGCAGAGAGAGTATTTCTCTCATGCCATGTTGCATTGCTCCCCTGGGGAACATTAAATAGGCATATGCATCACTGGGGGTGCAGGAGGGATGTTCATCTGGGCTGTGTTGCTGTACATCTGCCTTTTGGATAATCTATCATCAAGTAGAAATACTTGTTAATTATTCAGTCTTAGTAATTCAAAGTTGTTAATAATGGAAGAAGTGGATATTGCTGTAAATTAAAATCAATGGTTTGCATAACATCTTTTATCAAATCTGAGTGCTCTGGCTTCCAAGCTTGTTTCCCTGTTTAATAAAGCAGAGATTGATGGGTTTGCTATTACGAGGAAATGAGATTCAGGCAAAATGATTGTTGGTTAGTAGGAATATAAAAATCACTTAAGGAAAAAGGTGAAATACTGATGGGGAATGAATGCTTAAAACCCACATATGGACATATTTAAAAGGTTCTTCTGCATAGCCATTAATGTAAAGGAAAAAAAAGGGATAATTATTTTTTCAAGCTCAATTTCCACTTTCCTGTAAACACTCCAACTTTCTTAAATGAACTCAAGTGCTTTTGCATATTTTGTGAAGCAATTAAACTGCATAGATAAGTCATGTTGGTCAGACCATGCACATTGCTCTGGTTTCCATCACACATCATATCCTGACCTCCCCACCACTGCAGAAGGAAAAAGCACTGATAACCAGCTCAGTGCTGGGAGCACCTCAGGCACTGCACAGATACTTCTGCAGGAGTGAGAGATGGGAAAGAGAGTCAGGGTTGGATAAATAATGCTCTGCTTTTGGGGGCAGAGGAGCACAGCTGATAAAAAGGTGGCTGGATGGCCCTTTTCTGAACCGGAGGGCAATGACTCTGCCTGCACAGGTAACCTGGGGCATCTCCTGGAGGGAACCAGGGACTGTAGAGAGCACTTCCTAACAAGGGATGTGCACAGTTCTCACTGAAGAAGATTAAAAGCTTAGAGCAGGGGTAGCCTAGGAAAGAGCTTTCTTCTTGATTTAACAGTGCCCTCAGTGCACAGGGAATACATGGAAGAGTTGCTTTGCTTTGTTTTCAACCAAGCCATGGCATTTCCCTCTGTAACTCAAGCTGACGTGATATTTCATGGAGGTCTTTAACTACAAATAAGCTGTCATTTGCCTCTCCTCTTTTCTACTCTGCTGATTGTTCCTAGGCATAAAATCAGAGGCTGAGTCTTAAACACTTAAAAATCAAGATAAGCTATTTCATGCGTAAACCTGACAATGTGTGTCGCAGTACAGAAACATGACAATAGGGAAGATATTATTTGATCTATGGCTTTCCAGCTGTTACCATATTCTTTTCTACTGCCACCTAAAAATATTAATCAGAAGTCAGCATTAATCCAGAAGCATATAATTTCCTCTAATGCCTTTAAATGCTACACTGCCTATGCTGCTTCGCTTCAGACCATGCAGATGGCAGGACAACTCCTAACGGATTCAAGTCAATTATGCACTTCACTTCTGTTTTAGAAACAGATTGAAATTAATTAAAGTATTGACAAGCCAGAAATAAACAGCATTCCACGTATCAAAATAACTCAGTCATATGATTAGTTTATTTGAGTGCTTGTTTTTTTTTTTAACCAAATAAATTGTGGTGGTGGGGTGGGATGGAAAGGATGATTTTTCTTCTCCTTTTATGCTGGTTTGAAACAAAACTCCTGATAACATCCCCAATCCTGCACCTCCGCTCCACGTATCTGCTGGAGGCTGAATGTTATAGTGCTTGAGAGAATTAAGTGTTTTAAGCAGCTGATAATACTGATTAAAACCAATTGTCAAGATGAAGCAAAGAAGACAGGCTATTTAAATGTTTTAAAAATTGCTGTGTGGGGGCTGCACAGTCAATCAGTACATGCTTGGAGCTCTCCTATTTGGGAGCAGGTGTGTGCTGGAGCTGCCAGAAACTGTGGGACCTCAGGGATGTGGGGACCAGAGCAGTGGCTCCATCTCTGCACGTACCTCAGGCTCTGAGACTGAATCAGGGGATATCCTGAGCTGGAAGGGACCCACAAGGATCATTCAATCCAACTCTTAGTCCTGCATAGGACACCCCAACAATCCCACCATGTGCCTGAGAGCATTGTCCTTGAGCTCTGTCAGCCTTGGGGCTGTGACCACTGCCCTGGGGAGCCTGTTCAGTGCCCAACCACCCTCTGGAAGAAGAGCCTTTTCCTGATATCCAACCTAACCCTCCCCTGGCACAGCTCCAGCCGTTCCCTGGGCTCTTGTCACTGGTCACACAGAGCAGAGATTGGAGCTGTCCCTCCACTGCCTCTCATGAGGAAGCTGCAGACCCTGGTGAGGTCTCCCCTCACTCTCCTCCAGCTGAACAAGCCAAGTGCCCTCAGCCACTCCTCCTATGGCTTCTCCTCTTGACCCTTTTCATCATCTTCCTGCCCCTCCTTTGGACGCTCTCTAACAGCTTTGGATATTTTTTTATATTGTGGTGCCAAAAACTGCCCCCAGGACTCTGAGGCCACACTAAGGCAGAGCAGAGCCCAGAGACAGGCTGACACACAGGGCATGAGGGCTCCAAGTAAAAATCCCAGAAATAAATGAGCTTTCAGCTGCTTCATGCACTCTCCTTAGCTGACAGCAGCAGCAGTTTTTGCCTTTGCTGGATGGAAACTCCATGTAGGGCTGAAAACTGATCCTGGACAATGTGATGCTTTATCATGATTTTCATACAGATGAACGTCTGAGACAGAGAGAGCGAGACAGCAGTTTGCACAGTTACGTGGGAAATGAGGTAGGAAATAAACCCAGCCCTGGTGAGCCTCTGGGTGCTGCCTAAGCCTTTGGGCCTCCCCCCTTGCAGGGAGGTGAGGCAGTTCAGCAGACAGGTCTGTCTCTACTTTTCCTACAGGGAAGGATAAAACCCTGGCTCTGCTCTTTCCCAGGCAGCAGATCAAGTGTTACATAATTTACACCCACATATGAACAGATATCGCTGCGGGGCTGATGTATGTAAGTACAATCCTCAAAACCCATTAGACTGTCACCTTAAATATAAGCTAAAATTAACTTCTGAAATTAGCATTAGATTAAGAGCATAGTATTTACATGGGCGAAGGGCCCCTGCTGCAACTACTTTGTTTTGTATCCACTAAACAACTACCAAGGAGAGCTGTTCTGCAATCACAGATCACACCCTTTCACATCCACCTGGAGTCTGCAGCACTTTGGCACTATGCTTTGTTCCTTATAAGATACTTTCAAGTCTTCAAATTTTATTCCGACTGTCCCCTTCAGGTGCGGAATATTTCCCTTTTATTTTCACATAAACATAACAATACTTTTCAGATATGCAACACAGGAAGGACATCGACCTGTTGGAGTGAGCCCAGAGGAGGCACCAAGATGATCAGAGGGATGGAGCACCTCGTGCTGAGAGAATTGGGATTGTTCAGCCTGGAGAAGAGAAGCTTTGGGGTGACCTAATTGTGGCCTTCCAGTACCTGAAAAGAACTGACAAGAAAGATGGAGAGAGACTATTTAGAAGGGCCTGGAGCAACAGGACAAGGGGGAATGGCTTCAAACAGAGGGCAGGGTTAGATGGGAGATTGGGAATAAATTCTTCTCTGTGAGGGTGGTGAGGCCCTGGCACAGGTTGCCCAAAGAAGCTGTGGCTGCCCCATCCCTGCAAGTGTTCAAGGCCAGATTGGACAGGGCTTGGAGCAACCTGGTCTAGTGGAAGGTGTCCCTGCCCATGGCAGGGGGTAGAACAAGATAAGCTTTAAGGTCCCTTCTAGCCCAAAGCATTCCTGGATTCTGTGACTGACTGCAGGGCCAGAGTATTTTGATGGAGTTTTCAAATACTCTGCAATGATGAAAAACGCAAATCTCTGACTTAGGCATAGCTGGGGATTTAGACACACTACAAAGTGCAGCAGTGATGTTGTAACAATCATTTCTCCTTTGTAAATGCAGAATAAAACCAAAGATCAAACATGCCTTTAATCAGAAATGTCTTCATCAGTTCCTAATTAGAATTGTTCCTCAGAAGTAAACCCACTGCATCTACCAAACTACATGTCAGTTTAGTGACAAACAGAGGATGATAAAAGAAGCACAAAAACAATCCTGACTTTTGGTGTATATTCCATAATTATAATGTGATTATCTTCTATTTTCTAAGTGGCTCTTGCCTATCTCATGTCATTCAGAAGGCTGCATGTTCAATGACAAACACCACATAGGAACACTCAGAGAGCTGATGTAATGAAACACCTTATTTCCCAGCAGTATTCTCATTAATTGTCATTCATCTCCCTATTCTATGGGGATGTTGAAGGCAGGGTTTAGTATATACTTTTGAACAAGAGTATTTGTAATTTGATTATTGAACAAAAGAATTTTACTTCACAGAGGCGTAAGAAACATCACTGTTACACACACGACAGTCTCAAGCTTTACGTCAGTAGTTTAGAAACAGGGAGTAACTTGATGCAGAAAATTGTGACAAAATCAAGGTTTAAACTCATGTTAAACATACTCCAAGTGCCCAGATTTTCTCATAGAAATCTCTGTGACGCCTCCTGCAAAAACCAGTTGCAAAACTGCGGTGCACCGAGACTGATCTCAAAGCTCACAAATCTTCAAGGGAGTTGCTGCTCCTGGGCTAAAAGCATTTGTTGTCTTGTCTTATTATAACTTTTCCTGTAATAAACACCCAAAAAAGTCCACCCCATGTCCACAGATTTGTTTCCCTAAAGAAAACACTTTATCAAAACACCATAATGGCAATTCTTTATCAGCATTCTTGTACTGAGTTCTCATTTTCCAATCAAGGAAAACCTTTGGTCCCATCTTTGCCAAAAGCCAGGGAAGTTGCAAGATTTTCAATTCTGAAAGCATGAAGGTCCTTCTCTGCTTTTTCAAGCAATATTTGCAGTTAGGGAAATATCGTTAAATGAGAGGCATTTAGTTTAGACCAACTGAAGAGTCCTGGCATCAGGCTGTATATTAAAATATCCAGGCTGTGCACTTTTCCCACTGCTTGTTTACACCCTGGACAATAAAAGACAAATACAGCTATTGGCTGTCTAACTTCTAATATTTCCTGGATAGTTTCCCAGTTTCAAGGCTCTAGAGGAACGAGAGAGTTTCTTGCTGTTACCCCTGCTAATGGAAGACTTGGCACAGACATTGCCAAATTAATACATTGATTTCTGGAACACATTTTATTTGAGACACCCCACACGAAACCAGTTCCCAGCTCGTTCGTTATCAGATGGTAGCAGGAGGTACTTTCACTTCTTTTTTGAAGGCAACACAGAACTGGATGTCCCAAGGAGTTTTGGGGGTTCATGGTGGGGTTCATGGGTTCAGCTCCCACAGCGTGTGCCCCTTGAATACTTGACTGAGTGGCTGCCTCGTGTCCCCAGGGAATGCTGTGTCACCTCAACCACTTCTCCAGTGCAACAGTTTCTGAACTGCCCAACACTGTGCTCTGACACAAAACACATCAGTCAGGAGGGACAGAAGTCACCTTTGAGATGTTATGTATTTCCAACGCTGCTACTTCAATAAAGACCAAAGTTTTGAAAGCTAATTCCAGAGGTGGCAGCCAGAAACTTTCCAACCTCCGAGTACGTGTTCACCAGCTCATTTTGTATGACTCTTGCTCATGTATTTAGGCTCCAGATAGGTGTCCTTTCCAAGCAAGGGCATGGAAAGTCCTTGATTCAAGAACAGAGCACTTAAATTTCTTGTTTTATTTAAACCTCCTTTCACAACTCCAGCTAAGTGCATGTTCTGAATACTCTCCACAAAAGCCTCATCACATTTCTCACTTCAAATAAACAAGAGAGGAGGTCAACCTGGGGAAGCAGCAGGACAAAGGACTGCTTTGAGGATGTTAAGTGCAGACACTCAGCCCAGACGGAACCCAGATCCCACCCAGGAGTCACTACCAGCACATTTCTCTCAGGGCAGCCTAAGAAGCTCTGGAAGTGTTTGTTCATTGTGTTTATCTTGTGGCAAACAAGTGCAAGAGCTTCCAGGAGGAATGTCTTGGTGTGGTCATCTGCAGAAGCCCTTGACAAAGATTTCTAGAAACAGTTGTTCCTGGAGAAGAGAGCAATGCAAAGGGAGAAAAGTTCTTCCCTACAGAGGAGTGAAATGGCCTAGAGGTTTCTTGGTGACATCAGCTGTGGGCACTCCACTCACAGGTTCTGTGAGCTTCAAGTCTGATCCACAACTGGGAACTGGCTCTGCCTCTCCCAGCTGTCTCAGCTGATTCTAAAAATCTGTTTAGGTTTGAAAATTGATCACTTGCAAATAAATTACACCCTGTTTTGCTGGGTGCCATAGGTCTATGATTTTCCCTGCCAGTGGTCTCATTCTGGAGCTGCACATAGTATTCCACCTGGAGCAGGTGACAGCTCACCAGAGCACTCAGCACCACAGCCCTGTTCCCCAGACCACATTCTCAGAAAAGACGTCTCAGCAGGACCTCAGGACTGTCTTTCTGCACTTCTCCAAAAGCAGCTCATGGAATTTTAACTCACTGAGAGGAGAGCAGAGGCACTAGATCTCCCCCTACATCCAATCCCCTTTGGTTTTGAGACATAAAATCATGTTTGTTCTTGAAGGAACCCCAGCTCTGTCGATGTGACTCACGGTGCCCTATGAACCCCCACACATCTGGTCCAGCATCTCCTGCACAGCTCCAGTTTTGCTGCAGTCCTGTCTCTCAAGACACCCTAATACCCCCTTCCCAGCTTCCTTACTCACCACCTCTGAGCACCGCTGGTTCAAGAGTTCCCAAACATGGAGACAAACTGAATTTTGCCTGCTTAATGCAGAGATTCAGCCCTCAGAAGTCCAGGAGGGTGTCCTGGAAAGCCCTGGCACTGCAGTTGCCAGTTTTGCCCTTTGAGGCAGTTGGCATGGGAAAAGCTGGCAATGAGGTCCAGCCCATTTTCCTGCTCTGGGTAACCTGCTGCTTTCTAGGACAGGTGCCCTGTTTTGCCAAGCGCTAGAGCCATGTCTGCTCCAGGATATCCCAGTCTTTGAGGATGGTTTTCACACCCTTCCACAGCCTTTTCCAGTTCTTTGCTAGCTGCCACTCTGTGCACAGACACTGATGCTTAAGATGTGATGAAAGACACCAACAAGTTCATTTTTATGGCTCAGCTTTTTATCCAGGACATTTTCATCTGCACAGATTCCTCACAGCACAGTAATAAAAGCAGATGAGACATCACAGAAGTGTGTGACGGCCTTACCTCCCTGGGGGGCTGAGCACACACAGACAAATAGGAGCTGCCCCTTTGCCTCTGCACCCTCCAACTTATTTATGGGAGTATCCGTGTCTCACTTGCTCCACAGCTGCCATAAGGGAGCACACTATTAATTTGCAGAAGCTGGAGCCAGGCTTAAAAATTCCATTAATTAAGTGTTGGCGGAGGTGTTTGGAAAGACGTTCCGATAAATATAGTGCTTTAAAGTGTTTCCCTAGAAACTGAGAAAAAGTTGAACAATATGAACCCCGGCTGATAACGGCTTTTGCTGTGGCAGAGCAGTGCCTGGGCTATAGCGAGCATTCGGCAAAGAGAACTTCTTTTCCAAGGATCTTCTGGCTGCTGAGGATTTTTGGCTGGTAGCCCAAAAACGTGAAAGTGAGGCTCTTTACTGTGCCTTGCTTCCCTGTGTCCCCCTGCTCTGCCCCTCTCCTTGCACCCAGAGTTGGCTGGTGGGAAATGCTCTGTAAAGTCTATGGCTCCAGATTCAGAAACACCCTGTGTGTTTTAGTGCTCCCAGCTTGTGGATTCCTTCCAAAGTGTCCCTGCTGTACCTGACTATCCCAGCATGCCCAGGCACAGAGAAGATAAACCTGGCAAACCCAGCAATTGTCTTTCAGCTGGCTCCTTATAACATATCACAGAATCATTTAGGTTGGAAAAGACCTCCAAGATCATCAGGTCCAACCTGTGACTGATCCCCACCTTGTCAACCAGACCAGAGCACTGAGTGCCATGTCCAGTTGTTCCTTGGACACCCCCAGGCATGGGGACTCCACCACCTACCTGGGCAGTCCCTTCCAATGCCTGACAGCCCTTTCCAGGAAGAAATTCTTTCTAATGTCCAACCTGAACCTCCCCTGGCACAGCTTGAGGCCATTTCCTCTTGTCCTGTCCCTTGTCCCCTGGGAGCAGAGCCCGACCCCCACCTGGCTCCCCCCTCCTGTCAGGGAGTTGTAGAGAGTGAGAAGGTCCCCCCTGAGCCTCCTTTTCTCCAGGCTGAGACCCCCAATGTCCTCAGCTGCTCCTCATAGGACTGACTCTCCGGACCTTTCCCCAGCTCCTTTCCCTCTCTGGACACACTCCAGCCCCTCGATGTCCTTCTTGCTGTGAGGAGCCCAGAGCTGTGCCCTATTTCATTCAGCTTATACGTGGTCATAACTACAGCTGATGTAAATCAGTACTGTTAAATCTTGCCTCATAAGGGATCTGTAGTGTTTTACTTTGGTCTTTTCTGGCACTGCCTGCCATTATCCTCAGGAGCAGGTGCACTCAACCACATCAGCTCAGTAAGTGAATCAGGATTTTGTATCACTTGTACACCAAGGGATGAAAGCACTCAGCTCTCACCTACGTGTTCCTCTGATCACTGCACTGTCCCTGCTGGGGGGACCAGGTGGAGGAGACAGGGCTCAAAAATCTTCTCAGTCAGCACATTTGTCTCTGCAGAAATGCAAGAGCAAATCCCTTTCTGGATGGATGCTGCAGATATTACAGGAGGATTAG
Source organism: Neopelma chrysocephalum (assembly GCF_003984885.1). Lineage (NCBI taxonomy): Eukaryota > Metazoa > Chordata > Aves > Passeriformes > Pipridae > Neopelma > Neopelma chrysocephalum. The sequence goes on from NW_020897720.1 coordinate 5,470,525, forward strand.
AGTTGATCTTCCCTTGGAAAGAGGACTAGGAAGAGAGCTCTAGGCTGATTCTTGCCTGCTAAATGACATTTGATAGCCTGTTATTTCTCACCTAAACAGAAATGTGATTAAAGAACTTGAGATAAACAATGATTTAATGACTTAAAGTGTAGAAGCTGGAGAGGTTTTGAAAAGAGCCTGTGTATATGTAAGAATAAACACTTCTATTGGAACCTGCTGGAGGAATCTTAAAGGTGTTTGTTATCCATGAGTCCTCACTGACAGGGCACTTGGAGCATAAAAGGTTTTTCCTAAACTCCTTCCATTTTCTATGCTTTGGGTCATTAAATCTAATGCTTATTTTGTTGCAACCACTCAGCACGGCTTCCCCCTTGTCCAAACAGTCACATCTGCTTTCAGCCCAGTTTTCTGCCTGTCCTGCCTCCCAGCCCAGCTCTGGGCTCATGACTGGCTGCCAGTGTCCCAGTGAAGGGGAGACCAAGGGCACACACAGACTCCTCTCCTAGGACATCCCTGGGGCTCCAGGGACGAGTCTTTGGTTCTCTCTCTCTCCCACTATAACTATTGCTCCTGTTTCTCCCCAGCTTTGGATAGAGAGAGGATACCCAAGAACTTCTCTGCCCCTTTCTGCCATCAGCCCTCCTGCCACTGTACCACCTACAGGCAATAAATCCATCTTAGAGACCGCCACTAACAGCTCCACTTCTTGCAATCTACAGGGAAAGGAGCCTCTTGGACCAACACAGCAAGGTTCCAGATTTGGGACTCACTCAAACATGCAACTTGTTTCAGGAGGGCATATGATCGAGAACATCTGTGGTCAGAACTAGTGTTCACTGTACTTCTGTATAAGGGCTTTGAGAACAGTGGCTGGGTTAAAAAATGGGATCTTTTCTTTGCTTCAAAACAAACACAACTAATTCAACCAATTTGATTCCTTGTTCCCTCACCTTGCTTCTCATTTCTCAAAGTCAAGGTAAGATTAATGAGCCCCACACAGTACTGCTGGAGGGCTCTGCGCTTTTCAGAGGTTTCCAAGCCACAAAAATACTTCCAGCAACAAACTGAGAAAACTAAAGCTGATAAATCCAAGTTTGGAAGCAATTAACATCAATCTAAAATTCAGCTGGTTTAGGGGTTCAGCTTAAAAATAAAAAGCAATTACTGCTGTGACAAAATCAAATAATACATTGTTTCTCTGTAGTTGATATAGCAAAGGGATTCTGCCTTCACCAGCAGCTACAATAAAAAGGGTTTTATAAAAGCTATTTGCCTGCACTGAACGCGCTGGTGATTTTTTTCAAAAGCTTGTTTCTCAAGAGCATAACCTCTCCCAAACATCTAAGGAAGCAAAAACCCTTCATACAGTGTGAAGTACTCAGGACAGCTCTGACCACACTCAGCAGTACCTACTCACGTAGCAGAGGTTCCCCTTGTTGCCCAAGAGCATGAGAAGAGCTCCAGCTGCAGAACCACAGCTCTGCCCACCCAGTCCTGGCTGTAAATGCCAGGCAGCTGCTCTTCCACATCTCCTCTCCCAGCTATGGACCTGAAGAGCAACAAGAGCTGCCAGTGCTGGACCGCAGGTGTCAGAGTGGGGAGAACACACCAGCCTCGTGAATTTGCCCAAGGACCTACAAAGAGTTAAGTGAGAGAACTGGAAAACTACCTCATTCTCAAAGCCTACTTCTTAAGTAAGGTGCTTGTCCAATGGAAACACCAGCCAGCCCGTGAAAACCAGCCCAGAGCTTGTGAGCAATGTTCAGACTCATCAGTTAACTGCAACTCCCCAACATGATGCGCTGCAGTAAATGGGAAGGAAAGGCAAGAAAGGAATGGCAAAATGCACAAGAATGGCCAACAATGCCATTCAGAACTGGTGTAGATAAGAGTCACCTGTGCTCCAACAGTTTAAGGGAGTCAGATTTAGCTGCTATAAGATAAGGAGGGGCTCTCATGCTGTCGGGAGCTCTACTTTGTTCCTGGCTACAGGAATGCTCTGTAGGAATACAATGAAAGTCTTACCAAAGGTCTAAGAAGGCTTTACTAGTCTTGCACAAGGCCACTGTTTACACCCTGTGCACGGTACAATTGCAACCTACGCTGGCAAGCGCCCAAGACAAGCAGAGTTTGGCCTCTCCAGATTGCTCTAACCAATTTAAGGTTTCAAGTTTTCATTTCAAACCACTTGACAGTATCTCATTAACCTACTGCCTAAAATAAATGTGCCCAATAGTAATCACCAAGTAACATGAAATTAAAAAATTCAATAAAATATAAAGATTAAATACTTGCGGGTCATTTATTTTTCTACTCTAGAATTAGAGAAAATGAGGTCTGCCACCCCCCTTGGCTGTGATAAATACAAGTCCCAAACTGAACTGTCAAAAATTTCCAGGAATGTCTCTCTAACCTCACACTGCAGCCTTTGCAAAATTCATAACGTTTCCTACTACAAGGAAATCCTTGACTTGTCTGTGTCCCATCTGACACTTAAACACATACCAGGTGACACCACATCCTCACAGAAGCTCCAAGAATCCCCAAACCAGGCATTGCTGCATGAGCAGAGACCTTCATCCCCAAGCAAACAGAAAATACCATCCCGCAGCTTTACAAACACACCGTGGGGCCTCTGCCCCTCTGCAGCTCAGCAGCTTTACAAGATGTGGCACAAAAGGAGCTGTGTCATTTATCCTACCTCACATTAACATCCAGTTCTTCCATCACAGGCAATAGGCATAGGTAGCTGGGAGTTCAATGTCCGCAGAAGAGACCTCATCCTGCAGAGGAGAGAGTTAGAAAGGAGAGGTATAAGTTACAGGATCTCTCACAGACCCCAGCTGTCAACCAGCAGGCAGTTTTCCACCAGGCAGTTTTCCAAGCACTCTTCCCTGGAGAAGCCTGGGCGCTGCAGAGGGTTGTTGTGACCATTCAAAATCACCTGCACCCATGTAAACTGCACCTAAGACTTGCCCAGTAACTTCTAAACTTTCAAAACTACAAAAAGTAGTTTAAATAGAAGCAGCTGAAGAAGGTTTGCAAAGCCCGTCTGGGAAAACACAAGCAAGAAGGGCTGGTAAATTAGTTTCTGTTTTTACACAAAGCTAAAACATTGATTTACCACTAAATTAAAACGGGTTTCCTGTGACACTATATTGTACAACCTTATGAATAATTAATAGCAGTACTGTAATTACAAAGAACTAAGCAATTTGCAGCTCAAGTTAAAATAAATGTACTTACTTACAGTAACACTAAGTGATGTAAATATTAATGGGATTTTTAACTGTATCAAGATTCCATCATAACTCCAAAGAAATGAATGCACCATCTTAATAATGAGTTTGTGCATTTGCTGCTGTTAATCCAGTGGAAAAAACAGGCTCAGTTTCTGAGCACTTCAGGCTGTTGATTGCCCCTTGTGTTGAGTCTCTAGAGAGCCAAGGATAATGCCACCACCAGGACACGATTAATATCAACTCAGATGCAAATAATGCCATCGTGGTTACTTGGCTACAAATAGAAGACTGTAATAACACTGCCTCAGCCTTCCTAGACACCATGCCAGGTTTGCAATGCAAATGAACCCCCAACTCTCCAGACCTGGCTCAGTGTTTACCACGAGCAGTAATTCAGGATGTATAGACTATACATTGTTTTGCCAGCAAAACCCACTCAAGTCAAAAGGATATTTTTATCAGAGGGTGGAAACACACAGAACTTGGCCACTATGAGCATTTTCAGCCTTCAACTGGTGTTTCTAAGGGCACTCTGGAATCTGGTGACTTAAAGACTACTGCTGTATATTGCAAATACAAGGGTAAGAGGTTTAGAGATTCTGATCAAGTCACCTCTGTGTCCCTAACACCTAACCTCCAACTTTAATCTGGGGAAAAAAAACCACTCTCTCCTGTGCTCCTGCTCTGGAGTTCTTCCGTAGTACAAAATGCCCCACAAGCTGCTGTGACAGCTGCCTATCAAACTGGGAGGAAGAACATCCTGGAAGATGGTCTCAAGGCCACTCAGTGGCTTTAAGGTATTGAGAAAAAATTCACTTGTCAGAGACCATAAGGAGTTATCTGGTGGCCAGCAGGTAACCCTCTCTCTTAAGGGACCACAAACTCACCTGCTCTATGTGGTGGCCTTGGTCTGCTCTGTAGAGATGAAGATGTCCCACCAGATGACAGCAGTGGCCACACCATCTTCCTTGCAAGCACCAATTAACTGAGACACTGACACATTCTTAATCCAATTTATTTCCATCCCACTCAACCCCCATCAAGTTCCACTTTCTGCCACTGGTGAGTTGGTGACAACAGAAGCGTTGAGTCATTCTGGAAAACTTAACACCCCCATTTCCTGCAGTGCTGGATTGTGCTGCTTCACCACTTCTGACACCCTAAATGAAGCCACATCTAAGGTGGACTGAGCACTCTGAAAAGCCCATTTCCTTTCACCTACAGATATCACACTGTCCCTTCTGCTCTGTGACAGATGAGTTCTAACCCTTAACCAAACCAGCAGCAGGTCGGTACAGGCTCCACAGGAGGTAAAGGTCTGAGCAGGAGCTGGGCCAAGAACTCCTCCAGGAAACCCACGATGGAGAACAGTGACATATGAGCATATGTCAGAGCATTGATGCATCTCAGCCTGGAACACCAATCGTGCAATTAACACGTGAACAGAGGGGTGGCTTTACCAAGACTCATATATCAAGGAACAAAGAAGGTTGTGGGTACACGGAGTCTCATGCCTACCTTTCCCATTGTATGCAATTTGACTAGAAGCCAAAATTATTCCTTAAATACAACAGCTTAAGTGAGGCTTCTCTGAGCCATCCCTTGAGGTGATCTCCCCTTGAGCTGGGACACCTCTCAAGGCTTGAGATTCCTTACCTCAGACTAAGAGATCCTCCTTACCCAAGGCTGAGAGACCCCCTTATTCATCACAGTCAGTGAGTGACTGGCAGTTGCTGAATTAATACTAATGAAATTCATGTAGCCAATTCCATTAGACATAAACCTTTGTCCAAGTATGAGACTAAGATTGGACACAGCCACATCTAAGCTCCATCGGGTGTTTAAAGAGCAAGGGGATCCACCTTGAACCTCCCAACTCCCTTACCCTTCTGTGTCTCTGGTTGCTGTGTGAATCATTCCATCTCAATTTTAACTTGATTTTCCTTTGGATGTTTCATCCCTGTAGTAAAGAATAGAGTGAACCTTGCCATCAAATTTTGTTGAGTTGCACTTCTACAACACCATATTAAACCCACTTCTGCTAATCCCTTTGGTATGATGACTTTTTAAGTGATCTAAATTACCCATTTGTGCATGCTCTGCTGCGCCACAGAGGAGGGAGTGGGATATAAAAATAAACTAAGTTTCTGAGTGTCTCATGCTCTCTGTGAAGAACTGGACTGTGAAGAAAAGTTCTCTGACTTCGCTCTTCTCTTTATAAGTGTAAAGTACAAAAAAAAAAAAAATCCTGCCCTCCTTTGCCAGCTTTGTCTTTTTAGAGCAGAGTGTGGTGTGCAGTGATGATGACTTGGTGCAGCCTCTGACTTCAGCCTGGCAGACACACATTGTTGAATAACACAGAGCAAAAGATGTTGCAGACATTTAGAAAGCCTGTTTAGCCTTCCCCTGGAAATTGCCGTCCTCCACATCTCAGAGTGTAAGTTCTTGGAAGTACAGGGAGTCATTTAGCTCTCATCCAGTATCTGTGATTTCCTGATTGAGGCAAGAAGAATCACTCTAACATAAATAAAGACTACTGCTACTACTATCTAAATCTGTGATTTCAGGAGACTCCTCACTTTCTGTAGTGAACATCTGCCAATTTGAAGCTGGGACTGAATAAAAAAAGCTGTTGCTTGATTCCCACCACATTTCACATTTGGGGATGTGATTTTTTTCTCATTGCTCAATCTTCACCATTATCAGAGAAAAAGAGGTTGTTAGCAGAGGCTACCTGGGAAAGATTTTCCCAGGCCACATTAAACTGATGCTGTGAAGTGACAGTCACCTCAATCCAAAGCTAATTCCTTGATCATCACTGCAGAGCAGCCCAAAACCCTCCAAGTGTTGTAAGAGAATATCCTGTCCAAGACAACACTTGAGGAATAAGAAATACCAGAGTGATTAATTTTATTCGCTCCCAGATAAAATGGCTTTGTTTCCACCACCCATTTCTGGCAAAGGCACTGCCCCCTCCCACAGCACTTCTGGCATTCTCTGTCCTCTGTCACTGCCGTCTCTTTTCTCTCCATGAAGGACGAAGCTGATAAGAAGTCCCTCACTTGTCAGCAGAGACAGATTACTGGTCTGATTTTAATCAAACATCATTCCAGGAGGTTAAAATGTAGCACTTTACTTAAACAGAAAAATTAAAAGATAGACATGACACATCTCCTGAAAAAATAAAATGGAGTCCATCTTTAAATAGCAAATACAGAAGAAATATCTTTTTGCTGAAGGGTTATTTTTCAAAACAGCTCTTTAAACTCAAAGTCTCTGGCTTGACAACCCAAACCACAGGCACCGAGTTCAATGGGTTCATGATTCCAAGGGATGCAGAAGTAGTGGGTGGGTCACTGGGTCACAGCAGCAGCCAGGACCTTGTGTGCAGACAGAAGGGCTTTTCTTCCTGCCAGTCTGGCCCTCATAGCTCTGAGCTGTAACCTCTGTGCCTTTTCAGCTTTGCACCAAGGTATTCTATGCTGTCAAATGTTAGAGTTTAAATTCCATCTCTGAGAACCAAAAAAATATTAACAGACCACACAGTCTAAGGGCTGTTCCCTTTGCCAGGGCACGGGGAAGCAGCAATGCCTACCTGTTCTCCTGGACCAAATATTTACAGCAGTAAAGTTTCTGTGGGTTGCTCAAGGGTGACTTTGTTCCAAAGCAGAGACATCTGTACAAGATCCTTGACTATACTATGCTATGTTTGTGTAAGAGGTCTGAGGAGAGAAAGCAGCTATAAAACCTGAGGGGTTATTTGCTGTGACAGTGGTGTTATGAAATTTCACAGCTCGCTGCTCTCACCTTTAGCAATTACTGGTAGTTGGTAACCAAAGCGCTCCAAGTCTTCAACTGCACTATCAAATCTCAGCATAGGAAGCCAAGAGACACATCCCACATGGGATCCTGGGTCTCTTAAAAGAGATATAATACAGTAAGAGATGTCACTTAACAACTGAAGGCAAGAGAGATTGTTGAGTCCTTTGTCACCATCTGTGTTTGACGGGGATTTGTGCAGGGCTACCGTGTCGCTTTCTTGTTCACATGTCATAAAACTTCCCCATAACTCACTGTAGATTTTCCCTTCCTAAAAACACACTCTCCAGTTTCTCTTCTTCTAACAGCAGGACAGGGTATGGAAACTACTGCCCCAGAAAGGCACCAGCTGTGCTTTCTGTGCCTGCAGTCAAATAAACTGTTGTTGTTTACACAGCAGAGAAACGTAGACTATAAATGCCAGTAAATATGGAAATCCTTCAGCTTTGACATGTTGTGGTGGTACTGACAGTAACTCACAGCTCACTGGAGGAGCTATGGGATGCTCAGCACCATCCCTGACTCAGCTCTGCCTCTGCAAACAGCTGCACACACCCTGAGAGCAGGTCTACACTTGATCCAGGATCTGTGCTTTTACCAAGTCTATAATAAATCACTAGCCAGAATAGTGCCATCCTACTGCAAACAAACTTTAGGGACAAGTCCTGGTGTTCCCCTGGCAGTGGTCAGCTCATACCCCAGCAAGATTGTCGCAGGCAGGATGGGCAGTGATCGTGGCACTCAGAATTACTTCGATTGGAAAATGCCTCCAAGATCATCAAGTGACAACCTTGCCAACTAGACCAGAACACTCAATGGCAACCCTCTGGTTTCAGCAGCCTCAGGCTCCAGCTTCTTGTTTAAAAGCTTCCCTGCTCCAAAACAAGCAGAAAATGAGCCGTGGAGGATGCACATTGCCATGGACATCCATCTTATCACAGAGATACACTGCTGTGCTATTCTGGGCTTTGCTAATAAGCAAAAGCCAGCACTTGCCACCTTGGGACAGCCGAGGGAAAGAGCACTGAAAGGAACCATCTCTCTCCTGGGCAGAGAGCTGAAACATCTCAGGGAGAGCCTGGAGGCACCCCCAGCGACCACGTTTCAATACAGGAGTTCCTTGCTTTGCCAGCTGTGCAGATGAGCCTTTCTCACCTCTTTCTGTCCCTCATTTGGGTCTCTTTCCTGCTGCAAACCCACTTGGGTAGCACTGCATCACCCAGGCCCAGGAGAGGAATGTGAGTCACAGTGGATGAGCGAACCAGGAAAGATTCCTCACTGCAGAGGGGCCCTCTGTGGCTGCCACTGCACTGCGGGCTCTGGGATTCACCTGTAGGGCAATGGGAGGACTCAAGTATAACCCACCTTCTGCACTACCTTCAGCTCCTGCCCGATTTCCTACACAGGTTATTGTGTGGTGGATGTGTTCCACTCCCCATCTGCAGGTCATGCATAACTATAAGTTTATTGTATTGGAATAAAACTCCTCTGTTTTATTTTTATTGCTGCCATAATCTGGTTTTGTGGTGGTGAAATGCAAGCAGGAAATAAGCTCCTGTTTGAAGCCTGGTGCCAAGTCACACCAGTCAGTGTGTTCATAGTTCTGCAACCCCTGGACTTCAGCAGAAACAACAGTATCTCCTGGCCTGGGTATCTTGCTTTGCTGTGTAACTATGACTAAGAAATCAGTTGGGTTGTGCTGAATTACACCTTCTGTGCTTTCAGCTGTGCAAAAGGTTTAGGTGAAGCTTTAAATCTCAGGCATTAAAGATTCCTTGTTACTGTTGTCTGACCAAACTCACTATTGATGGGAAGCTTTGGGGTGCATCTGTCTGAATACCTTTACAGCAGAGAACTTGTCACAGAGGCTTAGCTGGAAATTTATAACCCATTGTGTGACAGCCTCCAGGCACAGACCTTCCCCGCTCCTGCCCAAGGGTGCAAACAGACCTGCTCCCACATGAACATTGTCAAGGCTGTCACGAGCACAAAGAAACACACAACCCCCCCAGAACTCTCTACACTGAGAGGTTAAGCCAAATAAACTCACACACGTGTGAAGCTGCTGCCAGTAGACCCATCCCTGAGCGAGGGTGCTGGTCCCACCTGGTTTAACACATTGCATCACATTCCGCTTGTCTCATCCCCTTTCCTGGCTGCCACAGGCAGACCAGAGCCAGGAGGTTTCTGCTGCCCCTGTACTGGGATGGAAATGCTGTGGATCCACAGGACATTTTAGAAAATGAAGCAGAGACAAAATTGCCAGAGCTCTGAGCTGCACATACTTGTAGCCAACCCAACTGACTCATGCCTCTGCTGCCATTTCTTCACACTCCATTAAAGGATGACAGCTCCTGAGGAGAAAACTGGCTGAGAGTGTTCATCTTAAACCTGAGCTGCCTCTGGCTCACTTAAAAAATCAGTTAGTTGAGCATCAAGCTAAAATAATCACAGTCCCCAAGAGGCCATGTGATCCTCCAGTTCCATACAAAACACATAAAGTGCACAGCCATCGTCTTTTCTGCTTAAGAAGCTGATGCCACCAGGGAAAGTCAAAAGGCTAATTAATGAATTACTTTTTAAAAAGATTGAGATGATGCAAGAGGGAATGTGCTATAAAACATTCCCTCCACACAGGCTCTGATATTACGTACAGAAGAGTTTGCTCCAAATATTTCATGACAGTAACAGAACTACTTTGAAATCATATAATCACAGAATGGTTTGAGTTGGAAGGAACCTTAAATATCATCTTGTTCCACCCCCTGCCATGGGCAGGGACACCTTCCTCTAGATGAGGTTGCTCCAAGCCCCATCCAACCTGGCCTTGGACACTTCCAGGGATGGGGCAGCCACAGCTTCCATGGGGAACCTGTGCCAGGGCCTCAGCACCCTCCCAGGGAAGAATTTAAAAGATTACTGTAGATACCTACAAATTGCAGCAATAAAGCAATGACTTGCTCTGGTGATGGTCAGAGGGGACCAATTGGAACACACAACTTTTACTGAGAGAAAGCAGTTAAATGCAGGGCAAGGGCACCCAAACTAGAGCCTGTGCCCCTGCTGCAGGCTTTGTCAGTTCATCATCCCAAGTGGAAGCAATAAGTGACCCCATCACAGAACAGGTATTTGTGAGTCAGGGCAGCTGTATGGGCAGGGGTTGAGCAGAAGCTGGGTCCAGTCCTTCCCTGTTTAAGATGCATGGATGTGGAGGAGTTGTCTTTCCCTGTCAAATTGTGCTGAGCTCAGTACCTTCCAAGATACTGCTGATGTTTTCAACTTATTTTAAAGCAAATTACCAAATTACTGAATCTTTATCAGGTCATTAAAAGTGAAGAAACCAAAATAAACTTGGAGCTGTGACCCTGAAGGTTGTGTTTTGGTGGGCTGAGCCTGTGAGCCTTACGGAGCTCCTGATGGGAAGGGGCAAAAGGGCAAATGAGCTCATAGGACAAGCTGCTTGCAAATTGTTATTTCCAAAGCAAGAATGACAGGACATGCTTAGGTGGGCTGTGAGTTCTCATCAGCCAGACTCTCCAGGTAAAACAAGCTGTCCAGACACTAACTGTGCCTGGCACCAGGCACCTGGCAGCAATGAGATGCCATGTGGCTCATTTTCAATGGTTTCACAGAGAACAGTTCTTTCTAACAGCACACATGCTTTGAACAAGTGCATTTTTCAAATTCTGATCGTTTCAGGCTGCTAGTCCCTGAATAATGTCTGTAGGCTGGTTTCTGTCAGGCTGTCTTCGATGTACCAAGTGCCATTGCCTCCCTCGTGGGGAAAGGATGGTAATGGCATCCTGCTTTGTACTGCTGGGAAGTGTAAGTTCCCTAATTCCCCTGCTTACTTCAGCTCTGCAGGGAATCACCAGCTCCCCAAATGAAGGAAGGAACTGAAGTTATGGCAGGACTTCAACACAGAAGGCTTCACCCATCATTTCTGGTGATACTGGAGGGACCCTTGGATGTGCATCCCACTGAGGATGAGATTGTTGAAGCAGTAGTTACCCTGGATCAGGCATCAACTCTACAGGTTGAGGGTTATTCCCTCATCAGATGTATCACGTAGGGGAAAGAATGAGTGTGAGTGCATTTGGCCAAGGCTTCTATGTGGACATCACAGAATGATTTAAGTTGGAAAAGACCTCCAAAATCATCAAGTCCAACCTCTAACAATATTTTGAAAGAATAAAGAGGATAATCTAGGTAATTATAAGCCTATCAATCCAAGATTGAATCCAGCACAATAATAAAATAGCTCATAAAAAATACAATTCATCAGGAATTAAAGATGGGGAATAGAATTCAGCAAATCAGTGGGAATTAGAGGAGTTTGCCATCTTGATATTTTCAGTGATAACAACAATACTGTTGTAATAAGTTGTTGTATTCCCTGATTTCAGAAAAGCATTTGATTTGGTATTACGTGAGGTTTTGATACAGGACAATACCAACTCCATACAGGACTCTTGGTTACTCACTGTAGTGAGACAAACCATTCTATGATTCTGTGATTCCCTGATTTGATGATCTGTGAGCTGATCTGATGAACAGAGAGCAGAACTGGCAGTCTCTTCAGACAGTCGGGCTGATGGAGGAGAAAGTTATGACTGATAAGATGAATTGCAATGTGAAGGCATTGCAGAAGCATACAAGAGTGTGAAGGTTGAGTACTGTATCCAGAGTGATGTGCGTGGCATTTTTCCAGTAGTTACCTGACACCTCTAGTCACTGATTTCAGTCCTTCATTCTTTAAAGAGAGCAAATCATTCAATGGAAGATTCAGCCTGTCTAAGGAAGAGAAACTTCTGATGTTCAGACAATAGAATTGTGGAAACTTGTTTCTTAAAATAGCACGAAGAAGGAAAAAAACACCCATTGAAAATATAAACCTGTGCTTGAGGAGCAGAACTTTCCCCTTTCTGTAAGAGTAGAAAAAAGAACTACTCCTTTGTACCCCTGAGACGTCAAGCTCTTTCAGATGAGATTTAATTACTCAAGAGAGCTGTTTAGAGCTTTTGTTCAAGATTTCATGCAACTCAGAGAGCAGCGAGTGCCACTTCAGAGCCCTGTGTTATGTTAATTGCTGGGATAAAGGGAGGCAAAGAAAAAGATCTGCATGCAGTCCTAACTGTGCCTGAAAGCACTTGTTTCCCAAATTAATCCCCTACTTACTCCAGACACTTGATGTTTTACTGGTGGCATTCAGTAAGAAGTAGCCAACTGCACCAGACTCCCTAATTGTAGCATGACCTGTTGCTAATGACTGTCGGATTAACCCACTGCTGTTGCATTATCGCACTAAATAAATCATATCCACTCTCCTCTGGCAGTGTTTACAGAACTGATTTCCCATTCAACCTTGACTCAAATCTGTGAGCAGTCCCCAGCTGCTCTAGCCAGATCCCTGCATCTGGACACCAGGAAGAATTTCTTTGTGGAAAGGGTTGTCAGGAATTGGAAGGGGCTGCCCAGGGAGGCGGTGGAGTCACCATCCTGGAGGTGTTCAAGAAACAAGAGGACTCAGTGCTCTGGTCTAGTTGACAAGATGGTGATTGGTTATAGGTTGGACTCAATGGTCTTGGAGGTCTTTTGTAACTTTTTGATTCTGTGATTCTTTAACAGGGAGCGATGGACAGGGGTGCTGAGCAAATGTGACAGCCACTGCCTTGCCCAAACCACCAGATGCTTTCCAGCCCCTTTCCCTGGTGACCTGCTCAGACTGAAGGATCACAGCCTCTCTGGACTGCTTCCTGCAAAGACTGGAACGTCCAGCTCATATCCAGCCCCTCTGAAGCTGATGCTGCCAGGTGGCCTTAAATCTCTGGCTCCATTTGGCCACTGCTTCTTGAGGCCCAGTCTCCCAGTCCCTCACCACCCAAGCAGGGACTACTGCCCCACTCCAATTCATTCTGAAATCTTCAATAGAGACTTCTAAAAATCATTTTGAAAGCATTTTGCAATTCTCATGTTGCTCATAAGAAGATTTGAAATTTCCACTTTTTATTCCCACATACAAAGAATCTCTGATTTTCTGGCAGTAAATATTCCAGCAAATAAATTAACTGGTGATGGTGCATTTGCTCATGGGAAGAGCAAAAATTTTAAAAACTGAATATTGTGCACTACTTAATAATAAGTTCTGAATTTACAATGGCAAGGACTAGCAATGTAAACCTGGGTTAGTCGCTAAGATAATTCAACTACACAAAGGAATCAACAGCGTGTGACTTGTATGTCCCATGGAACTTAACAAAAATAGCTGCAGCATCAGCAACCAAAAAATTGCAATGAATGGTTCACAAATAAGTATAGAAAAGAATATGAATGTTGCCAGTGAAGTTTATCAGTCATCTTTCTTAATCTAAAATGAATCTACATCTAAAATTCTCCAGTATAAACATTCAGTCATCTACCCTCCATAGTTATTGGGAGTGAGATATTCCTTATTCTTGAGCTCACCTGGACTCATGGTATGTTCTTCCTGTGCTAAATTAGTTTGGAGGTTGCAACATGTTCAGACTGCAGGGATATTTGGATGGGATGGTCTGTGACACGGGAAAGGGAGTTTGGCATCAGGGCACAAGCAGCATCAATGAAGGTCTTTATTTTGAAATTCTGTAGTTTTAAACAGATAAACCAGCTTAGGAAAGACCTCAAATTTCTCAGCTTTTGTCTCTGAAAAATATGTAATAGAACACATCCTTCACGGGTTCATTTTGGGACAGAAATCTGATGCAGGGCAAGAGCTGGCCAGAAGGGTTGTAAATCCCCTTAATCCACAAGCTACTTTGGGGCATTTTTCACTAATATTCCCTTACTTTCACCTGTTTAAGCTCCTTTATTTCATGGTCTCAGTACTTATGCCAAACCCTTGTTGCAATGAATATTCATCAGTCTAAGTGTAGCTATTTATAAAAACCCAAAAAGTGGCTTTAAAAGTTGCTATTGTGATTTCCTGTCATTTTGTATTCCCTTTACGGAATACAGGGATACACGGTGAGGGAGGAGTAGTTGCAGCCTACAGATGCAGTTTAGTATTTTGAGACTGCTTTTTAAAAGTTTGATGTAGGTGTTTGCCAAAGGATCTTTTTGTAAAATATATTTTATTTTCTTCCCTGCTAGTGAAACATCCAACTTTTACTCATACTTACACAGTCCATCATAAATTAAATGAAAAAAAAAATAATAATTGTCCTAAGAAGTTGCAAAGTACTAAATTAGCCAAAAGTAAATGTTCTTGTTGGGAAACAAGTTCCAGATGTGTCTCAGACCACTTCCACCCAAAACTGCAGCACTTAAGGGTCCACAAAGCAGCCTGGATATGAGAAAAGAACTGTCACTGCTCTTGAAACAAAAACTGATGACTGCTTGAGAGACATTTCTTTCACGCTCCCTGGAAATGTTTCCCAGGGCTGGGAGGCAAATCAGTGGGGGCTGCTGGTCCCCAAAGTGATCTGGCAGCCTCCCAAGCCAAGGAAACCTTCACAGTCACTCAAAACTAATGATTTGTCATTTTGCTCTTTTTTTTATTCCTACTTGTCATTCTTGGAAAAACTCTTCAGGATGAGATTTGTCTTTTTCTCCAGATGGAGCCAACGAAAGTTTAATTATGCTTCTCTGAAATCTCCCATCACCTCTGTCCTTGAGCAGCACATGAGCTATTTGCTACACCCAATACTTTCAGATCCTTCCTAATACATAAAACTTCCAGATTTTTGGAAGATGCTCATGAAGAACAGCCCCTGTAATTACAGTGAACTGAATCAGATGTTTCCGTTTATTCTATCAGCAAAATTGTTCTTCACTGATTTTCGGGATGAGGAAAAGACAGGGATGTTGCTGTCAGCTGCCTTAGGGACATCTCCCTGGTGCAGTCTTTGGCCCTTTGCCCTCTCAGAAATGCCCTGCCCACCAGCTGCCTCCTGCCCAGGGTGCAGAAAATTGCCCTCCTGGCACATTGCTGCACAATGGTGCTGCCTTGGTACATCCCCGCCATTCTCCTCTACCTCTGGAAGCTCCTACAGACACAATACACTTTAAAGCAACTGTGATAAAGGACAAATAATCATAAAAAAAAAAAGAAAAAAAGACTGTGGAGCATATGGTTTACAGCAGAGGCTGGGAAGGGACAGGCAAGGTCACACTGTCTGCACTTCGCTGTTAAAGTTAAATGTGGATTTATAACTGATGGGATCTTCTGTAATAAACCTGCCTGCACACCTGACTTCCAAGATCTTTTCTAACATCCATACTGATGCATGAAAGCATTTTTGCAGGATTTGTTACTGCAATGGCTCATCAAGGTCACTACATGACTTGCAGAGCAGTCTGTTATGGGTAGGGCTTTTCACTGTGATCGAGAGCCACATGGACTGTGAATTTACAAAATCACAGTCTGGGCATGTGTCTCACTGGGATTTTGGACCTTAGCCCACATCCATCCTATCCTTGACCTTGGAGATCCCAGATGTGTTGGCATAATTTGAACTAACTTCCCCAAACTAGTTCCACTTCTGCAGCACCTCTGGAGGTTCATGTGGCTCTTGCTCACAGGCAAAAGCCATACAGGTAACAAGCTTTGGGTAATTACTCCCCCAGTCTTTACATGGGGACCATGAGACATAGAACATAGGACCCTTAAAGCATTCATACACAGTAAGTTATCCAGCTGTTTTACAGCTGTGACCTAAATGATGTCAAAGACATGAATGGTCTGAGCTTCAGAATTCTGTGCTGTCTCTTTTTTGGTCCATTTACCTCTTTTTTCACACTGTTCTCTCAGCTGCTCCAATTATAGGGACACAAACTTCATTTGGTGGAGAGTTAGGAATACAAAATCATAGAATGGTTTGAGTTGGAAGGGATCTTAAGGATCATCTCCTTTCGACCCCCCTGCCATGGGCAGGGACACCTTCCTCTAGAACATGTTGCTCCAAGCCCCGTCCAACCTGGCTTTGAACACTTCCAGGCTTGGGGCAGCCACAGCTTCCCTGGGGAACCTGTGCCAGGGCCTCACAACCCTCAGAGTAAATGAGAATATACCAGGGAATAACTCCCTCCTCAGGAAGTCCTGCTTGGACCTGTTACACAGGTCAGAAAAAATACAAAGCTCTAGCCAAGACAACCCTGTTAAACAGCCACCAGTGAGCAGAGAACAGCTATTCAAAATTCCTGCCTGTTTGCATTTCTGTAACAAAGGAAATATTCTTTTGGAAGGGTTTTAGTCAGCTGTAAGTGATAACAGCAACCCCTGACTAGGACAGTACAGCTCAGAGCACTCTGCTGAACTGGCCAAACAGGGAGGACAAGGGCAGCCAGGAGTGTGTGTGTTTCAGAGAAGGAGGCTGAAACAGAGTTGGGGGGATAAACCAGAGCTGCTTAACTCCAAATTTCATATTCTGTTTAGAAAAAAAAACTCTTTCCTGCCTCAGGAATAAGGACCTAACCTTCTTCATGTCTAAAGGCAAATATAAAATGAGCAAGGAAGAGGGGAAGGAAGTGAAGAGGACTCCAGTTATGGGCTGAAGCACTGGTGGGCTGTACCCCAGGCAGTGCATCATGCTTTCATCACTTTTTTTTTTTTTAAATTTCTGTATAATTCTGATTCAAGCTGACAGATGACATTTTGAGCTGATGCTCTCCTCTGTTCAGCAGAGACAGCCAGAGGTGCCTGAATTACAAGCATGGCCCCAGTTTTCCCCCAGGAGCCCTTGGGAAGCCCTCAGTGCCACCTGCAGCCCAGCTCTGGTGCAACCCTGTGCAGTGGTGCAGCCCTCCTCCTCCTTTTCTTTCCCCTCCTTTTCCTCCTGCTCCTGCTCCAAGCTGGGCTCCAGCTGGTGGAGGAGGACAAGGGCAGGATGAAAGTCTGGGAGAGCCCTCTGGGCCTTTCATTTATCCAGAGCTGGCTTAAAGCTTTTCAGCAACACAGACATCTTCCTTCCCACCTCCTTTGTTTTCCAAAACCAGGGGAAGGTGCTCCCTCAGGTGTAACTCCGAGGCTGCACAGACCTGTGAACTGTTTGTTCAACTGTGCAGAGCATCAAAAGGAAATGTCAGTGGGATCTCTGAGATCCCCTCACTGCAAGGCCAGATTTTGATGTCTGTGCTCACAGCAGAGAGTACTTTATTCCTGAAGCAGTTGTTCAAGGCTCTGTTGAAAGAGGGAGGTACAGGTCAGACACCAACTCATTTCACCCTCTCCAATATCCTCTCAGCCAGTCCCTCTGCTTCTTCACCATATTCCATCCCCATTGCTAAAAACCTTCCTTATTAAAAGCAACAGACATTTAATTTTCTCTTTGCTTGGCAGGAAATGACATCAGGTCCTGCTATGAATGATCCAGAAGTGAAGTTTCAGGTCACTTAGTACAAGTCCTTGTCTAATGCAGGAAGGGACACTCAGCTCCAAGTGCTGGTCCAGAATAGCTCAGCTTTTGTCACACTAGTTACCTCGGAAATGTGTTCACTCGAGGAATTCACGGGCAGCAATCAGATGTTTTCCCCACTGCTTTTCATCACAGCTCATCAGAAATTGGGATAGAGCTGGGAAAGGGCAAGGGAGAGAGTCAGAGATGTGACGAGAGAACTAATCCATCCCTGCAAGAGGAACTGATGTTGCATTTTTTTTCCTGCTTATTTTACAGTAAATAAAGAATTAAGGAAGATTGCTGAAAATGTGTCCATTCAGGCAGCAGCTGAATTTCTTCTTAATTACTCTGGGACGGTGAGGGAGGAGGGAAAGTGTGGAGGCATCACAATGAGCAGTAAGTGTTGTGATTGGTGACTGCCCAAAACCTTACGTCTGCACATATGTTGTTAAGGATAGAAATTAGAGGGGTGTTCTAAAAGTCCCCCATTTAGTGAACATAAAGTAAAAAATTAGAGGGAAATAGAAAAAGGAAAGTAATTTGTCATGGCATTTCTCTGGGATGAAGGGATAGTGCCCAGGTTCTGCTCCCCAGCCTTTCCCTGCACCAATCCCATGTGCTCTGCCCAGCTGCCTGCTCCCACAGGAGCCAGTGTCTCCACCTGCCTTGGGATTGGAGCAAACTAAGCACAGGATGAGGAATGGCTTTGCCAAAACCCACTATGGAAAGGAACAGCACAAATCACAGAATCCCAGAATCCCAGGTTTGAGTGGGAAGGGACCTTAAAGCTTATCTTGTCCCACCCCCTGCCATGGGCAGGGACACCTTCCACTAGATCAGGTTGCTCCAAGCCCCGTCCAACCTGGCCTTGGACACTTCCAGGGATGGGGCAGCCACAGCTTCTCTGGGCAACCTGTGCCAGGGCCTCACCACCCTCACAGGGAAGAATTTTTTCCTAACATCTAATCTAACCCTGCCCTCTGTCAGTTTGAAGCCATTCCCCCTTGCCCTGTCGCTCCAGGCCCTTGTAATTAGTCTCTCTTCATCTTTCTTATCGGCTCCCTTCAGATTAACTCTTGTCATGTGCTAAGGTTGTCCTTGTTGCTCTACCTGACAGGTAGGTCTGGGTTCACAGGAAGGGGGAAGATGCCAGGAAACCAAGAAACATCTGGATGTGCATCCTGGATGCACTTGGGAAGAGGGCAGGAGTACCTGTGCTTACAACATACCTTTCAAAAACAGCAGTGGCAACAAGCAAGAAGTGGCTGATTACAAGGAAGCAGGAAATGCTGGACTGAGACAATCTCCTCCCCTGTTATCTGTACCTTTGGTTTATTATATTTAACCGTGCTTTTGATCTGAAGGAAGAACATCCTAACAGAAAACAGCATCAAACTCTTTTGTCAGCACCAACTTTGTAAATCCAATAAAACCTCTGAACACCATCAAGGCAGCAAATCCAGGTAGTAAACAAGTTTCTTTGTGATCTTCGCTTTTTCACAGAAAAATCAGATTACACTGAAATCAGACTTTTCCCATGGGAAGTTTCCATTTGTCACTTAAAAAAATCAACCCTCTACCAAGAAAATCTGCTAGATCTGTCATTTAGTTGTTTCAGCTCCCAATTTTTTTTTCAGACTGTAAAACGGATTCTTAGGCCATGAAGAGAAAAATCAGATGGAGAAAAAGGGCTGGCAGAGACCCTGAGGAGCTTTTTCATCAGACCCAACTATATTTTAACCTGCTGTAGATGACATTTGGAGATGGAGATTCCATATTCTCTTTATGCAGTCTCCCAGGGGAAGTACATGCAGGGATTTTTCTAGGGTCTATCCTAAATCTTTCTTGCTGCATTTTATTGCTGTGATTTCTTTTCCTAACCCCTGCAGACTCCAAAATCTATTTATTACTCTCCTTTCTGCAGTTGCTGCTGCATCTGAAGAGCAGCACCACGAATCAGCCCTGGCCACACTGTCACTGACACAGAGCCCAGCTTGCCCAGTTCTGCTCCTCCCTCCTGCTGATTCCTGAGAGCATTCCCTGATCTCTCCCATGGCTTTCCCAAAGTGCAATTACCAAACCTGAAAAGAGCACAGAGAGGAAGGACTCCATCCCCTGCCTTCCACATCACACTTCCCTGTATAAGCACAGCTGCTGTATTTGCTCCTTTTCAGCATTAGTTGGTGGGGTTTGTTGATTCACTGTTTCCTGTGTATAACATCCATGTCCTTTCCCCTGCAATACCTTCCTTCCCAATCACAGAACCACAAAATGGTTTGGGTTGGAAGGGACCTTAAAGTTCAGCCAGTTCCACCCCCCTGCCATGGGCAGGGACACCTTCCACTAGACCAGGTTGCTCAGAGCCCCGTCCAACCTGGCTTTGAACACTTCCAAGGATGGGGCAGCCACAGCTTCTCTGGAATTTCTTCCTAATATCTAATCCAAACCTACTCTTGGTCAGTTTGAACCCATTTGCCCTTGTCATGTCACTCCAGGCCCTTGTAATTAGTCTCTCTCCATCTTTCCTGTTTTGCACTTGATCCATCTTCCTAACAACTCAGGAGATGTGGGCACTCGGGTGGGATAAGGTTGCCTCCCACCTGGAGGAAGCAGACCCTCTGCACCCAGTTCCTGGTGTTGGACATCAGTGTCTCTGCAAATGGGGTGTGAAAACTTGCCACCAAGAGCCTTCCTGCAAATTTTCATGGTTGATGACTGAATTCCAGCAGAGTGGATCCCACGGTAGAGGCCATTGCACAGCCAACACACCAGTGGAAGTGACAGATTCTGCAGACACTGTTGACTTTCCAGAGGAAAGCCCTGCCTCATGTTAGAGAATGCTCAGCAGACTCCCTGAGGCAATGTGATCTTAAAATCTGTTTAGGAAAACTGTCTGTATTTATAATCAAGCCTGGATGTATGACTGGGATGTCTTGCCATGAGCTGCCTTGTGCAGTGCCAGCTGTGCCACAGCATTCCAGCCTGGCACTGTTTGGTCTGGGGTTTGAGCTCCAGTGAAGGATGGTAATCAGTGCCACTGTGTTTGCCATTTCTCTTTGCAGACATCTTTGGGGTGCTTTTCCTGCTCTTGTTGCTTTTAGCTGGGCTTTGTTAAGTCTTCATCACCTAAAAATGTGTTCGTGTGCCAAGATTAGAGTTTTCAGTCTCTCCTGGGTTCCCATTTTTGGATCCTTGATCTGGGCTCTCGTTGTTAATTTTCTGTGTGTTTGTTTTTAAATAAACAAAAGCTGTAATAATAAATGTCTGGGGGTCCAAAGAGTAGTGAAGGATCAGATGTTTGCTAAAGAAGAGGGATGTGGTAGTGGAAAAGACTGGGAAACAGCAGGAATGCTTGGCTCCTGCTAACCCTTCATCTGCCCCAAGCCTTTCCCTCACCCTTCTGTGCTGTCTGGCTCACACGCTTTTCTTCTCTAAGAATTTCCCTTGCGCTTCCACCTTCACAGATATTTTTGCTCACATTGCCCTGACTTCACAACAGACTGTCACCCCCAGGTCTGACACGGGGTGGTGTCTCATAAAGAACCCAGCTTTCTCCTCTCTTTCAGCAGTTACTTCCTCCAGTGGTAATGGTTATTCAATGGATCAGGGAAATCCTGAACTTAATGGGCAGAAGAGAGGAAATCCCCCTCTTCCTCCAATTCCCAGCTTTCCTGGTTGTGTTTTAATCATCACAGCGCAAGTTTCGCTTGCTGTATTTTATTAAATGTAAACAGAAGTGCAGAAGGGCCGGTTGTTTTCTTCCGTGAGCTGTAATAGAAGGGATCCGATCGATAAAATAACGCAGCCAAGCAGAGCACGTGGAAAATCGGGCACTCATAAAAGGCATCTTTGCAATTAGTTTTTATCAGCTCCTGTGATTTTCCGCTGACCAACAAGGCTCCTAAACTTACAGCAACAACGAGATGCTTACCCTGCACTTCCCTGACACATCCCTATGGTACAAGATAGGCTGGATTATTTAGCCTGGTTCCTGTTGAAAGATTTTGGAAGCTGCAGATGCTGAATTCCCTGAGTCTCTGAGAGCGGGTCCATGTGCTGCATGACCAAGAACATGGATAACTCCAGAATGGAAAGTGGATGAGGGCAAAGAGGAGGAGGGAAAGGGAACTTCATCATCCACCAGCAGCAACTGGCTCTTATGTGCTTGCCACAGGTCACGTTTTACTTTTGAATTCTCACCCACTCTCCTCAGCACGAGGGCAGAGGGGCGACATCCAGACCCACAGCACTGCACATCACAAGCAAATCCAGCCCTAAACACTCTCTTGTACAGTCCCACGGAGTGTTGACTGTATTTTCCCTTCTCAAAAAATCCCAAGCCACTTTTCTTTTCCTAGAAATCTCCTAAAATTAAGAAGGGCACTACAATCCCCAAATATTCAGTCCCTGCCCTGTTCAGCCTCTGACTTCATCCCTCTTCTGCCCCTCCAGGCATGAGGGTTGTGCACATCAGAGTCCTTGCAGGACAAGCAGCTCCCACCACTCCCAGAGAGCTACTTTGCTCTTCCTGCCACATTTCAAGCAAGAAACTGAAGCACCAAAGTTCTATTTCTTCTCACTGGCAGTAGCAGGACACCAGTTATTTACCTAAGTTCAAGCAGGACAGACCTGAGATATCTTCCTGTGGCATGAAGGTCATGTCTCCAGCAACCACCATCCCCCATTGAGGGGGTCAAACCACTGCCTGGAATAATTTCCTTTTATTTTGTCCTTCCAGACCTTCCAAATCCGCACAGTCAAGTGAGGATTTAAACAGGATTTGTGGGTATTTTTTGTCTTCTTTCATTATTAAAGAAAACAACTGGCTTATTTCTATTTTATTATTCCCCATCTGATATTTCTGGAATTGATCATGAAGCTATGGTTTTTCTTTTTCTGTGTCTTTCTTCTGTAGCTAGGAGAGCAGACGAGACAATCAGAGAAGCCCTTTTATGGCTTTAAAAATACACAGATTAAATAAGTGATAATGTTACTGTCAGCTTCGGGGTGGGCTAGATTTTCAACTGTGGAATCTGTTTTTCCACATAAGTCTCCTTTCACTGGCATAAATCAATGCCACAGTAACACAGGGCACATGACCTGTGCCATGGACACGGTTAAAGCACAGACAAGCAGCTGGGGCTCTGCAGAACAGGGGGTTATACCTGGTCCTATCACAGACTCTGATTTAGATAAATCCCCTTTTCTCTCAGCACCCTTTCTAAAAGGATGAAATAAATGACATTGCTGCCCTCAGTAAAGTGTACTGAATAAAAATGCACTAGGTTAAGATCAAGGTATTCTAATAATGACAATTTTGTCCCCTGAATACATGGCCAGTACTTTTTCTCACCTGGAAGCCTGGTGATAGCAATGGCAGATGGTACTTCTCGCCAGGGAGATTTGGAGAATAACCTTTATGCTGGAGTTGAGTTTAACTCTGTCTTTTGCTGTTATGACTTTACCATTTGAACCCAGCAAAGCAGTTACTTTGAACATAACATTCTGTTGATCCCTAATGTTCTTGGAAGATGCTTTCCCTTCATCCTTAACCCTCCTGCTCATTACTATTTCACTGATTCCTTTAGCTTCCCTTATCAGACACCTACATGTTCCAACTCCTAATTTATATTCATTGCTACAACCTTCCCTTATTTTTCTGGGGACAGTGTTTTGGGTTTCTGCTTTATTTCTTTTTTCCTTTCTCTGCTAAATGATAAAAATTTTGCTTGGCAGGTTTTCCTGTTAGGGACAAACATGTTTTTGTAACAAGCCCATGGAGGGCCCATGAAAAGGAAGAATGTTCCACTGCTTTGGCTCATCTAAAATCAGCTGCAGCCTTCCAGGTCTCTCAGACAGACCTCTGAGAAGAGCTTTAGTGGTGGCAGCTTTGACTTCACTGATGTTAAAGCAGTCGTGGCCACCATAAAAGAGACAGATCACCACAAACATTGTCCTCAAAATTTTCTGGTCCATATGAAACCAGCCTGGATCTCACCTTGCCAATCACTTCACTTCCAGGTGCCAGCCATAGACACTCTTGTTCAGCTGAGGTGCCACACAAGAGCCAGGACACCTCAACACCTTCTCCAATGAGGAAGGATTCACACATGGAAGAGTTCATTTCCTGGATTCAAATGTTCAGCCACATCCTTCAAGTCCTGTCAGGGAGACCTCTGAGAAAGGCTTTAGTGGTGGCACATGTGACCTTCTTCATGTTAAAGCAGCCATGGCACACCACAAAATAGATGGATTCATCAGTCCAAATTAACCCTTCTGTGCTTGAAGATGGTATTGTGAGTTTTCCTGGATGCTCTGAGAGTGGCTGCTCAGATGGTGAATGGGAAAATGACAAATATTACTCATTTGGAGGACTTTCAAGCATAGGTGGAAAGTCCCTCAGGCAGGACTATCCACAGCACAGGTATCTCCAGAGCCCAACAGCAGCCAGAGTAGATGCTCCACAGACAAAGAGAAGAGAGACATGGTTTAGGGTTTTGTTTCACAAGACAAAGGGACCTGCGCCTGGGTTCCCACTGGGAAAGATGCTGTGCAGATGAATGGGGGGAGCTGCTGGCCCAGGCAAGAGATGACTGTGCCTCACCCCCCTTTAATGTACGGCATCCAATCTGTCTCCATGGGAACTATAATAAGGGCAGAACTTGTCTGTGCCATCTCAAACCAAAGGCGGGGAGGGGGGGTGGAAGTCAAAGCAAATAACAACCCTCACAGCAACGTGATTCTGAGCAGACGGATGAGTGGGTGCCCTGCCCTCACCCCATGCTGGCCCTGGGCTGGGACAGAGCCCTGACCCTGCTGCTGTGCTGTCCCCAGCAGCAGCCCCGTGCCTGTGCTATAAGTTGAGTCATTGCTGCTGAACGGAGCCACCAACACGGCTTCGGCTCTACAGCGCGTGGTGGAACTCGGCTCTCACCCAGCCAGGATCAGAAGGCAGGAACCAAGTTCGGGAAGAAGGCAGTGGCAGCGTGGGGTGCAGTGGGAATGGGGGTGAGAGGGACCATGAAGGCCTGATTATCAGAGGCGTTGAGTCTATGCAAACTCACTGACTTTAAACAATACTGTGGGGGTGAGAACCTTTACAGATGGAAAGGATGAGGGCAAGGTGGAGTAGGTGGGGATGAGATACACTGAAGGCAGGGCTCTGAAATGCTGCCTCAGCTCTGTGAAATACAGATCCAGGCATCTTGGGAGCAAAGGGGAGAATCCAGAGGAAAATGATCTCCCTGCTCAACTTTGTGCAACAGGTCCAAACTCAACCCCTGCTGCATTAGACAATACCAAGTCATGGCTCTGTAAAACCCATCTGTGAATAAGCAAACCCTCCTGTCTGCACCAGGACATGGGAATGACACCTCAGCATCCCCTGTGCATGGGGAGAGGGAAGAAAGCAGCTTTTCACCCTTATCTCCCCATCCCAGTCCAGTGACAGGACTCAGCTGAGCTTTCGCTGCACCATGACACCACTGTGCCCTGTGCTCAGGGATGACTCTCACCCTGGAGAGCAACTACCACCATACCACCCACCTCCACCAGCACATGAATCCACTGGGCAAATGCACCTCCAGCTATTTTCTCTAATTGTTTCCCTAATCACATAAAATTGCCAAAGTTCCATTTGCCTTCCTACAGAGTCATTTGTTTTCCCCTGTGCACTGCTGGCTGTGTCTCTCCCTGTAACCCCTGTGTCTGCAGCCACTCAAACGCATCAGGGTTGAGGGGGGCCCGAATTAGATTATTTGTTCTAATAAATGGAATTACACAACAAGACGAGATTAAAGTCAGCTGCTTCGAAAATACTGGGTTTGGTTTCGTGTTAGCTGAGAGGACAAGCATCTGGCTCATCCCTCTCCCATCTCCTGACCTCGTCATCAAGGCTCCAGTGGGAGGTAACCCACACTCTGCCCCAGCTGAGGCATAGGTTAGATCATGCTGACAACCACCAGCTCCTCCAGAATAAAGGCAGCCCACAAAAAAATGCAGCAGGGAATCCCAGGAAACAGAAGTGCAAGGAGGCTAAATGCAAAAGCCATGAAGCCCTGTGCCCCTCTTGCCCATAAACTGCACCACAACAAGGTTCTTCACAACTAAATGCCACCTGCCCTGACAAATACCTGCGGCCACACGTGCCCACGCACACAGCTGGCCCTAAGCTACATGTGCATTTTACCTTTCCTATGGCTTTATTCCTACCTACACACAGGAGGCAGGAGCAGAAAATGTGCTGGCATTCAGTCCTCTGGAGACCTGAAGGAACTGCCCTGCTTTCCCACCCTAGAGCTCATTCATTCATGGCAAGAAACGATGCAACGCTTTTTTTTTTCCTAGATCAGCACGGGAATGAGATGTTACAACAGCTGAGGGCAAGTGCAGACCACAAGTTCAGGCCTGAAGGTAGAAGTTGCCATCACTGGCTGAGGGTGAAAATTTTAGGGGTCAGCGCAGGGCAAGTAGAAAAGGTCCCCCTGCTCCTTGGCATCCTTCCAGTCAGTGTAAAACAAACTCAGCTTCCTAGAGCAAGCAACCAGGCCTACAAAGAAACATCAATACCATTTAATTTGGTGTATGGGTCTTTTTAGATTTGGAAATTGGTTTTGAGAGGCTATGTGAGGAATGAAGCACAGGAATGGCAACATCAGAACAGAAGATGGTCTCTAACTTGACACTCGCTACTGTCTTTTTCAGCAAATGGGCTGGGGAAACCCTAAGTGGATAATTAATGAGTAGTTTTCCCATGAGGGAAGATTTTCTTTAACCTTCAGGAGCTTAGTGATCATCATGCCCTGACACAGGAGCTCTATCGACGTGGCACACCGTCATCCCCGATGTTCAGCCACAGAGTTCTCACCAACGTGCACTGTAGTCATAGAATCAAAGAATCACAGAATCATTTAGGTTGGGAGAGACCTCCAAGATAATCAAGTCCAACCTTGTCAACCAGACCAGAGCACTGAGTGCCACGTCCAGTCGTTCCTTGAACACCTCCAGGGATGGTGACTCCACCACCTCCCTGGGCAGCCCCTTCCAATGCTTGACAACCTTATCTGTGCAGGAATTCCTCCTGATGTCCAACTTGAACCTCCCCTGACACAACTTGAGCCCTTGTGCTAAATCCCCAGGCAGCTGAAACCAGCATGGCTCCTCAGTGAAATGACTCAGATTACTTCTACTCGTGCCTCTGTGAACCAACCCAAGCACAGGGCAACCCTAAACCCTGCTCTGCTTCTCTGTTCCTGCACACCAGCCAGTGTTGGAAGGATGGCACTTTCCTGCTTTTCCCTCAAATGACAGCTGTGGTTTCAAACACAAACCCACAGGGAATATTTCCATATTGTGTAGTGTGACAGTTGGATGTGCAAGGCAATACGTTGCCTCCTCGCACCTTCTTGGCACACATTCCACACCCTTCGTTTGCTGCTTCTACAGTGTGGGAGACAGCAGGAAGCACAGTCAGTCCCCACAAAGGACACTGTGGTCCTCACCCTGCCCTCCACATCCCTCTAGGCACTGTGTCTTGCTGTTTCCAGGAGCAGAGGAGTGTGGAAAGCAGGACAGACCTGAGGTGTCCTTATAGGAGAGGTGAGGAATTCCCAGTTCCTCCTCTTCAGCCCTGCTCATAACACAGCCTCTGCCTGCTCTGTCCCATGTCAAGCTGTATCTCCCCTGCATTCACCTGGCAACCCCTTCCACCAGGTCTAGACAGCTGTCACCCAAAGGGCTTAGAATTATGCTGGCAGGCACTTGTTCTTTGTTCTGCCTGTCTCCAGAATTCCTGGAGATAGGAAATACCTGGAAAAGGGGAGCAAACGGGGAAAACTCAAGACATGCCAGCTGGCTCCAGAGGACTGGGAGGAGGAGGTGGGGGAGAACCACTGATGGTACTCGCAGGAACACAGTTGGTGCAGAGGAGCTGCATGTAC
Source organism: Neopelma chrysocephalum (assembly GCF_003984885.1). Taxonomy (NCBI): domain Eukaryota; kingdom Metazoa; phylum Chordata; class Aves; order Passeriformes; family Pipridae; genus Neopelma; species Neopelma chrysocephalum. The sequence goes on from NW_020897720.1 coordinate 5,497,897, forward strand.
GATTTGGAGACTTCCTAGAAGGCTTTAATGAGCCAAGAAGCACAGTCAGAGCACTTGCTCCTCTCACTTTTAAATCAGTGTTTACAAAGTCCCGGGGAAACTAAAGTATTTATGTCTATCCCCAGTCAGAGCCTGTTTAAGGAAATAAGTTAAACATACCTCGGTGTATAAGTACTTAGTATTTAAGCAAGCACACAGGTTGACTCATATGTTTGTTTTTCAACGGCATTATTGGACAGTGCCGACAGTGCCAAGGTCAGGCTGGGAGAGGAAAAAAGCAGCAGTGAAGATCTCTTCAGAGGAGAGGAATGCTGTTGCTGCTCCTTGCCCATCGCAGCAGTCCCCCTTCCTGGAGGGAACGACACAGGGTCACGGGGTCCCCGTTGCCTGGGAGCAGGGGTGGAGGAACCTATGGCTCCTGCACTACTGCTCTTCCCCCTAAGAGTGGTACTGCACAGACTGCTGTACAGCCCAAGATATCTCCCCAGAGACTGACCTCAGCCAGGCTATCCATTGTGTGCTGCTACAACGACAAAATCCAAGTAATCTCTTAAAAAACTCCACCTTGCCATTGCCGAGTGAAAACAGTCAACTGCAGTAACAGGGATCAGAGAAAACGGTTCTCCTTCAAGAAACACATGGAAATACTCCCATTAAAAGAAAAGTATTTTACTTTTAAGAAGAAATGAAGTCGTAATGACATCACACACATCAAAGCACAGTCCCGGCCAACTACCACCACTGTCTAGGAGCTTAAACCTGGCAAATCAGGACTTGACTCCTTCCTTGCCTCCCTGAAGCAGCAGAAACTGCAGCTGTGTAATGGTTTAATTACTCACCCTCCCATCAAGTTTCCATGTGAAGTTTGTTTTGGAGCAAGGAAAGATGCCTCAGGGGTTTGAGGAAGTGACACTAGTTTCTCACTCACAGACACATCTCTGTCTCTCCTGCCATCGGATCCACAAACCTGCTCCACTCCCAGCATCTGAATCAAAGCACATAGACATGAGCTGGACTCCTGCAAACTTCCCTCAGCTTTGGAGTAAGTCTGAGCAAGATTCAGCAGCAACAAAATGCTTGACCTCAGCAAGCTTGGAACGGATACAGAGCTTGGAGAGCTCAGATATGACCGGAAGGCTTTGCACTATGGACTCTGGGACACAAGTGTCAGAGCACAGAGCTGCCTGAATCCCCATAGCTCCAGTCCTGGAAAACACCTTCCTTCATCATAGAATTGCTAAGGTTGGAAAAGACCTCTAAGATCATCAAGTCCAAGCATTCCCCCAGCACTGCCAAGGCCACCACTAACCATGTCCCCAAGTGCCACATCTACACTGTTTTTTGAACACTTCCAGGGACAGCCATTCATCCTCACTTAAGCAAAGTTTCCTCCTCCTGCAGAGCCCGACGAGCCTCTCCGCCCGGTGACTTTCCCCATGCCACCGGGCTGTTGCTCCCTCCCAGCCGCAATCACGTTTCTCTCCTTCCTGCGGGTCAGTACTGATCATTCCAGCACTCCGCCGAGTCGCGCAGCCCAGCGGCACCGGAGCCGACGGTCGCAGATGCTGCTCTCTCACACCCGCACAGAAACGCTCCACCTGTACCTGTCTGTACATCACACCCGCACCACTTCCCTCCGGCTGCCTCCAAGGGCACCCACAGGCTCCGGCGCCGCCGCACGCCCGCACCCGTGGGATGCCGGGCACTACACCCGCACCCGCGGGATGCCGGGCGCTACACCCGCACCCGCGCCCCCCGCGCAGCCCCGGGGCGATGCCCATGGGCGCACACGGACGGCGAACCCGCACCGGAGCGGAGCCCGGTCGAGTTTGTCACCGATCTCAGCGGAGCCCCCGCTTTGCCCTCCCCCTCCTCCTTACCATGGCCGGGCCAGAGCCCCGCGGCGCCCGACGCGGTTCCCCCGGCGCGGCTCCTCATCGCGGCGGAGGGGCAGGACGCGGGGTCCGCGCTCTCCGCCCGCGGGGCTGCGCCGGGTCCTGCCCGGCTGCGGGGCTGTGATGGTTCCTGCCCGGGTGCGGAGCCGAGGTGAATCCTGCCCGGGTGCGGGGCTCAGGTGAGTCCTGCCCAGGTGCGGGGCTGCGGCGGTTCCGTGCCCAGGTGCGGAGCTGCGCTCCCGCCCCGGTGCTCCGCGGCCGCGGGCAGCGCCCGCCCCCGACCCGCCCCGCGCGGAGAGAGGGGGATGCCCGGCCCCCTGCCCGCCCTGCCTGGGGAAAGTCGGGTCCGTCCCCCCGGCAGCCGAATCCCTTCGCTTCTCCCCCGGCCCGTGTCCCCCAGGTTTCACGTGAGCGCTGTGGGTAGGGCACATCTTCCTTCACTCCGGCAGATACTGACGGTTTGCTCTCCCGCTTTCAAAGCAACTTCAGGGATCTGTGGTTTTGCTCGTGTGCACAAGGGAAGTGCAGCAAGCCCATCTTATTATCAACTTGTTTGATAGGATCAATTTTTAAAGACCTGAGGGATTTTTGGCAAAGTTCTTTCAATGTATTTCTCAAAAAAAACCCCAAAACATTGGCAATATTTCCAAAATACTGCAAGTGCTTTTTCACTTGCAGTGTCAGCCCAGCCCCTTTGACACTATTAGAGCTTTGGCAGCTGAAATCTGGCCCTGAGACCCCTAACAAACCTCAGTCTTGGCAGAGGAGGACACCACAACCAGCTCATTATCTAGATTTTGTAAATACCCATTGCAATATTAGACTGAGCATAAAGGCGGGACCTGAGCAGCTCCATCTCCGGGTGTGCTCACCTTTCACTTCTAGAGCTGCATTTTGGGGATCTGGGGTTGCAAGCTACAGTGCCTTTGTGCCATTTCTCCTTTGGAAAGTGCTTGTGAACGTCCCACGTAAACATGAGGCTTGGTACTCAAAGCTGCAGGGAGGGTTTCTGACCAGCCCTGCTTTTGGAAATGCAGGGATATTTTTCCAACCCCCAGCACTCGGAGTCAGCTTCAGCTCCAGCTCCAGCGTCTTGCTGGATTCCCTCGATCACCAGTACCTCCAGGTCTGTGTGAGACTTGGGTCCTCCCTCCCTCTCTGTCACTGTTTGGGCTCCATGCCGTACCCAAAAGCCACTGCAGGGATGGGTAACTCACAAACTGAAACCCAACTCACAGGGCAAAGCTCTTCAGCTTGGCCTCTCCGTCCTGATGTAGCTTCTGGTTGCAAATGTGGGCTGATTTGACTCCAAGAGGCTGAGTCTGTTGAGTGAGTTCCATGGCATGGATTCAGGCAGATTTCTGCACTCATACAACACCTCTGGGGCTTTGGGGGTCACTCTGAGGGATGTCACTGCGAGATCTTCAGGCTGGGATTTGTCAGAGCAGAACTGCACTGGAACAGGGTGATCCAGAGTACACACAAGAGAAGTAATTTGGTTTGTAGCTATTCATTCCATCCCCTTTAACCACAACCAAGGTCCTTGCACCTGGAAAAGGGGCATCTCCAATGGTGTGTAGATGGAGGAGAAATGAGAGCACCCACAGAACTGCAATATATGTTGCTGACAAAATACATCAAGTTTATCAAGTTTCAAAAAAAGAAAAGTATATTAAACACATCCTATTATCAACTTGTTTGATAGGACCCATTTTTCGAAGATCTGAGGGCTTTGGGCAAAGATTTTTCAGCGGATTTATCCAAAAATTGGTGGTATTTTCAGCCATTGCAGACAAACACACCCTCCCAGGCTGCCAGGCCTCGTGTTTGCTCATATGTTTGTCCATCACTATAGTAACTGAAAGACAGAGAAAGAATAACATTAAGAAAAGTAAAACATATCAAATCCATGAAGAAACACCTTGCCATAGTTTGGAATTTCTCAGACTTGCACAACAGAGGACAAAGGGGATGAAGCTGGTCTGGGTGGAGCTGAGATGGGTCATTTTAAAATTGGCTGTTAAAGGATTCCTGAAACAATTGTGTTTTGCCTTAATTTTCTCCTCTATATTACTGTGAGCTTTCTGGATATTATTGGTATCTACTAATAGTAGACACTAGTAGTATCTACTCATAAGTATATCCTATAGCTTTAATGCTGAATTTATATATGGGTGGCTTGATGTCTCTTCAGGGAGCAAGCAGTTGTAGCTCTTTCTGACAAAATTTGAGTCCTCAGAGGAGCCACTCACTTACCTTCCCAGGTGTTCTCAGTTGGGATCTCCAGCAGCAGCTACTAATGAGCCTGATGGCACAAAAGAGGAAACACCAGAGTGTGGAGCCCTAAGCCAAGCACATCCTGCAGTTTGCATGAGCGGGTGAACTGAAGTCAAATGGGTTTATGTGCTTTCCTGTCAGGTGTTTAAATGCTTCACTGGATTGAGGACCAGCAACACTGTGGGTCAGGATTAAAGCTGCTCACCTGCATCCATCAAGTTTGAGAGTGACGGAAAAGAGAACTGAGCATCCCCTTCCTGCTGGGACTGCAGTGACCTCCTGCCCCAGCTTTGCTGTGCTCATGGCAGTCTTGGAGAAATACATTCTGCAATCTGGATGCCAGGAGGCAGAATCCAAACTTGCAGTTGGAGGAGGGTCTTGACATCTTAGGCACTCACCTCCCCAGCCCCAGGGGTAAACCACACTGTGCTGGCAGGGCTCTGGCCATGTCCGGCGGGAGGACAGGGCAGCAATCCCAGCCTGTGCCCACCCATTGCACCAGCACCAGGTCCCACCCAGTTCCTCCCCTCCTGACCCTTTGAGGTGTCTGTATTGCAAATATTGTACACCACGAGTACAAGATGTAAACAGAGCCATCTCTCCATCCAGGCAAAACCTAGAGCCAGCAGAGTGTTGTTGCTGCCTGCAGCGTGGTCTGGGTGGATCGAGAGCCAAGGGAGAAGCTGGAACAAAAGGGAGCCTCTTGCATAAAGATCCCCAAGACTGGGCAGTGCCTGAGCACAGTGAGGTTGCCTGGCACTGCACCTCTGCAGTCCTGGCCTCAGGATTCAGGCACTCTCTTTGCTTTAACAGGTGCAAACCGTGAAGTAGGGAAGGGATTTTGGAGCGTGAAGGAGGCAGAGTTCCAGGCCCTTCCACTGCTGGGTGTTCTGAACCTGAGAACAGGTCATGCTAAACCCCAGTCATCACTTTTGGTCATATTCTATCCCCACTCCCTTTAATGCAGATTCCACTCCAGGATTATCAAAGGTTTATTCAACCTGAATGGGACACCTAAAAAAATGTAATTAAATTTTTAGAAAGGAAAATTAGAAAGGATTAGAGAGGGAGATAAAGCAGTGGGTTTTTCTTCTCTTTTTTCCCCCCCCTCTTCCTTTTTTTCCATCTGTAGCAATGATAAATCCTAAGATCTAGTTGAGAAAAAAGGTGGCTGAGTGATTCATCAGGACTGAATCACAGTCACTCTGCAGTGGAATTTGCTGCTTTCACTTCTGCGGGTGTAACTCCGTTGCTGCTTTAGATCACTGGCTGCACTTTCAGGCACTGAGAGGGAGATAAAACCAACTCAGCAGAGAAGGTTTTGGTGTGCACGGTGTGTTCCCTTTGAACACGGCATGGTCTTCTTTGCCCAGCTGCGTGGGATGGATTTTATTAAGAAGAGAGCTTGAATAAATTAAGTTTCTTAGGGTTATACCCGCCGTTAGATCATGCAGCACTCCCACTCCGTGAGGAAAGAACTTCCTTCATTCTGTTGCATTTTAAATGCAAGCTTACCCGCTCTCACTGGGAGATTGCCCCTGAAACAGGCACTCTGCCTGGGCCACGGCACCTATTGGTACCCAGAGCTAAGCTGGATGCAGCACTGAACACCTGGGATTTCCCAGTGGTTTGGATCCCAGTCCATTTTGCAAGGGAAACCATTGTGAAGAGGTGAGGCAGGAGGAAAATTCTGGTCTGCATCTGATTTCCAGCATCAGCCGAGTTGATGCTCATCCTTACATAGAGATATGTCTCTCTCTTGTCACCAGCTCCTTTCTTCACATTATTCATTATTCAGCCAAGGGAGCGTCCTGGATGCCACAGCATTGCCATGAATCCAGGTTCCCAGACTCCTGGTAAAAGTGCTCAGCTGAGCAAAGGTGAGAAGCAGGTCAAATCTGAAGCAATCAAAAAGAGGGTCACACTGATAATACTGAAACAGACAGGCCTCCAAATAATCAAACTCTGACACCTATGGTATGAAATATCACTATTTGCAGAGCCCTTTGATCTATTCAACAAATGTTATTTATAACACTACCTGGATACACTATCTAAAATCCAGTTTAAGGCAGGTCTGACTTTTAGCCTTAAAGGAGAATATTTGCATTCATTTTTAACAGTGTAACTCCCACTGTTCGTAATACTGACATATTTCAGGCTTCATCTGAGGGTCACAAAATTATTTTGCAGGCATTGAAACACTCTCTCAGAGTGAACCTTTGAGATATTTATTATCTTGGGACCAAAGATGAAACCAGAGAAAGGGGTAACCATATCAGCACAGCTGGAGAGGTAGAGCTGGAGGCAAATTACACATTTACAGTCCATGAGCTGGAAACTACTAAACAATCCATCAGAAATTTAAGGATGAGACTCCTCCTGGGAGAGGCCATTTCAATCCTCTCTCCGTAGGCCACAGAAATGTGACAGAACAGCATAATTTTCTTTTAACTGTTTTTTAAAAGTCCTATTTCTAATGAAAATTTTCCACTTGGTTCTTTTCTCCTGCAAAGAAATTTTAGAAGAAAAAGACCTGCCTAGCAGGTAGAAACCCATCTCCTGCCTCCTGCCATGTCCCCGTGCTGAGAAGGGCCAGCGGGGGTTTGTCCTTTTACACTGCAGGAGACATTTGCTGCTGTTGCCAGGAGGCTGGGACCACACCACTGAAACCAGAGAGAAGATTCCAGTAAAAACCGGCAAAAGGGAGGAAAGCCTCAGTGCAGGGGAGCTGCGTGGAGGCAGCTGAGGGCTGGGGACCTCGGTGTCACCTCTCCCGCTGGCAGCAAGGAGCACATCAGACACAGGACAGGCTGGCTTTGGAACCCTTCTCCTTATCACTGTTCCTTGCCAGGAGGGAGGGCAACACAGGCCCCTTCCCTTCCTTACCCCGACAGAGCACATGGATGAATTGCTGGGATATGGTGCCCTTGCTGGGCTTCCTCATTTATATGCATATGAGCCTGTATGTAATTCCATGAGTTCTGCATCTCCGCGTGAATAAGGATAAATATATGCAACTCTGAATAAGAAAGCTGAGTGAATCATTCATCATGGATTATTGATAGGATTAATTTTACCTCTTTTTCTGCTCTCAGGATGCCCACAAGCCCCCCTGAATTTATTTTCCCCTCTTTTATGAAATATTTCTGAACACAAAGTAAATTAAAGCCAAGTAATTTTTCTCTTCTTTGCTTGGCTGAATGAGGTGTTTGCAATCAGGTTAACCCTTGCAAACTCTCCCAGAAAATGAGTGTCTTCTCTTCTGGCATCTGAGCTCAGGAGCTTCAAAATCCTTTCTCCTGAACGTTCACACATATAAAGTGTAATCATGGGGATCTCAGAGGAAAATGAGCTCAAGATAGAGGCACAAGCAGAAATTAAGGGGTTTCACCAGTTTGCTCAAATGAATGACTGTCAGCCCTGCCAGACAGGACTTGGACAGGGCTCAGACAGGGCTGTGCTTGGCTGGGGGAGTGTTGGGAGAAGGACTACAGGTGTACGAGCTCAGCTCAGCAGGTTCAATGCACACATGTGTTAGGAGGCTGTTTGAGCTGCTTTTTCTGCCGACAAGGAGAAATCAGCTTCTCCATGGACTAAGCAGGCAAAGTCCCGAGCCTCTACACTGCCTGTGTGGGCCTTCCAGGCAGATCCCAAGGATGAAGAAGCCCAAATCTGCCCAGATGGTGCTGAAGGATCTCTAAAGGGTGGACAGGTTGGCCTCTGCTGGCAGCCAGCAGGTCACAAAATGGGTCAGGTTAGAGAAGGGACCACAGAGGCTCATCTGGTCCCACCTCCCTGCTCCAGCAGGGTCATCCCAGAGCACATGGCACAGGACTGTGTCCAGATGGTTCTGGAATATCCCCTGTGAGGGAGACTCCACACCCTCACTGGACAATCTGTTGCAGTGCTCGGTCACTGCACAGTAAAGAAGCTCTTCCTAATGTTCAGGTGGAACTTCCTGGGCATCAGTTCCTGCCCGTTGCCTCTTGTCCCATTGCTGGGCACCCCCGAGCAGAGCCTGGTCCATCCTCTGACCCCTCCCTGCAGACACTGACAGACATTATTCAGGTCCCCTCTCAGTGTCTCCTCTCGAGGCTGAACAGCCCCAGCTCCCTCCTTTCCTCATCAGGGAGATGCTCCATCCCTTCATCATCTCTGCAGCCTCTGCTGGACCCGCTCCAGGAGCTCCATGTCTCTCTTGTACTAGGGAGCCCAGAACTGCACACAGGTCTACCTGTTCCTAGCAGAGGAAGGACAACATCCTCCTGCACAGAGAGCCCCATGTTCCCATGAACCGAAAAGCTGACAGTGTGAAATCCAGTGAGCATCCCAGGCAAAGTGCTGCAGGCCCTGGGAATCAAACACTCAAACCCATTGGATTCCCACTGATTTTGCACATCTCCAGACAGGACATCCCCACTCCTGTCTGCGGGCACTTGTATGTCCCATCATTCGGTGTGACAAGCACATCCCGTCCTGTCCGAGTGTGGCTTTTCCTCGGTCACCTGGCACCACTCTGGATGATTTTACACAAACAGACCAACCATTGTTCCTTGTAGATGGCTGCAAACCATGCTGGAGACCAAAGCTGCTGTTTCCATGGCAGCACATAGACGATTCCACTTATAAGCAGCACGACTACTAAAATAAAAACAAAAATAAACGTGGAGAGTGACTTCTTCTGTCCTGCTCCTTGGCCTTTGGGGAGCCTTCACCCTTTGCTCCATGCTGAAAACCACAGGCTGACACCGTGGCTTTCCCCTGGAGCTGCTGGAGTTGTGTGAGCAGTGGCAGTGGTGTTTGGGGCACTGCACAGCCTCAGCCACACGGCCAGGTCAGCTCAGGTCAGCGTGAGACAGGAGCCCGCTGGAGCCAAGGCCATTTAGCAAGTGGAGGCTGTTCCCAGTGGAGAGGGTGGGACCCTGGGATGCTCTTGGCTACTCAAGAAGGAAAACTGAAGCTCTTCTTGGAGATGCAAAACTGATTTCCTAAGTTCCTAAGTTCTTAAGCACTACCTGCTTAGTGGAACAACTTTATTTCTGACCATTAATTCCCCATCAAAAAATCTTAAAGTACAAAAGGAAAAAGAAGGAGATTCTGTATTCAGAGCTCTTCACAGACATGGGAACAGACTGGAGCCTGCAGGTGGTTTGTAAACTCTTTCTGGCCATCTCATACTCAATCAGCACACAGGTACAACTGCCCAAGGGCAGTAAGTGCCTGAGCCCCCTGGGCTTCCTGTCCTCCAGCACCCCGTGTTTGGGCTGGCACTTCCCAAAATGGTGCTTTCAAACATTCCTTTTATGTTTCCAGGATGACACCCAATGATCTGCAGCAGCTCAGCAGAACAAAAGTTGAGCTGTGATACCCCCATGTTTGGGCTGGGCTTTGACAAGACAGACACGTGGCTTGTCCTTCTCCATGGCTGGGACTGAAAGGCACAGCTGGGATTTGCAGAACTAGCCTGGGGTCTAATAAATGCAGAAGACAACTAAATATTTTTCCGCCCAAGAAATGAACACCAGAAATTCTCCACTCAAATTTAATTCAGTTGTTGCCCCCCGTTTAACCTTCAGCCACTTTCACATCTCCTTTCTACAGTTTCCACACTGGTTTTGGCAAAATGCATTGCAATGTGTGCAAAGCCTTGAAGGAAAATTCATTCTGCAGCTTCCCAAACTCAGCAGATATTTATAGCTAAATAAGGGGCACAAGGGCAGGCTGAGCACAGGGGTGGGAGGGCTCAGCGAGAGGAAATCACCTTTTATCAGCAGGGCTTCCTCTTCGAGGCCACACACAGCTATTTGCACAAACAAGGCTTCTAAGGGAAAATAAAGAGGAAAAATTAGAAGAAAAGAAAGAATTGGCTGCCTGTGGTCTGGCCACAGGAACCTGAGGCATCCCAACAGGAGTCAGCCCAGTTATTCTAGTGCTTGGGGAATAAAAGTGGTCTGTCTAATCCCATATCTTATCTCTATAATGGGTACTAGTCAATATCTAAGGAAAAGATTAAGAGGGAGTTGGGCATTTAGGGTCAGGCAAGCAGAGGCATCCCTGGGACACCCTCCGAGCCTCCAGTGATGTGCAGTTAAACAAATCCCTCAGCCAGAGAGGACTCTACTGCCTCAATTCATTGTTCTTCCATTAATTGCTCCTGCTGCATTACAAACACATTTTTGGCATCTGGAGCAAGGGGTTCCTGCATTAATTCTCCTGTGTGATGTGCCCTTTTGCATACCTGGAGCCTGTTTCAGCTGCTGCTTTCTGCTCCTTGTTGGAAAGAAGTGGAAATGGTCCTTCCCTGCTTGCACACGCATAGAGGCACAAAATGCTCCTCTTTTCATCTGCACTCAATGTGGGGAGCTTGACAGCTCTAAGAGCCTATAAACAGGTGTAAGTCTTAGTTGGAGAGACAGGAGCTGCTTGTGCAGGTAGTTAAAAAGCAGCATTAGCAGTAGGGCTGCCTACACGCTCCAAGGAAGCATCACCAACCCCTCCAGTCTAACATCTTTTCAAACATTAATTTCTCCCAATCTGCACGTGAAGGTGTGAGCTGTGTGCCTCCGTCCTCTGCAATGCACTGAGAGGAGCAGGTCTCTCTTCCTTTAGTTGTTACCTGTTTGGCATCCTCTGCTGCAACTGCTGCTGCAGGCACCTTCCCACCCACTGCAAGGACATTCCCACCCCTGCAGGTACCTTCCCA